>NW_006256414.1:726783-843491 GCF_000478725.1 Eutrema salsugineum
ATATGCTCCAGCATTTTTAACTCATACGGACCTGAATAAAACCCACATAATATTTGTCTAATTTTACTAAAACTTGACAAAATTCAACCAGTATAATATTTAACCGGTTTAACCGATTAATAATCGGTTTTGTTAATAACTCGGGCAATTTTTCAGTTATCATCAAATTTTTTGGTTATAGTCGAATCTAGCTGATCCGGTTTCACCCTATCGCCGACGAGTCATAGAAGTTTTGGCCGGCATTTCTCAAATCAATTTATTTCTGTTTTAATCACAATCAAAATCTAGCAATGTCAGGTAATTTTTTGAAGTAATAAAATTAAAAATTGATATTTCTTTTTTCTGTTTAGAATTGGAATTTTGATTTTTATTCTTAAACATGAAATTTCTAGGAATTTCAATACGAAAAACAAAGTGTAAATCAGGAGCTCAAAAAGCAAGAGAGAAGAAAAGAAAAGAAAAATCTGATAAGTCTCAAGCAAATTCTATGTTGAAGTTTGTTAAAAGATCAAAAACTCTTCAAGTGAATGAGGGTGATGGAGTTTGTGATGAAAATCCTTCTGGTTTAGACAATGATAAGGCAGAGGAAGAAGAGAAGAGATCTGAAGAAGATGTGAATGAGGGCGGTGGAGTTTGTGATGAAAATCTTACTGGTTTAGAGAATGATAAGACAGAGGAAGAAGAGAAGATATCTGAAAAAGATGATTTGAACACTCAAGAACAAGAGAGAATTTTGGATAGAACTGATCCTGCAAACTGGAAAATATTTGATCAGAGTTTGAAAGATTATCTAGTGAAAAAGGTCCTATGAAAAGAGCATATGAGAATTATGTATTTCCAAAAAATAATGATGGTCGGCATTTTTCTTGCAAGTATTATATAAGAGACTTGATAAATGGAGAGAAACAATCGGAATTGGCTACTTTATTCAAAAGTATCAGATCGAGCATATTGTTTTTGCTGCAAGTTGTTTGGTCGAGATCAAGATGCTAATCAGTTGTCAAGCAAGGGGTTCAATGATTGGAAGAATATCAAGATACGACTGAGTCAACATGAAACTAGTCACTACCATATTTGGTGTATGAGTCGGTGGATGGAATTAGAATTTAGGCTAAAGAAGAATCAGACGATTGATAAGGGTCTCCAAGAAGAAATTAATAAAGAGAAAACCCATTGGAGAGAGGTTTTGTTGAGAATATTTTCATTGGTGACAACTCTTGCTAAACAAAATTTAGCTTTCCGTGGGACTAATGAAAAGCTTGGTCAAAGAAACAATGGAAACTTTCTGAGTTTTATTGAATCATTTGGAGATTTTGATCCAGTCATGCGAGAGCATATCAGACGGGTTAAAGGAGGTGAGATTCATTATCACTATTTAAGCCACACTATTCAGGATGAGTTGATTGTTATGCTAGGGTCTGAAGTCAAATCTATGATCATCAAAAAAATTCAAGAAGCCAAATATTTCTCGGTTATTCTCGATTGCACTCCAGATAAGAGTCGTAAAGAACAAATGAGTCTTATTATCAGATGTGTGGATGTCTCCATGGCTAAAACACAAGTTGAAGAGTTTTTTGTGACATTCTTAGAAGTTGCAGATAAATCTGGAGAAGGGCTTTTTGAGTTGCTTTGTTCGACATTGGTTGGTCTTAATTTGAGTATTGATGATGTGAGAGGGCAAGGCTACGACAATGGATCTAATATGAAGGGAAAACACAAAGGAGTACAAAAAAGATTGCTTGACATCAATTCAAGAGCATTTTATACACCTTGTGGTTGTCATAGTCTTAACTTGGCACTTTCTGATATGGCTAAATCATCTTCAAAAGCGATTGCTTCTTTGGAATCATTCAACAGATATATTGTTTGTTTTCATCATCTTCAAATAGGTGGGAGCTATTTAAGCAGATGGTAGGAGGTCTCACACTTAAGTCACTATCAGAAACTCGTTGGGAAAGTCGCGTTGAAAGTGTTCGAGCAATTCGATTTCAAGCTCCAAAAATAAGAGATGCTTTGGATTACTTGGCAGAAAACTGTGATGATCCTGGAGCTCGTAGCGATGCTGAAGCTCTTGCCACAAGCGAAACTCATGGAATTGGAGGGTTTGAGTTCTTATTTGGTATGGTTATTTGGTATGATCTTCTGTTCGCCGTCAATACCGTAAGTAAGATGATGCAATCAGAGCATATTGATATTGATAATGCTATTGTTCAATTGAAAGGGTTAGTATCGTTTCTGAAAAACTATAGAGAAACTGGATTTGAAAAAGCAAAAGCAGAAGCTAAGATTATTGCAGAGTCTATGGATATCGAACCAGACTTTTCAGTGAAACGAAAGCGCATTATTAAAAGGAAGAAGCATTTTGATGAAGCAGTAGAAAGAGATGATGAATCTGAGATGCTAAGTGAGGAAGAGAAGTTTAAGATTGATTATTTCTTGAGAATCGTGGATCAAGCTATAGTATCTCTTCAAATAAGGTTTGAACAATTTGAAGAGTATGAAAAAACTTTTGGATTTTTGTTTGATCTACATAAGCTCAAATCGGCAACGGATGATAGTTTGAAGGCAAAATGTATCAACCTTGAATCTTCTCTTAAACATGGTGCCAATTCAGACATTGATGGATATCATTTATATCTAGAGATCAAAATTCTAAGAAATGTTTTGCCAACTGAGATCAAGAAAGCTGTTGAAGTGTTAGATTTTTTAAGAAGATTTGAAGGTCATGGTTATCCAAATATGTGGATTGCATATAGAGTGATGCTAACTATTCCAGTTTCTGCTGCTTCGGCTGAAAGAAGTTTTTCCAAGCTGAAGTTAATAAAGTCTTACTTGCGGTCAACTATGTCAGAGGAGAGACTGAATGGTTTGGCAATGTTGTCAATTGAGAGAGATATGGTTGGAAAGCTTGACTACCAAAGTTTGATAAATGATTTTGCGGAGAAAAATATAAGAATTATTTTTCGAAATCCATAGATTGCTATTAGTTTTTTTTTTGGGATTACTTGTGTATCATCAATATTAGTACGTTCGCATTTTTAAAAGTTTTTTTATCTAAATTTTTTATTTATAAAAAAAATAGCGGCCCCCATTTTTTATTTTGTTTCAAGCCCCCAAAATCTCAGATCCGGTCCTGCTCGAACATCTGTTGTTGTTGACCCACTTTGACTAGAAAGCGTAAAGGCAACAAAAAGATGGTATGAATGAATCATTAGCTTTATTTTATTTTTGTTTCTACTTTCAACATTCCTAAGCAATACATTAGCCCAATATCCTCGATGGTTCCACGTCCAACCTCGTGCGCCAATGGGAAGAAAAGAATCAAGAAATAAGTTAAAGCGAGTATAAGATATATAGTTTGACATGTAAAGACAAACCTACTCCGGTTTGCAATCGCATGCAATTAACTAGCTTATAGTTATATATGCAGTCATCAATCTTTGTAATAAAAAATGTTAACACATCTAAGCGTCAAAACAATCTCTTGCGGTGATTTTACATCAAGATTCAAACTCATGACTATTGAGGCATTTCTTGGAAGCATTTGAATAACCCTTAAAACCCAAAACCTAGCTTATTTCATATTTTTATTTTATTCGTATATGTCTGCACACGTCTCTGTTGCTCACTTGGCTTCACCATAGTTAACCGGATTAACCAAAACCAAAAATTCTCATTATATCAGTTGTGCAAATTTCCAAACTGAAAAGGTTAAACAGAAAACCAAACTAAATACTATATTACTGTTGTTCAATATTTTCAAAACGAGGTAACCTTAATATCGTCGTATACCTATACGTAGTACGGTAGTAGTAAAATAAAATTTCGTTTAACCAATTTTAATTTGAAACTAGTTAATTTTTCCATGCCTTGCGTGGACTATATATCTATCAAAAATAATTTTGTAAATAAATGGTTTTAAAAGCGTTAAAAAAATTTAATCTCTGTTCTAAGTTAGACGAATCCGAAATTTACAAATAAGCTTTTGATTTTAATAAAAGGGTAAAGATGTTTACAGTATTATATAGATAAGAAATCAAAAATCATAATCTAGATATCATAACTAACGACATTTTATTAGAATATATATTTTATTTATTAGTTTTTTTTTACATTTTTGTTAATTTTTTTCTTCTAAATTTTGGTTTTATATAATTTTAGAAATAGTTTGATTGAACATTCCGTTAATATTAGATAGATTCTATTTTTTGTTTCTTTTAACATTTATGTAAATTTTTTAAAATTTCGGTAACATAAAAAATAGTAATCATTAAGTTTTTTTTGTTTTTTCTTTAACATTTTTGTTAGATTTTTTTTTAAAAAATTTCAGTAACATAAAAATGATAATCATTAAGAGAAATAGTTTCTATATTTTTTTATTTTAAAAACGTTTAGGTTACTTTAAAAAAAAAATATTTTGGTTAATTTTTTTCCTAATTTTTATTAAAAAACGTTTTTAATAATTTTTTTTAAATTTGGTTTTTATAATGTTAGAAACGCTTTGATTGACTATAAAATCAAGCATTAAACCATAAAAATTTAAATCGGTTTGTTTTAAGCTTTTTAATACAACAGCAGATAATAACCAATTAAAAAATGACACGTAATTGCTAAATGAGATTAAATGATCTTTTGCAACCGAAATTGATTGAGGAACTGATATGTTAGCGAAATATTGTGAAACTCTACACTGTAAAAGTTGAAGCTATATGCTTTTAAAGGTATGCACATAGGATTTAAAAGAGCAATTTAATTGGTCTACATCATCATTCAAAAATAAGGAAAATTTCCAAATTATAAAATTATTGCTGAATAAAGAAATTAAGAAAGTTTACAAATTTTAATATTATTAATGAATAAGGAAAATTTTTTATAAACTTTTTATTAGTCCACCTCAATATTAAAAATTCAAAATTTTCAAAATTTTATTATTTTTAAAAAAAAATTATTAGAGATAAAGAAATCATATATAAAATTTATATTAATGATAAAACACCAAAATAAATAATATTAAAATAAAAAATTTTAAATTTAAGTTAGATGTATACACACACAGATTTAGAGACTCTTATATTAGCATCCAATTTTTTGTCACATAAATATAATAATTTTTAAGTTTTTTTTACAGTGTGTGCAACCATTTCAAATAAACAAAAACAGAAAAAATAGAGTTAGGTTTCACTAAAAAATGAGTCACTACAGCGTAAAAAAAAACAATTTGACTATACTATATGTCTAAATATTAGCTAAATTACAAAGAATATAATGAAAAGAGATATAAACAAAGCCACTAAAAACCACTCTAAAATTGAAAAAGAGACCTTAAAATCTTTAAAGCTTGTCCACCAAATTTGAGAAAAATAATAAATTACAAGTTATCTGAGAAACATGTCAAGTGATTGATACTTGACACTTCTAAAAAACGAAGCACTAAAAATAGAGAAAGAAGTTCTGTCATTAAAACGAAAGAGACTGAAGTATACGAGGAAGATTTTTAACATAGCATATGATGGGATTTTAACAACATAAATATAACCACAAAAGTAACAATTAGCTGAATAAGCAGCATCCGAATACACTCGGTAAACCTCAAAACAAAAAAGAGAGAACAAAATCACTTGTCGCAATCGGCCTCGTGTGGGATCTTCCAGCTTTGATTTTTAAATATATTATTAATTTTATTAGTCCACATCAATAACTAAAAAAAGGTTTCTAAATTATAAAATTATATTGTTAATACAATACAATATAGGAAAAATTGTTAATTAAAATTATTCTATCATTACTAACAGTTAAAAATATATTATTTTCATGGCATCCACATCAACATTTAAAAACTCAATTTTATTTGTATATATCAAAATTGTAAATTAAATAAGGTTTCCTAATTCTAATAATATGGTTAAGAAAATAAATTGAAAAATAAAGAAATCTCTATTAACCAAAAAAACCAACATGATATTAAAATCTACATTATCACTATTTAAGTTACAAATTTAATATATTATTTATCAAAATATATATGCTACTAATATTAATATACTTGATTTTAAAGTTTTTCACGTAGAATTTCAAATAACTAATAATTATAATTTAATATTCATCTAAACTTTTTTTTTCACATATGCATAGGGCCGGATCTGAGATTTTGGGGGTTTGAAACAAAAACAAAAATGAGGCCTAATTGGTTTTATAAAATTTTTTTTTTTTTTTTAAAAAAATTATAAGCTAAATTAGACAAAAAAATTTGGGGGCTTGAAACAAATGTTTCAATGGGCTTGGCGCAGATCCGGCACTATGCAAAACATATTTCCACAAAATCTCATGTAATATATTATGCGAAAATGATAAAAAAATTATATTTTATATATTCAACTTGGAATTGCAATAGATTAATATGGAAGTTCTTAGTTTTGAGTTGTTCAATTAGTTATTTCATTTTTCTAAATTTGTATGTATTAAATTGTACCAATTTTGCCTATTTAATTATAATTAGAAGAAATGAATATGATGAAACTGAATATAGTCATACAAAAATTATTAAAATAAAATAAAAATAATATATTCATTGAAAAACAGATATAACAAGAATAAAAATGAACATGATATAAAAAATTTTCATTCTTATCAGAAGAGATGATGTAAAATCATTGAAAAATTATCCAAAAGTTTACACAACCAATTGACAAAATAATATTTAATTCACAAAAACAATTCACAAAATTTGTGTGATTTTGTTCATTATTTTATTTCATATTCGACTATTATTTTGGTTTCAAATTTAAAATTATTATTAATCTCAAAGAAAACATTTTTATTAATTAGTTTGTTTTTTAAATTAATATATCAAAAAATGTATTGGTTAAACAAGAGAAAAAAAGATTAAACTTTAAATTTTATTGGCTTTTATTGTTTTAAAAGAACAGATATATAATTGGAATTAAAGTGAAAAGGATAAAAAAAACATATCTTCTTGATTTAAAAAAGTTAATGTATAATATTTTATCATCATGTCAATATTATGTTTCAAAAATATCCTTTGATTAATTTGTAAAAATTTTAGTTAGTTTGAGTATATTAACTTATAAGTGTTTAACCAAATAATATGTTTTTGAAATATGATATATTGTATATAGATTTAAAACAAAACCGTTAAAACCTTACAATTTACATAAAGTTATTAGATTAACACATAATATTTTAAATATATTATTAAAATACTACTATATAAAATTTATATCTTAATAAATAAAACTGATTGCTTATAATTTTTATCAACAAAATACCTACGCATAGTGTGGACGCAAAATCTAGTAAGTATATAGATAGATCAAGGCATATTAGGAGAGTTATGGACGATAAGCCCCCAAACCAAAAATCAAAGCCCAAAATAAAAGTGTAGAGAAAAACAGGTTGTCAAAGGTAGCCTCTTGCGAACCACATACAATATCTAGGGGGTGTTATTCAATCATGAATTTGAAATGAATTTTCTATGTTTTATAATCTTCTAGATTTAAAAATTGATATCAGTTTGATGGATTCATTTGTTTAGATTCTAAAATCTCTGCAATATACACTGGATTTTGATTCTAATAATTTACTCATAAAACTCTATTAGAATTGATTTGAAATGACTTAATGTACAAAGATTTTAAAAATTATTTAGTTTTGAATAACACTGGATTTTAATGAAAGATTTGAAATCTTTATTGAATAACACCAAACTTTAAAACCTTTTAAATATGATTTACAATCAAAAGAACCAATAACACTTGATTTTAAAACATTATTTAGAATCATTAGTTGAATAATAGTGGATTGTGGTTGGATTTAAATTTTATTAAAAACCATGATTGAATAACACCCCCTAGGGTTTTGCAGCGATATCGTTGCTTTGAAGGTACGTAAAATAATATTATGATAACTTGAATATGTAAGTGCTAAGCCATGATGTGGTCGATCGAGGTTATCTTGAGAGAGTTCCGATGAAATCTCTGATCAAATTCAAGCGTTGTATCCAAGCAATGGAAATCCACGATCGAATCCAAGAATTTCCCAGCAAGACCAGTTGATCTATCGTCAGCAATTACCTTTTCATCATCTTCTCTGGTGATGGTGGTGATGATGATCACCATACTAAAAACATACCATCATCATCATCATCATCATCATCATCATCATCATCAATCACCCCACAAAAATGTTTGTTACACACTAGTTGTGACGGTCTCGTATATATGCCTCTACAATACCCGCGGATCGATTATTGTGATCAATCTAACTACTGGATGGCATCGAAATCTTCCTCTAACCAACTTTGAAAAAGTAACTCGGCCTCACTCTCGATTTACACCCCTTTTTGGTTGGATTCGGCAAAGACATTCTCAATGGCACCTACAAATCAGTTTTGCTACAATTTACATATAAGGTTTTCGTCTCATTATACAAAAACAATACCGATTATTGCTAGCTTCGCTCCTGCGTATTTAGAAGGATCGCTTCATTGGCTCACCAAGTGTAAAGAACCCAAAGTATTATCTTTCCATCTTCACACCACAGCTCCCTTCTTTTTTTTTTTAATGCAAACCCTAAACACGTCCTCATTTGCAACCTGAAGAACCATTTGTGTGTCTCCGAGATAATCGGGGCCAAGCAAGTGATATGGATGTTCGATCCAGACAACAATTAAGGCATTTAATGAGATATATTCCATAGATGTGAATGTGAACGTCTACGAACCTCCACACTTGCCACTAGCAGTTTTGGAGGAGATGAATACGTTGTTTGTTTCATGACCGACGTCAAGGAGAACTGAAGATACATAGATGCCCAAACCAGATCTGATGATTTACTTTTCAAATCTAAATCTTACGGATGTTCTCTTTGTTATTTCCAGAGTTTAATCTCTCTTTCATAATTTTTTTTTCTTTTTTTGGTTTAGAGTTCTGAAACGAGGCTGTCTGATTTCTGTCATGCAACAGTATGTGTATACAGCTTCAAAGACTTTGAATGATTATAAAACAATTTTTATTTTTTTTTTTTGGTATTTTTGTTTCTTTGTTGCATCACATATGAGAGTAATTGAATATGTGGCCGCAACTTCATCTCTGTGCCCACATGTTTTTCAATGGAGGTGTGAGAGATTTCGAGTCTAGACACCCAATTATATATGAAACTATTATTATGTCTTCTCAACCATGGTGGTTATAACACTAGTGCGACCAATATTAATTTCACCAAACCAGAGATGTTTAGGTAACATCAATATATATCTTACTATATAAAAACAGTTGTTTGGGGCTCATTAATCTATCCACATCAGCCAAAAAAAACTTCTTCTTACGATTGCCACGTGTCATACTCCAAAACTCATTCTCATCTTTTCCTTCCAACTACGACAAACTTCTCTGGCGATACATTTTCTTAGGAGTTCGTAATAAGTTGTAATGTTAATTACGCCCAACTAGATCATATAGATAACCCCCTGCTTCTATTAATTATTGTTTTAAACGTGACTCCTCTCCTAATATCTTTTCTCCTATATTTCTCGCATAGATTTAGATCTTACACATCTCCAGCTTCAAATACGAAGAAGAGGGTAAATGAAGAAGAAGTCGTTTCTTCTTGCCTTTTCATTCATGTACGATTGTACGTAGTCTTCTCCTCTCTTTTTTTGTGTGTGCATATAGTCCTTTTATGAAGAAAATTGATTCCCTACAACAAAAAGAATAATCGCCTTTCTCATTTAAAAACAAAAAAAACCGAGTAAGACTGATGGGTTGTGGTGTCGTGGTGCTGAAATCAAATCGCCAATACATTATACATTTTGAAGATGGTTATACTAAATCATGGATCTCAGGGTAATGTAATATGCAAGTAAATATATTATTCTATATAAATTTTGAAAGCAAACAATCAAAACTGAAAAGTTTTCTACTTGATAGTGTCCACGATTCTAAATTAAAATATTTTCTCATAAGGAGAAATTTGATGTTTCATGTTTGCTTTTGGTGGAAGGTGAAGAATGGTAAACAAGGCTTAAACTTCCGACATATACTAAGATACAGAAAAAAAAAAAAACTTGAAGATGTACGAACGTTTGCTAAAGAGTTCGAAGAACCACCACAAAAAGAGAGAAAAAAATCCCTTTTAGATGGGGTAAGGTTCATGTTACATTAAGTCAACTATATTTTAGCACTAATTGTCATGTTTCTATGTTTGATAGGCTCCACTAAATCTAAATGTAGCTCACAAAACATACTATAATAGGCTAAGTTACATATTTTTTCTATGATTTTTGTTTTTCAATCTGGGAATGATCATGAAACGGAATGCTCAATTACTTAAGTATGAATAAGAGATAAATTATTGGATTTGCAGTTACATGAATATCTACTTCACAGTTACACATTTTAACTCGCATACTACAAATAGAATTGACGTGGACTTACACATTGTTAATCTTGAGAATATCAAGGATGCTAACACAAGAAGAGAAAAACAAAAATCGTTCAATCTGTTTGTAAATGTTTAATAGAAAAAATATGTCAATTCCTTACCATGCAGCCATATTTTCCATCATAAATGTATTCTACAATGGATAATAACAATCCTACCTTATCCAATTATACTCAATTTAGAAAAAAAAATACAAACGTTCTACTATTACAAAATATATTTTTTTAACAAATAACATTAGAAAAACACCGTGCGTAGCGCGGACAATCCACTAGTATTTATAAAAAAAAAAAAACCAGAAAATTGAATACCACGAATGACAACATAAAAAAAAAAAAAATAAACCCACACATATAGAGCATCAAGGTTCTATACTTTTCGTTCATCAGATAAATGGGACATACATACCAACTAAATCAGCACAGACCAAAGCTTTTAGGGCATAAACCAAGTACTGACACTTGCAAAGAAACCGCATAACTAAGGAAGATAGCTGAACGATATAACA
Source organism: Eutrema salsugineum (assembly GCF_000478725.1). Taxonomy (NCBI): domain Eukaryota; kingdom Viridiplantae; phylum Streptophyta; class Magnoliopsida; order Brassicales; family Brassicaceae; genus Eutrema; species Eutrema salsugineum. The sequence goes on from NW_006256414.1 coordinate 737,750, forward strand.
GTTCTGCACAGCTAAACCGAGTAACAACAACACTTTTGACACAGAATATGAAAATATCGGTTTTAAGGTTTCTCAATGTTGGGGATAACCTGGAGGCGGGTAAGATGCAGGCGGGTAGCCTTGAGCGGGCGGGTATCCGACTGGAGGATGGACGGGTTGATCAAAGCGAGACATCTGCTGAGCCGGTGGCACGCCCATTGGTTGAGATCCAAACACTCCATCTCTTTTGTCCATTTCAAGCTTGTGTTGTGTCTGCAAGCAAACAGGAGATTGGGCTTTTGTTATATATACTCTAAGAAAAGATGGTTTCAGAAGATAAAAGATTCGCTTCTAGTTCTCGCTTTCTGGTACCTGCATACACGCGCAGACCCTGCAAGAAAATCAAGACAGATGCGTTAAAGGATTACACCAATGCGTGAACGTTGATAGTCTAGAGGGAAAAGTGAAAAAATCACATGTAAGTAAAAATACATACGTGCAATAGACCATATCAGCAAAGCAAGAGAGTATCTGAGAAGCCTCTGAAAGTTCATCGCTACCAACAAGGCAAGCGACTATAGAGAATATGCAAGCGACTTGGCTGAGACAGAACATAAATCCCTGCAAACGCCCAAAATGGGATTTGTTTTGATTCGCACAAACATGCAATTCGTATAAACCGGTCAAACTAGAAGAAGACAAAGTGAGTTTGGGAGTACAATTATGCAGTTGTCGCATTTTGTTGTCTGGATGTTGAATTCATCCTGAAGAAGAAAGCGGGTAGAGGCCACAGAGTTTCCGAAACAGAGGAAAACCTGAAAAGTTCAATAAATGTCGAAATATCAAAAGAGCTTTCAAAATCATAGCAAGCGACTCATGCAAGCACGCTTTACAAAGCATGAAATATCAAGAACATCCAGTTCATTGGTAAAGCTCTCAAATGATAATGTATAATCTACGAGTCAAATAAAATGAGCAAAGCAATTCGAACAAATAGCATATAGAACACAGTAAGCCAGGAAAGGTTTAAAGAATAGGGCTTTGGCGAAATTAAACTACTTGATCAGATTAGGACAAATGTCCGAGCAACACAGAGCTAAGCGCAAAAAGAAAGATGACGGAAATGTACATATCATAAGCTGTTTCATATTCCCATTTCATTTTCTTCACCAAAACAAAGAGGTCTCATTCACTGATGTACATCTAAAATCTCCTTCCACCAAAACAAGATAGTGATCGAAATATCACCTCGGTGGCAAGGCAAAGTTGAGGGCATTTGCTTTCTCCACATCTTCCACTACAAGGCATATATCCAGCACAGCAAGTATACCTGCAAACAAAAGAAAAAGAAAGACGCACAATATCTAACCAAAGGAAAGAAATAAATTAAAATCTTAGACCAGTATCTACACATACATTAGTAAATTTCATACCTTGACATGTCATTATAAAGTGCTCTTCTCCGAAGCAAGTAGGAAACACAAGGTCCGCTATAATTAGCAAAAAAATAAAAAGAACATATCAGGTATGTACCAAAACATACAAAAAATTATAAAATAAGAATGATGAAGAGAAATGCACTTGTTAATTCATTCATTCTATAAAGATGAGATCAAGAATTGCTCTGGTTAGCTTTTGGCGAGAACAAATTGTCTATACTCTATACAGATTTAATTCACTAGATCATACAATATCGAAACCACAAATTGATTCAGAGTTTGCTAGTTTGATTGCCAACATGAAGCTAATTGGAGTATTATAGGGTTTGCAAATCCAAATGATAAACAATATTTGAAGTTGAAGGAACTGTAAACCCCGTAAAAGCATAGAGCAATAGCAACTTACCACAAACACGCCAAGCAACAATCTGCAAAAACAAACAAAAAACAAAAAATACATATATATTTTCAGAAAAGGAAAATCATTTCTCCAAATAAAAGATAGAGAAATCGAAAAGAGAGAGATTTACAGGGCGTATCGGCGGTGACGGTGCCCATGAGATCGGAATGCCATAAATTCCGGTAATCCTGCCGGAGCTTCATCTTGTCGAGCTTATCCTGAGCCCCCGTCATTGCGAAATCTCCAAAACAAAATTCCAAAACCCTAAAATCAGTAGCTGTAAATAAGCCATTAAATCGAAAACCTGTTGCAAAGAGTAACAAAATCAATTAAGAATCTGATCTTCATTACGCGGATTACCTTTAAATGAAAACTGAAACTTCTCGTCACTGCTATCGTCTCCCTCACTCACTCTCTCTCTTTTTTAATTATCTTTTCAATGAAGAAAAGAAACTTAAATCAACTCACTTTCTTAGAAAAAATGAAAACTTTGACTCAACTTTTTCTCTTTTGGACAAGTTTGACCTAGAATTTAGCAAACTGGGGTTTTTGATTGGTTGAAAATTTGACATTCGGGAAATGCTGAAATTAGTGAACAAATTTTAAAAACTTGATACGTTTATTTATTTTATCGGACGGCAACTTTAAATGTTATAAAAATCAATTATGGAATGATGAAATTATATAAAACAAATTTTTAAAAAAATTGAATAGTTTTTTTGGCCTCAATTTAAATGTTTACAACATTATTAAAAACGTGAGATTTATCTTCATTTCACAAAGAGTATCGTTTTAAGATTTTATTGTTATTTTATAAAAAGTGTCGTTTTAAGATTTTATTTTTGTTTCACAAAAATATCGTTTTATATTTTCAATGCAGAATTTTAAATAATATTTCAGTTTAACCCTATTAATTTAATATATTAATTAAAAAAAAATATTTATTACATTAATAAAAAGCAAAATAATATTTTTTAATAGTTTTTTAATAAGTCTGAAAATGTCAAAATGACACTCTTTTGTAAAACAAGGTGAGTATTAATGTACCGTAATAATAGTTAGTGATATTTCTCTTTTTTTTTTAGTTAATGATCTCTATAATATGAACGTTAAACAAACAATCGTGTAATATTTTCAAGTCTAGACAAAGTTACTATACGAAAATAAATAAAGATAAACGTAATGACTTAACAAATATTTCTCACGATATTTGGTCAGATGGAAAAATCCACTGATTGTAGATTATACTCACAAGTCAATATGACTGTATAAGAAAATATTATCTAACGAACAAACAAAGAGAATCTTATTAGTAGAATCATTGAAAATGAGTGAGACGGAATCTAAGCTTTTAACAGTATCAAGCAGAAGAGAGAAGAGAAGCACATCTTCTTGATCTTGGTGTGGTCTTTTGAGTGAGTAGAGTCTTGAGCTGAACCTTTTGGCACTCGAGCTTCGAACCCCATTGCTCACTTTTTGATCTTATAGCTCTCATCACTTTTGGAAACTCCACAAACCCTTTGATCCCTCTCTTTATGTGTGGATTCTCCGAAGACCTCCTACTCGCCGCCGGTGAGCTACGAGCTCTCTCCAGTATCTTCTTTGGTTTCATCACCATCTCCTTGTCTCCTTCTCCATTAGATCCTTCTAACTCAGATAGCTTCTCCTCCAAGAAAAGTCTTGCATCCGACAGCTTCATCTGAACTCTTTCTTCCCTCAAAACCTCTGCTAATCTATGCATCTGTCTCTCTTCCTCAACCTCTTGTCTCAACCTGACCATCTCTGATTTCTCAGACGATCTCTCTTTTAAGAGCCTCTCGTATTGCATCTCCTCCGCTTCTCTACACAGTCTCTCTTCCTCCACGTCTTTGGCCAGCTTCTTGTTCAACAACTCAGCCCGTTTTCGAGCTCTTCTCTCGTAGTCCAGCTCTGCCTTGAGTTCCTTTATCTCGGCTCGAGCCTTGTCTAGTTCAGATTCCATGAAGACCCTTACGAAATTCAGATCCCAAATAAAAGCCTTTCGTTGGTGTTGATGCTGCTGAGGCTGTAAACAGAAGTAGTAGGGGTTATCGTAAAGTTTCCAGGTTTTGCAGACAGAGTCCATTATATCTTCTTCTTCTTGTTCTTCTTCTCGTACGTTAATATTGTGAGGATCTGGAGTGGGGATTCTGGTTATCATCGTTTGATGACTCTTCTCCATCTTCATATCCATCCTAGCTTTAGCTGTAAAAGGAGGCTTTCTTTTATTCTGTATTGTGTATAAAGGAGAAAGGGAAAAAGAAAGTAGGGTTAATATAATCTATCACTTTAGAAGATGGAAGTGTGTTGTAAAGGTGAAAGAGTCATCACATGTTTTATCAGCTTCAATCATTCTTTCTCTATCTTTAGAGAAAGAGAGAGAGAGTAAGAGAAGTAGGCAGAAACAGAGGCTGTCTTACTCTTTAGGTAACTAAAAAGGTGAAACTAATGTTTTGTGGTAGATTTCATTTCATCACGATTGTTTGTTGGCCCAACAACTTCCCTGTGCATTCAATGAATCACCTCCCGATTACACTGTTTTTTTCTTCTTCTTTTTGTACTCTTGGAGTGGCCCATTCAAACATTAATGCCTCATCTATTCCACATCTGCTAACTTGTCTCTCTCTATCAACTATCAAAGGACTATATTCAATGCTCTTTTATATGTTTCCTCGTGCACATGAATCTTACTGGAAGCTGAAATTTTGATTCCAGAAAAGAAACAGACTATGAGAGAGAGAAAGAGAGACTCACCATTGCTAAGGTAACTTCTCCAGGGCTGCTTAAAAGCTAAGCTTATCTTGTTTTTGTTAGGATATCAACTTGCTTTATATCAGAAACTGAAATAACTTCAGGAAAACCAATTCGAAATTGAAACACTAAACACAGATAGAGGCCAACGGAGATGAGTGAGCTCAAGTGTATTATTCTCTTGACTTTCTGTGCACAACTCAACCAGAATAGAAACACAGAATAATACTAACTCGTATCAGCTCTCTACATTGTAGATCTTTTAGATGTATGTGTTTGGGAAAAGTATGTATACTGTATATCTCTTGGAAATAGCACATCTTGATGATCCAATGCCAGTCATGCCTGTAGTTTAGGGCAGATTGGGGAGCTTGGATTGGACATAGAACCTGCAGGCCACATCATTGTTAGTTAGATTTACATACATACATTCTATGTCCAATGTACATATGTAACACGTACATATGTCTGCTAGACAAGGTTGTTTGGTGGCTGGATCCTCTTCAAATGCCGGAGGCGCTTGTCCGTATATCATCTCACAACTCATATCTTCAAAATCTACAACAGAAATTTGGAGAGATGGGCAATTTATGAAAACAAACACTCAATGTGGAAGAAGGGAGACATGGTGAGAAATGAGAGATAGATACTTACTTGGGTTCATGGTGAGAGGTAGGCCAAACTCATTGGTGAAGAAATCTTGGGTAGGGATCTTGCACATATTCACACACATTCCTACACACCCACTGTTCTCAAGATACCTTCAAAATCAACAGTAGGGAAAACAAGTCTGTGACATTTTGTGAAAACATGACAAGAAGGAAGTCAAAAAACATTTTTTGGAATACATACATACCTGCATTTCTTTATACGAACTCCACTTCTCTGTTTCACACCATTCACTTCCACTTCAATGACCTGAGAAGGACCAACCAACCAGTGAAAGAAAGGCACTGTAAGAGCTGCGTTGAACTCAGCCGACCATTTCGTTGGTGGGAACAGTTTCCTAAACTGTTGAGGAGCGCCAGGAGGAAGCATGGAGAGAAGAACCTCCCTCACGGCTTCTTGCTGCTGCGATCTTGAGCGTCCCTGCATCACTCTCTTTGAAACCTCAACGAAGCTCTCGTAGTCATACTCCCAAAACCCTTTCTCAATCTTCTTCTTCTGCGAACCACCAAACTTGTCCATCTTCCTCGCGAATAGACCCATGAACACTCTCGCTGCCAAACCATCATCGTATCTTGTCTTCTGCCCCATCGGAGCTGGCTCTCCGCTCGGCTCCGCAATCCCACATCGAGTGCTGCCACGTCGCCCAAATCTCAGATGAATTGCTTGCAGACTAGCAATAGCCGCCATGGATAAGAAGATCTCTCTCTCTCTCTGTCTCTCTGCTCTTCCCTACCAAAGTACTACATTAGTGGCCACACAACACACACACGCAAAAGGGTGAGACTGAGAGAGATTTTGGACTCACATCTTACAAGTGTCAACTTTGTTTGCCTCTAAAAAATGTTTCAATCTTTTAGTTGCGCTATATTTGTGTGGACTAAAAAACACTTTGGTGCGTAACTCAATCCTGTTATCTTCTAGAAACCTGCTTTAAAACGGAACCTATTGACTATTCAAATGCTCTTTTATTGGAAGCTGAAAAATGTGAGTACAAAAATTACCAAACAGAATCTGAGACAGAGAGAGAGAGACTCACCAGATCAGAAAATGCTTCTCTAGTTTTATGCATCTGATGGTGAGAAGAGGAGGTTTGGTATTCAATTACAGGGTTCTGCTTGTTAATTAATGGCACAGTGGAAAATAATTATCTATACTATTAAAACGTGGTGGTTTCTTGCTACGAGGAAGCTACATTTTACAATCATCTGAATCTGAAAGAAAAAGATTTGCCTATATCTATTATGACATGTTAATCTCGATATTATACTAACGAGACGCTTTTCTTCTTTATCAACCAGTAAGGAAAGTATGTTAAGATTCCATACTTGTGAATCTGCAGATCTTCAACTAGTTTTTCGCTTGTTGAATCTGCTGGAGAAGTGCTGCTGCCAGCTGCAACGTTGCTTGCAGACGTTTCTGTGGATTAGCCTCTGATTCTTCTTCTTCTACTTGGCTGTTGCTGCTACCTTGTAGCTGTAAATTATGATTCCCTTGAGGTATGCTTGGTGTCTGCATGTGTTGCAAATGGTTGAAACTTGCTCGACCATCTGGTGCATATCTCTCGGGCTGATTTGGAGTGTTATCTACCTGCTTTTGCTGTCTCGACAGAGTGGAAGCTAAATATGTAAGCTGTTCAGGTTGAAACCCTGGTGGCCCTGGAGTTTCTGTTTCGTGATACCGACTAAGATTTATATTTGGCTGTTTCCCATGAACAAACTCGCTACGCTCTTGAACGGTATGATCTACGAAGGGTTGCTTCTGTGAACTTCTGGTGTTGGTAACTGACACATCACGAGGTGGCCAGTCCAATCCTGAATACCGTTGACTCTGCTGATCGTTATTGCTCTCAATGTATGGATCCGTAGGTGCACTTTGAATATCTGGACCGGCATTACGTGGAAATGATGCTGGACCTGGATTACGTGTGTGTCCAACATCAGGAAAAGCTCGACTAGCCTCTGAATATGATGTTTCACCATAGTAGGTTAACAAGTCTGGATCTCTTGTCTCACCTTGCTGTTGAAGAGGCCTAGATCCAGAACCACCATATTCTAACCGTAAAATAACCCCAGAGATGCTGAGTTTGCCAGGAACTTTAAGTACTTTCTCGGAGAAATCAGATGGAGGCACGAGGAACAATGTTGTTGTGTCATCCAATTTAGAAACAGCTGCCCGTTGCTTCTCCTCCAGATAATGCATAAATTCATTATAGAACCTGATATCAGCATCGCTTCCAGGAACAAAGAAAACCACCCACGCTTGAGATGATTGGTAGTAATGCTTCGCCAGCATGTCTAAACCAGTTCTTGACGTGCAATCTACAAACTCAGGCCTGCAATTTATAACCATAATGAATTTCATCAGAAGTCTTGAAACAATAATACAAAAAAAAAAGTTGACTGATAATACGTTGCTTGGTTGAGTGAATTAAGCCAAACGAAACAAAAAAAAAACAGAACATAGAGATTATTAGAACAACTTACAGCATCATGTCCATCACTTTGCCCACAGGAAAGCATTTAGCACGACAAATGGGATTACCTCCCTTTGCAATAGTCCCTTCCCAGTTCCAGTCTTTTAGTGATGGTCGATTCAGTTCGGATGTATACCTTTTCCTTTCAGGAACAAATGATGGCACAGCAGCAAAAGATCCCATTAACTCGTCATGTGGTTCTTCTAAGCTACGTTTTTCCCCGTTCCTTATGCCCAGATTAAATGGCTGCTCAACCGTTTGATTGTATCTTAGATGTCCAGTCTCATCATTCCGCTCGAATGCATCATTTGGGGAAAAATCAGCAGATGCTCTTGAAAAATGGCGTCTTTCTTGCTCTACTCCACAATGCGGATGCCCTGCAAGGTGTCTCTCAGGCTGCACAGATCTTGTCTTCAGTCTCTTGGTTTCCTGGTAGTAGTAGTCTTCTTCCGGTAAACCCCATGTCTCTTCATACACTGAACTCCTTAACGGAAATCTGTGAGCATCATCACGGAATGTTGAACCCATTTCCCTAGGACTGCCATGATATTCATGCATATCTTGAGGCAATCTATGCGTAGACATCAACCTTTCATTATCATTCCTCGAGGCTCTTTTCCTGTTAAACATGTAATCTTCAGAATGTTCCAGATCCCGATCTGCTATGTAATGTGTGTCTCTCACACTGGGAATTCTGCTTATGCTTCCATAATTTCTAGCTTGAAGATAACCTTCTGAAGATCCCAATCGATCAACAGATCTGTAAGGCGGAGACAGAGACCGACTGGAAGGAGCTCTTCCACTGCTAGATGAGGAAGGTTCACTCTTTGCAAAAGAAATATGCACTCGAGGATTGCCAAATAGTTTTCCCTGAAGAGATTCTTTCGCCTCACAAGCTGCCATTGGATCCCGGAACTGAACAAATGCATAGCTGCGACCAGGGAATATTGTGATCTTCATTATTTCTCCAAATGGAGAAAAGACCTTCCTCAAGAGTGCATCATCTACTCTCATCGAAGCTGGAAATCCTATATATAGCACCTCACTGGGTTCTGCATTTCTATCACTCATTTTCGATTTGCTATATGTGTCTGGGCTCTCATAACGCATTCTAGAGTCTTTTTGGACGAAAGGTAACCCTCTTGGTGTAGACCGCTGGTCATCATGACGAAATGTATCTTCTGTACGTGATCCAGTTGATGACTTGTCCTGCAATAAACAGAATCACGAAGTTAGATATTAACCAACGCCCTACTTCACTACATGATTAAAAGAATCAAAATTGTAGAACCGCTATATTGGTCCCAAAACAAAAGTCACCGGCTTAGGTGCCAACTCATTTTTGAGTCATTTAAAGAGCTAACTGAGCAGAATAGCTTGCATTGGTGGTCGAGCAATCACATAAAACAATTCAATATAGCTATGATACACAGCTTTTGCCAATACGTGAAGAATACCCTTTATCACGAGCAAGATGAAAAAATAATTAAAGATAAATGGTAGAACCTGAAAAAGGATTGTTGTATGACGCTCTCCTGAATACAGCACTACATATTATGCTCAATAGATATCACTATAACGCATGATGCTAAAATAAACATTGAAACCTTCAAACAAAAAGATTGAACATATAAGCAAAGCTTTCACAATTTGATAGGCTCTAAATGCAAAGCTAATAGAAAAAAAACTTCAGCAGTGAGATTTTACTGTACAGCAATTGCTATGCAACTACTGTCATCAGAAAACAAAAAATTCAATCCAGTTCCAACACCATCCCATGATTGTTAAGATCTATGCATTACTATCAACAATATACAATAGATAGCGAGTCTTTAACCTATTAACCACTGAAAATATTCAAGAAATTCCCGACCATCTAGTTATCAGCTAGAACTCGTTCTATAGAAGTAATAGCTGCCTATGGAAATTAATTTTAAGCTAAAAAAGTTCGCAAGTTTTTACATAGGCAAGTAACACACTGAACGTAATTGACAATACGCCAGTCCTAAACATATTGCAGAAAAGAGTATATAAATTCTCATTTTCAAGCATCATCACTAAGCAGCGGAGAATTTAAGACATGATGGCATTGCAATCATTGCAAAAGCTAAACATCATCACAAACAAACAGCAAGCTTAAGACGTTTGGGCATGTAAGTTCTTGTATCCTCCAGATGGCAGTGAAAGTTATGATCAATGTTATCGGCATGGGTGCAAGGCTGGAATTGGTAAAAATGAAGCAAATGCTTCTTTTGATCAATTAATCCAAAAGCATGTGTCTGTTTGAAATTGTCAAGCAGGGAGGACCATAGGCAAATTATGAAACATAATGAAGATGAGTATGAAATGTTGACAAGACCTCATCGAACCCATGGTGGGTTAAGTGACATATCAAACAGAATATGACACCAACTGCAAGCTAAATAATAGTTTTATCATCTGTAACAATGAACTTCATATTTAAATAATGGAAGGTGGGAAATGTTACTTTGGTATATCATATAGATGATGATCATGCCATTCATCTTCATAATTATTAAGAGACAACTGAAGAAAACAATTTGCATTAAGTGGACTGATGCCAACATACTTCTGTTAATTTGGGTCAATGAGAATTGCATGAAGGTGGACCTGAAGTTGAAGCATATGGGATCATCCAAAGTTGTTTGGTAAATATCAAGTCCAAAAGCCATAAGGGCTTATCTAATTTTTTTTTTATATTATAAGATTTAGTTCAAGACTAATCCACTTCTTTCTATCACCATGAAGATGTTCCTGGAACACACTCGACATCAAGTGAGCTAAGAGCAAAATTATCACTGCAAGAATTAAGAGCTCCAGTTTGGGATCTAGTGATATACTACCAAGTTCATACTATCTGTCAAAGACATTCTGAATGCTTCTCAAGGATTTGGGCCTTTTTGGCTGGATACTTGTGTAGTGAATGATAAAGGTGAATGCTTTTGAGCTTATACTGGGATGCTTTGGATATGGAGACATACTTGATGATAAAGATGGCCAGGATATGGTTTAGTAGAGCATGGTTCTAAGTTACTAAGTGCAGAGAAACATAATTATCCATGTAAACTACTGAACTTTCTCATTTATGGTGAAAGAAACTTCCTGTTGATGATTAAAAAAGCCTGCTAAACTTTGTGTCCCTGGTTTCTATAGCAGAGTGTGGTGAGGCTTATAAAGAGGAGACATCAATGAGATATGAGCTTTTGTTTGTTATGCTCATTGCTAAGTTCTATATAAACTTAGACAAACAATTACGTATCATCCGAGTTTGACAATGGATTCAGAGCAGTCTAATACCAAATGAGAGACTTGTCAAAAATTAGTATCATTACTCTTGACTGCTTACACTAACTGATAACTTTCAAGCATTTTACTAAAGTTGCTTAATTTATCCATTCTATATTATGACTTCAAGTTGGAAAATTGTGAATAACTGAAGTAAATCACGTTCTTTCTCTCTCTAAATCAGCCTCAAGACTAGATACTAGCGATGTGAAGATCAGCTTCAAAGGAACAGAGAAACAAGAGTACAGATACGAAGCAACAAACTTAGAAAGAGAAGAAGATTCGAGAAGAGAAGCAAGCAATTGAACACTAACCGCCTTGGCAAACTCGATCCTAAGCGGATTTCCGGCGAGTGGGAAACCTTGGAGAGATTCAATGGCAGCGAAAGCATCATCGACGTGTTTGAAATTGAGGAACGCGTAACTCCTCGCGGGTTGAAACGCAACGCTCTCCAATTCTCCGAACCTTACGAAACGGTCGGCTAGTTCTCGTTCCGATATACCAAGGGGAAGATTCCCAACCCAGAGATGACGCGACGGCGGATTCCTTGCCTTCTCCCTTCCTCCTCCGCCTCTAGCTGACTGTAAATACACCGTCACAAAACAAGATCAGCACAAAAGTCACTGTCTTGCAACTTGAACAGTAGAATCAAGGAGAAGGAAAGTATATATAGAGAGAGACCATTGCAGCTTTCGAGTTTCTGAGTTTTCGTGATCCGATCTGATGCTAGAAAGAGAGTGAGAGAGAGAGATAATCCGTCGAGTTCCTCGCCGGCGAGAATCCCCTTTCTTCTTCTTCTTTTTCTTCGCTTCTTGATTTTTCTTGCGCTTAACATTTCGGCCCATAATAATTCCGTTAAGCTTAACTGGTAATTCGGGCCTAGTATATTGGCCCATATGTTTTCCATTTTTTTAATACCGTTTAAGGATATGGGCTGAATGTAAACATAGAAATATATCCGGGGCAATTCATAACATATATATAATACGAGGGCACATCTGTTAAATTAACTTCATGTCCGCTATATAAACATCGGCCAGCAGACCAAATAAACTGGACCTGTCATGTCTTGCTTCTGAATTCAGAAACTAAAAGAAAAAAGAAAAAACACTTTTATAGAGGGAAAAAATCCAAACTTACATTAAGAGAGAAAAAAACAGTTATTTTCTTTTTGCCATTTTTGGATTCTGGTGATTTTCAAAACAAAAAAAAATAAAGATCACGAGTGTCACTTGTGTTCATTGTAACCGTTTCATTTGGTCAATTCAATTTACAGAGACCACAAAAAAAAGACAGAACATAACCCAAAAGATTCTATTGTTTTCCTCTGTCTACTTCTTCTTTCTTGAGAATCTAGAGCTAGTCTTGAAAAAAAATGGATTCTGATCTTTATTTCTTTGATGGGTCTTCATCTTCTTCCTCAATTTGCCACAGTATTGAACCTGATATGTTTTCTTCTGATACAACAACGACAGATCTCTTCTCCAACAATCCTTATCTCAGTCCAATCGATGATCCATCTCTTAATTTCTTTGACAATTTTACCCCTCCAACCCATTCTTCTCCTCCAATCTCTCAGCTCCAAACCCTAAATCTCTCTCACACAAACAGTTTCCCCAATTTCTCCGGTTTCGAAAGCTTAGACGCCGTCAAAACAGAGCAGCTCATGTTTAATTCTCCTTTCGATGTTCCAATAATGGATGGTTCCTCGACTTTGTTAAGCTCACCGGAAAATTCCTTCTTCTCCGGTCACATGCGACGAGTGTACAGCACCGGAGATTTACAGGTTTTCTTTTAACTATTTGATACTCTGTTTTCTTTTTGTTTCTCTGTAATTTTACTCCAAAATAAAAAAGAGCTAATTTTTGTTTTGTTTTAGAATCTGAGAAGAGATTTTACGGGACAGAGCTCATCAACGACGCCGTTTTCCGGCGAAGAACAAAATTTGAAGGTGGGACGTTACAGTGCTGAAGAACGCAAGGAGAAGATTTCAAAGTATAGAGCTAAACGAACACAGAGAAACTTCACCAAAACCATTAAGGTAATAATAACTGTTCATACACGTAAAAATTAATAAATAATATTAAAATAGATTCTTTAATTAATAAATAAATTTTAATTAATTTAGAAAACTATGTCTTTTTTTGGAACAACAGAGAAAACTATGTCTAATTTGGAAAATTCATTCAAAATATTACATGTGATTTTAAAATCAAAAAAAAGATTGAAGGTTCACCTTTCTATTTGAGCGTCTGTATTTTTAATTTTTTTTATAAGAGAAGCATCGAATTTTAGGGTATTTTTAACTCGAACTTTTTATATTTATTAAACTCCAATATGAGATTAAACCTTTGGTAAAATCCAACGAAAAACCATTAAACGAATAATATTTAGATATTACTAAACAAATTACACACAAGCTTTTTTTTAAAAAAAAAGGGGGTTCAGTTCATCACGACATCACTAATCCAATAACATATGATTTTGCTTAGGATTTCTAACTAACTAAAATCTACTAAACAAATAAACCCCTTAAATTTTAAAACTAACTGGAAACTCAAACTAAACAAATTACATAAGTCAACTGTTTTGTTAACTAATGATTTAGTATTTCTAGTTGTATTTGAATATTTTTATTTGTACCGTTATTTAATATATTTTTTAAATGAAAAAAAAAATTGAAGTATGCATGCCGGAAAACGTTGGCGGACAACAGACCAAGAGTACGTGGAAGATTTGCAAGAAACGACGAAGTTTTTGAGAGCCCCAAGATTGCTATATCCTTCACTAGACAAGAAGACGACGACCTTTGGGTAATTAATTACTGAATTACCAAATTAGAAAACACTTTTTTTTTCCTTCCTCTTAAATTATTTCATTTTTCTTTCACTAAAAAAAATTATTTCGTTTTACACAAAATTGAATTGAGCTTAAGTTAATAAAATTGTGACAGAATTTGGATGGGTTGCATGAGGAAGAAGAAGCTTTTGTGAGCAGCTTTGTGGAATGTCAGTCTCAGCCTCAATTGCAAATGCAATACACAACGAGTTCATTCTGGTGAAAGCATCTGTCTGAGAAAGAAGGGATGAATATTATTCTTTCCGATTTAATATGAAAAATGGAGAAGAATCGATCGAGTCATATATTGGATATTAATTATGTTTATTCCCGCTTACATCATAAACAATAATTATACGATATATATATGACTCAATATAGTACTGCACCAGAATAAACAATTTTAGGTAAAATAGTGATTTAATAAGTCACTTAGTGATAGTGTCAGGGTGGTCTTGTAGCTTTTTCATTGTTTTATCTTTTTTATATAGAAACTGTTTTATCAGTTGCCTTTACATGTGAATATGTAGATAAATAAATCGTGCAATAATTTGCTATCACCGTCGGAAAAATCTTTGACTCTGAAACGAAGATTCTTCTGTCTAATAATGTCAAAAATATCAGAATTTGAATTAGTGGGGTACTAAACATCTAAGGTATGATCTTAGTTACGTTATACGAGAAGATTAAGATTTTAATATTGCGAATCACTGACAGTAGTCGAGATCCTCTCTTGTCAATTTGTCATGTTAGTCTATATATATATATATATATATATATATATATGTATATATGAATTAATAGCTTAGAGAATCACATTTAAAGTATAGCATAATACGTACAATAACTTTGTCGTAGTATCTTAATCTGCGTATGTCCAATATATGACCCGCTAATTATCATCAATAGAAGAAACTATATAGGTCGGTCGAAGAGGAAGTTGAACTTGAAATTAGGTATTTATGCTGCTTGATTATATATATAGATTTCGGGAGGTTAGTCTGAGTTTCTTTCAGGTTTGGAATTTCTCGGATTAACAGAAGAAAAAAATGTTCGCTGAAACTGAAAATAGGGTTTTAGCTCGTATGTGAATATATATGATAATACAATAGAATTCATATGAAAGATGTAGTTTCTAACGTTGATTAAGTTGTCATTAAAAAGAAAATATTTAAATCTAAAATAAAAGCAAGAGAGTTCAACTAACAGATTCTGGCAATATATTTTTATTTCAAGAGGTTTTCTTACACATAGCCAACAAATATTCGAGAGTCAACTCATTTAGGGTCAAAGCAAAGGCGGTTTAATTTCAAGCAATTCATATACAACTTTAGTGTTTTATATTTAATTATAGGTTTAATTTGGATACAAATTCTTTTATTTTTAATCGAAATTATGTCCGAGTGTTAAACAAACTTTTACTTTTGTACATGCTAAAAAAATCGATATGGGTCAAGTATGGTAATTAGTCCCCATTTTGTATTCTAATTTACTCAAATAATTTTATTTTTGCCGTTATGGTGAAAGATGAAAACATTTATAAAACTCAAATGGCCAAATGCAGACAAGTTGCAAAATTATCGACTTTTACAAATTCTAGCTTGCTCTATAGTTTCCGCTTTCGAAATAATTGATTACCTAAACAGGAAAGATGATGCTTTGCTATATGGAATATGTTCTGAAGAGATATTTTTGCTTTTTTGCATTAGTTTTGTGTTTTCTATGAAAGGTAGAATACACCAGAATTATTCTATGACTACGACGCATTAGTGGATTTGATTTATAATATACTTAAATCAGTCAAATTCGGATCCCATTTTAGTTAGATAAAACATAGACTATATAATTTACATAACGCTCTAAATGTTTAGAATTATTTGAGTGTTCGTTCATGACATTTTATCAATGAACAGAAAAATCAAATACTAGTTATCTTTTGCCCACAGCTTCTCGTAACTAATTAATTTTTGATTAACTTTTCTTTGGTTCCTTTCAATTTGTGTCCGGAATACCCCGGATAAGCTACCAACCATATCCTTATAATCAACTTGGACATATACTTATTCTCCATTTATTTGAAATAAATGTTTAAAAATTTATACTTTAAATGCCTTTTAAAAAAGTAGATATATACACCTAAAAGTTTAAACACTTACTAAGAGAATGAGATGGAATCTCATATCATATAAATATGTACATCTATATACATGTATATGTATATATAGTTGACGTCTTTGCCTTCTTTTTTTATATATTTCTTTGTATAATTTTATTTTATCTCTTATATATGAAAATATAAAGAAACTACAGTTACGGTGGTAAAATTGCATTTGGTATTGTGCTCCACTCGGAGTCTCGTGCATTGAACTCAACGATGACAATAGAAATGGTAATTAGAAAAAGAAATGAGGAGGAATGGTTATGGTTAACAATCAGCCGCCAAAATGAAATTACAGATACAATGTATATATTCTCCTTATATTCATGCTAATTATGTGCTGCATTGACCTTTGTATGATAAGTACTGTGAACAAGCTAATACTAAGGCTCCAACTGGTGATCTTAAGGAATGAAATGATGTCCAACTGGTGATTTTAAGGAATGAAATGATGAGGAATGTACTATTCCTCTCAATTCCTAAATTTTTTTTATCATTTAAAAGGAATAATTATTACATGTCATTCCTGAACAATTCTTGGGTTCACCTCTAGGAGTGAACCTCTTTATTCACCCCCTTCTATTATAACAAATCAAAATATGCCATTTAAGATTTAAAGTGAATTAAAAAATAAAAAATATAAAGAAAATAAAAAACAAATTAATAATAAAAAATCACCTTTTTAATTTTTAAATATTAAACTATAATTTTAATACTCTAAACCATAATATATAAATTAAAAATATAAAAATAAAAACTAAACTCTAACCAGATATTTAAATTTTCTTTTTAAAAATTAAAATAAAAACTAAACCCTAAACCCTAAACCCAAATATTAAATTTTAAAAGAAATTAAAAATAAAAATAAATCCTAAATCCTAATCCCTAAACCCAAACATTAATTTCAATAATAAAAAATAAACATTAATTTTTAAACCCTAATTCCAAATATATATTATTTAAAATTTTTTTTTTTAAATTAATATTTGAATTTAGGGTTTAGGGTTTAGGGTTTAGTTTTTATTTTAACTTTTTTTAATTTTTAAATATTTGGATTTAAGATTTAGAGTTTAGTATTTATTGTTTATTCTTTTTTAATATATATAATTTATATATTAGTGATTAAATTTAGTTTTTTATTTTTTAATTGAAAATATAGGATGCATCGAGAAAAAAAAAGAAAGAAGAAAAAAGACTAATAAAAATCTAGGCAGTATCGTGAATGAGAGGAAAAAAAGAAGAAGGAAGAAATTATTTTTCTAATTGGCAAATTTCGAATTGTGGGTCTCAGTTGTTTTTTAATTAATTTTTATTTTAATTAAATGAATTAGATGTCTTCATTTGATTGGATGAAAAAATAAGGAGGTGAATATAGAGGTTCACCCCTAGGGGTGAATCCAAGAATTGTTCTATAATTTATATATTAGTGATTAAATTTAGTTTTTTATTTTTTAATTGAAAATATAGGATGCATCGAAAAAAAAAAGAAGGAAGAAAAAAGACTAATAAAAATCTAGGCAGTATCGTGAATGAGAGGAAAAAAAAGAAGAAGGAAGAAATTATTTTTCTAATTGGCAAATTTCGAATTGTGGGTCCCAGTTGTTTTTTAATTAATTTTTATTTTAATTAAATGAATTAGATGTCTTCATTTGATTGGATGAAAAAATAAGGAGGTGAATATAGAGGTTCATCCCTAAGGGTGAATCCAAGAATTGTTCGTCATTCCTCTTCATTTCTCTTCATTTCTGTTTTAAAATGGAATAATAAAACAAATGTATTCCCTATCAAATTTATTAAGGAACGAAAGGAATGCAAAAAAAGGAAGTTAATAAAAGTATATAAATATATTGTTCCATTCATTCTCTACAATTTTTTGGATACCATTTACTGTGACAATTTATTACATTTTTTCTCTACATTTATTCCTTCTAATTTGTTCCTATCCTTTTTTTATTTTTTTTCCTTATCATTCCTATATTTCTTGAAATGGTCACCAGTTAGAGCCTAAAGGTGGCAAAGAGTTTTTTTATTATAATAGTATTTCCAGATTTGTTTAAGTTCACAAACTTATATTAAATTCTAGAATGATTACGTGGAATATTATATAAAACCCTATAAATAGGTGAAACGAAGATTTTTTTATTTTGTTTTGTTAGTTATTGTTTTTTGTTACAGATTTACGGTTATTAAGCGGCATGCAAAATGAACGTAGCAGAAACAAAAGTTGTTGAATGGTGATTGAAAATGGTTAAACTTGTTTTTTTTTTCAAGAAAACTATATTTTTCCCCCTCCAGAAAATACAAGAAGAAAATTAAATGCATAATACACTCAAATAAGTGCGTCGCTTAAATATTTATTTTTAGATAAGTGCGTTTGTCAACAGATAAATGGGAAATGGCTAACTAAATGCATTTCAGGATGAGAAGATGGAGCAATACTCAGTACCAGGACCGGTCCAAAGTGATTTGACACTTAAAGCGTACCGTAAAAATAATGTCCTTAATCGAAATATTTCTTTTTTACTTAAAATCGATTTTCTCTGCCAAAAATCAATTTTTTAAGCTTAAGATCGATTTTTAAGCCCAAATTATTTTTTTAAGCTTAAAATCGATTTTTTAAGCCCAAATTATTTTTTTAAGCTTAAGATCGATTTTTTTAAGCTCAGAATCAATTTTTTTGAAGCTCAGAATCGATTTTTCAAAGCCAAAATCAATTTTTTTGAATCCCAAAATCGATTTTTATAAGCCAACACCGATTTTTTGAAGCTCAAAATCGATTTTTATAAGCCATAATTGATTTTTCTTTTAAATATTTGATAGAGATAATGACTTTTATTTATAGGCAATTTTTTATTCCCATTTTTTATATTTGGTCGATGTGGGACAAACTTATTTACACACATTTATAAATAAAATTTGAGCTTTTTTAACTGTCCGAAAAATAATATCTTTTAGGCCGCTCTGAAACCATTGCTTCACGGGCCTGGACCGCCCTGCTCAATACTGTGAATAGTTTTTAGTTTTACTACAATACAACAACAGCTAGTAGGCAAATATAGATTATTGTGTTTCTTATTTTTAACCATGATGATTTTTCATTTAATAGTTTTATTACTTAAAACTCTTAAAGTTATGAACTTTACTTCTAACATTTCCATTTCAAAACCAATTCATATTGGTAGTTTGGTACACATACACCTTGCAGATTTAGAGACCAAAATTCAAACATTTTCATTTCTATTTCAATCATGAGATCATAGTAAATACTTTAAATAGCAAAGAGTATTTTCGATTCCAGAGATCCCGAAGATCAGTAGTAAGCCTTCGACACGAAATCCCTGGTGAGAAAAAATGTTGATTTCTACGTAACAATTTTTTGGTAAAGCAGAAAATTTACATACATATCAAACTCTTAGTCAATATTACAATACACATATTAGTGTTCTCATGTTTTGTCCGTCGCTATACACGCGTATTTGCGATTCAATGAAAATTTTGTGGATTTTAAT
This sequence comes from Eutrema salsugineum, assembly GCF_000478725.1. Taxonomy (NCBI): domain Eukaryota; kingdom Viridiplantae; phylum Streptophyta; class Magnoliopsida; order Brassicales; family Brassicaceae; genus Eutrema; species Eutrema salsugineum. Next base: position 757,290 of record NW_006256414.1, read on the forward strand.
TAGTATTAGCTGTCTCGAGAAAGCTTACAAATTATTCTCATTTACTTTTTCTTTCCATCTTCTTCATTTAATGCTCCTAAAATTAAGCTGATATTTATCAAGAATTTAAATAAATACTAATGGTAAATTTCTATATAAATCATGTTGTACAAACTGAGGCAAAGCAAGGTTCTCTGTACTCTGAACATGACAGCTTACAAGAATATCACGATATCACAAGAAGACATCTGGACACAAATTATATCATAAAAGGATATCTGGAGAAATTTTATGTCAAAATAGACATTTCTTTTTTGTTTATATCAAAGCAAAAATGAATATGTATCAAGATTGAGATACTCTTGACCAATCATGACATTTGTTTATTCATAGAGAATCGATAGAATGTGGGACTCGTGTCATGTATGAACGTTTGTGGCTTTAATTAACTATTAAACTTTAACATGATGTAAAAAATTCGTATATATCATAATTCAAGATTAGATTCAATACTACTTATGGCCTATGGGTGAGACCAAGAGCCTAAGATCACAGTTAAAATTGAGTTGGACAACCATTTTATAAAAAGATTGCCGTGAATGACAAAAAAAAAAAAATAGATAACGATTTTCGGTAGTTGATGTAGAAATGTAGAATATTCTTGGATTTTAGCAAATGTAGAAGAAGTGAACACTTAGGCCACAAAGAACTTCAATGTCTGCCGTAAAAATATGTTAAAAGATTTGTCTAATGTGGACAAGTGATCATGTCCCTATTCCTTTCTCAACCTTTGATTCTTGAAGGGCTGTTCCGGTTATTCATATGTCCAAAACACAGTGGATGTATCTCCTGACTATGTATCTGACTGTCTTGGATCTTAGGTGAGTCACCTTATTCCCTGCTCTTTTTAGTTATTGTTGAATTGACGTCTAAAAGAAGAAGTTATTGTTGTATTTAAAAGCTACCTTAAGTATAAGCTTATTACTATCTTGTTGAAACTACTTCATCAAATTATGTGACCGACAAATTCAGAGCCATATAGTTTCATTTTCTTGTATTTTAATAAAACAGCCTTTAACAAAGAAAAACCATTCAACTGGTAGAAGAGAAACATCAAATATGCATTTGTACCCAAAAAAAGAAATCAAATATGCATGACAGTTAATTGTATTAAAATGAGTCACGAATCGCCTTATAACATTTGCAACTGTAAATCCTTGTAGCAAAAATAAATAAAATTCAATTTCAAATGTTCAAATTTTAATTTAGCAGTATATTATAGCTGGAGAATCAGACTATTAATACAATGAATTTTATTTATTTTTCATATATAATGATAAATAATTTGAAATTCATTTTCAATACAAATAATACCCTTAATTAGTAGTTGGCTAATTTATTATTATAATTATTTTGTAAGGAAAACCATCTTACGTACTTATACTTAATTCATGCATACACTGATACACATAGTATTGTACATGAATTATACGTTTGACAAACAGGAAATGGGGCTATGCCTATACAAGAGATGCTATACGTGGCAAATTGGTGCCAATATATAACTTTATGTGAACTGTGTGTGACATCGAGAGAATTTGGTCATTCTTTACTGCAAATTGTTGGTTTATGCTCTTTTATTCCACTAGGCACTATAATTTTATTTTTATTATTAAAATATACATCTGATTCTGAACGTTAACAACCGTTACTTGAATCTCTATAATAGAAAAAAGATCTAACTTGGCCAGAAAACATACTCCCAGTCCCAGGTGAAATATAGATTCATCTCGATTAACGTATTATAAGAGTCAAGTTTTCTTGTCATTAACAAATATTTATAATGACCAACTATTATTAGAACTGAAGTGAGATGATCCAAAACCGAGCATCTACCCACAAAATAAAAATTCAATTAACTACGTTGGTTTTTGATGTTGCATTAAGCTTTTCAATTTTCAAACAAACAGCATAACAAGCTAAGATGACATAGAACTAATATTCCCTACTTTAAGCAAAAAAAGAAACATTTTTTTTTGGTTAAATGAATCGTTTACCTTCTTGAAAATGTCCTTTTTGATATTTTCTTATAGTAATGATTAGTTTCCCAACCAATAGGGAGTTGGCATTGCGAAAAGAATTTTATATCCTTGTCGAACAAATAGATAAAGAATAAAGTACGGTTTGATTATGTATTATGACTAATTGCAGACTTTAATAAATTAATTAATAATAACTAGAGCACTCTTGGAAAAGTGGTCAAAATGCTACCTGCTTAAGTCTTTAATTTGTAGGTATAGGCGTATAGCCAATTAAACAATAATTTGTCCAAATATACGAATTCAAAAATGTAAAAACGAATATTCTTCCAAGAACGTATGGTATGGCAAATGATTAGATTTCTTGGCGGTTTATACACATCTGACAATCAAAATAACTTGTTATCTCACAAAAAATGCAATATATTATAAGCACTAAGAGGAGTTTTCCGTCGAATTATTTACGACGATTTGTAGTCGTCGTAAATTTACGACGATATTACGTCGTATTTACGACGATCAAAAATTTCATCGTAAATTCGACGTAAAAAATAAGCCTTGTAAAATCGTCGTAATGTTACGACGATATTACGACGAATAAAGAACGAATTGTCGTAATGTTGTCGTAATATTTGCATCGATAATACGACGAATTGTCCTCTATCTTATAATTGACGTAAAATCGATGTAAATGTGATGTAAATTTTATTTCGACGTAAATTTGATGTAAATATGAAATGGTAATATGTTGGTAACCAAACAAAAAATTCTATATATACCTTTCTTCTCTCATTATTTCATCAACCCAAAAAAACATATAAATACACAAATTTTTTGAGTCTTTGAATGTTTAAGTAAAATTTTTAGTAGTTGAAATTTATATCAAATTTCAAAAACAAAAAGTCAAATATTTGTTTTTGAAATGTCTATATACGATCTACGAAAGTGGATGTATACACCCAAAAATGGTGATGGGTCGTTGACTGAAGACTTCAAAAACGGATTGGAAATATTCATGTACCAAGCCGGCCTTATGCAAACTGTAATTGAAAGCGGCAAAATGTATTGTCCTTGTGTGAAATGCAAAATTAGGAAACATATTCCTATTGACACTGTCTGGCAGCATTTATTGAATAGAGGGTTCATGCCCCAATATTTTATTTGGTATTAGCATGGAGAGGGATATGGTCAAAGTAGTGGTCAGATGGCTGCACGGAGTAGTAGTAATCATCAAGAACATGTGGATTTTGAAGCGTCAATGATTATCAAAGTAGTCAAGTTCAGGGTGAAGATCATGATAGGATGCATGAAATGGTTACTGATGCATTTCATGAAACACATGCTGATACTGTTGAGGAGCCCAATGCAGATGCGAAACGCTTTTATGATATGTTAAACGCAGCAAAACAGCCTCTGTACGAGGGATGTAGGGAAGGTTTATCAAAATTATTATTGGCAGCTCGGATGATGACAATAAAAACTGATCACAATCTATCTGAAGTTTGCATGAACGATTGGGCAGATCTTATTAAAGAGTATTTGCCAGATGATAATTTGGCTGCTGAAACGTATTATGAAATTCAGAAGCTGGTTTTTAGTCTTGGATTGCCTTCTGAGATGATTGATGTTTGTGTTGATAATTGTATGCTTTTTTGAAGAGATGATGAGAAGCTTGAAGAATGTCGTTTCTGCCAAAAGCCAAGATATAGACCGCAAATTGCTGGGCGTAAGAAGATTCCTTACCAACGAATGTGGTATCTTCCTATCACTGATAGGTTAAAAAGACTATATTAATCTGAACGGACAGCTGCGTCGATGAGATGGCATGCAGAACATTCACAAACAGATGGCAAAATGACTCACCCGTCTGACGGGAAATCTTGGAAACATTTTAACACCGTACATCCAGACTTTGCTAGGTCTAAGCGAAATGTTTATCTTGGTCTTTGCACTGACGGGTTTAGTCCATTTTGTATGTCTGGTAGGCAATATTCATTATGGCCTGTGATTCTTACGCCATATAACCTTCCTCCAGATATGTGCATGCAAAGAGAGTTTTTGTTTCTAAGTATATTAGTCCCTGGTCCAAATCACCCGAAGCGGGCCCTTGATGTGTTTTTGCAACCACTCATACATGAGTTAAACCAGTTGTGGCATGTTGGAGTACGAACATATGACTGTTCGAGTGGTAAAAATTTTACGATGCGAGCGGTGCTTATGTGGACAATAAGCGATTTCCCGGCATACAGAATGCTATCAGGTTGGACAACGCATGGGAGGTTATCATGTCCTTATTGTCTTCATAAGACTGATGCATTTCAGCTTAAACATGGTAGGAAAACCTGTTGGTTTGATTGCCACCGTCGATTTTTACCACCAAACCATCAATATAGAAGAAATAGGCGTTTGTTTATAAAGAACAAGTTGGTTCGTCTCCCTCCACCAGTGTACCTAACTGGAGTAGAGCTTGAAGCGCAAATAGATCATTGGGGTGGACTTGAAACGGTCCCCCTTGGAGGAAATTGGCACACTCCTGCGAATATGCCTGAAGGATATGGGGTTCATCATAATTGGCAAAAGAAAAATATATTTTGGGATCTGCCTTACTGGAAATATCATTTGTTTAGACATAATCTTGATGTTATGCACATTGAGAAGAATTTTTTCGATAACATCATGCATACTGTTTTGAACGTCCAAGGAAGAACCAAAGACAGCGTTAAATCACGGATGGACTTACCCGATATATGTAACAGAATTGAGTTGCATATGGTGAGTAATGGGAAAGCACATGTTCCTGTATTTCAGTTGGGTGCTGAACAAAAAACAGCATTGTTTAATTGGGTATCATCAGCCGTGAAATTTCCTGATGGATATGTATCTAATCTGGCTAAATCTGTGGATAAAGGACAAAAGTTTTCAGGGATGAAAAGTCATGATTGTCATGTGTTTATGCAACGGTTAATTCCTTTTGCGTTTGCTGAACTCCTATCGGGACATGTCCATGAGGCACTAGGAGGCATTAGAGCTTTCTTTCGTGATCTAAGTACAAGAACATTATCAGAAGATGTAGTTGCACAACTGTCTACAAATATTCCAATATTGTTGTGCAATTTAGAGAAAATATTCCCACCTGCTTTCTTCGATGTTATGGAACATTTACCTATACACCTCCCTCATGAAGCAGAGTTGGGAGGACCTGTTCAGTTTAGGTGTATGTATCCGTTTGAACGATTTATGAAGCATTTAAAGGGTAAGGCCAAAAACTTAGCAAAAGTTGAAGGGTCTATCGTGGCGGGAAGTTTGACAGAAGAAACTTCTCATTTCACGTCTTATTATTTTGCTCCGAAGGTTCGTACACGCAAACGGGCTCCAAGACGTTACGACGATGGGGGTGTAGGACAAAGTTACGCAGTAGAAGGTGTGCCTGATATATTCTCACCAATTGGACGTCTAAGTGGGAAACTAAAAGAAACTTGTTGGTCAAACGAATAGGACTACCACAGCGCACATACATATATACTTCTGAATTGCGAGGAATTGGCACCTTACGAGAGGTCCATATCTACAAATAAGCATGCATGATTATATTTTGATTGCATAGACGAAATGTCCTTAACAATGTTTTCAAATTTCAGCACTTTCGTCAGTCAAGTCCGAGAATGCATTGACGGTGTTTCAGAAGATGAAATTAACAAGCGGAAAGACCAACATTATGCATCGTGGTTAAAAGGTCAAGTCGAGCATGATGACATGACATATGCAGTATGGTTTCATGAGTTGCTCCTAGGTCCTATTTCGAAGATAACTACTGCAGCTATGTATTTCACACGTGGCTATGTTTTTCATACTTATAGTCATGGCACTCAACGGGCAACTACAAACTATGGAGTTTGTGTACGAGGTGAAGTAGACTTTTATGGGATCATCAAAGAGATAATTGAAGTGGAATACCCCGGATTAGTAAGAATGAAAACTGTTCTTTTCAAATGTGATTGGTTTGATCCTACGGTAGGTCGTGGAGTGCGTATTAACAAATTCGGAGTGGTAGATGTAAACGCATCTCGGCGATACAATAAGTTTGAGCCTTTTATACTTGCATCTCAAGCAGAACAAGTCACTTTTGTTCCATATCCTCGAGTTCGGAGTACGGGAATTTCATGGCTGGCGGTTGTCAAAGTTGCTCCAAGAGGTATAATTGATGGTGTAGATCTCCCGCCAATGCAACAAGATGATTGTGTCGACATTACAGAACCTGATATTGAAGAAAATGTTCTTTTAATTGATCCACGTAATCGACAAGTTGAAGATCTACATGGGGACGAAACAGAAGAAGGTGCTGACGAATTTCAAACAAGCAGTGATGATGACGATGATGATGAGGAGAACGAGGAAAATGTTGAAGACTAATTAATTAAATATGATGTTGGCATTTATATAATTGCATGCTTTGAACGTTTAAATGTAACATTTGTCAAATTTGATAAATTTGTTTAAATTTAAATGTTTAAAAAATGAAAGACAATTAATGAAAAGAAAATTTGTTTAAGTGTTGACTTGGACATATGTTGACTATTACGACGAATTTACGATGAATATTTAGAAATCGTCGTAAATTCGTCGTAAAATGTAAACCCTAAACCCTATAGGGTTTAGCTTTCCCAACTCACATAATGGTTTTTGGGTGCATTTTCCTGAGTAAACTAATGTATTATATAAGGTTTTGTAGTATAAGATTAAAGAACTTGTAGATATGTGGTTTATGTTACGACGAATTTACGACGAATCACACCCATTCGTCGTAAAATACCATCGAGTTTACGACGAAATGTAACTCGTAAAACTTATAATCAATCTTTTCTGGAGTTCAGGGGGGATTTAGATGAAGAGAATGATATGGCTTACCATCTCATAAGGTAAAACAACTTTCTAAAAAAAAAAAAAAAATTCAAAATTTGACATATATGTGTTTATCAAGTAATCTTAAGGTGTTATATACATTTAGAGAAGATGTAAGGATTTATCTTAGATCAAACCAAATTCTTGATTATGTTATGTAAACATGCTAGAAAGTTATACAGACCACATTTAGCATGTATAGACATGCTTGTATGTGCTTATGGATTTTTCAATTTTTGTAATTCATCATTTTCGTATTACGACGATTTTACGACGATATGTAAATACATAGCCGTTATAATTTTTATGATTTATAAGGATTTATCGTAAATTCGTCGTAATTTTACGACGATTTTACAACGACTAACCCTGACCGTTGTAAATTCGTCGCAAAGCCCAGATACAACCACATGTGTTTGTCTTATTCGCTTTGTTGTACGGTTGCACCTTTACGACGGATTTAGGACGATTTCGTCGTAAATTCGTCGTAATGTTTACGTCGGATTTACGACGAATAAAAATTCTATATATATGGAAGCACCCCTTCCTCATTTCGTCGCTCATTCAACTTCTTCCTCTCCCTGCTTCCTCCTCACTTCGTTGCTTCCCTGTAAACCCAAAAAATCAGGTAATTTTTGTTTTACTTAAAATCTAATTTTTATATTTAATTAGTTTAGAAATACAAACGGTTTAGGTCGGAAATTAGTTTAGGCTTGGAATTTGTTAGATTTAGGATCAGAATTTGTTAGATTAAGGATTTACGGTGTTTGTTAGATTTAGGATCATAATTTAAAATTAATTTGTAATTTCAAAAATAAAAATTTTCGGTTTTGCTGACGATGACTCGATGGAGGACGCACTACATCAACTTTATGGCGGACGGACACTCTTCCCGGGCGTCTGCCTCGGGAAACACCGGGACCGATGTCCCTTCATCTTCCGGAGCCTCCCAGGTTTTGAATACCGTAGCGGAGCAGTCTCCACCACCGCCTCCACCACCACCTCCACCACCACCTCCACCGACGGCTGAAGAACCGGTAGCCCACCCTCCTCATCCGTATGCCCAATTTAAAGTTGAGGACTTACTAGCCCTACCGGGACGGGAGGCTTTACGACGTCTGGTTCCCGGAAAAGCGGAACCAGGCTCTTATTGGTAAGTAAAATTTTTTGTTTTTTATATTTTTTTAAATTAATGCTTTAATTTACTTAAATATTAATGTAATGTTTTTTTTTTTGGTTTCATAGGTTTAACTTGGATAATTGTGTCGGTCGAAGCGTTTCCGACACAATTAAGAGTCATTTCGTTGAGCCGCACTACAACTGGAGCAAGGTGTCGCAAGAGACGTTCGACACCTGGTACAAGTGCTTCGCGGTAATGTTTTTTAAATTTTATTTATATCATTTCAAATTATTTTAAATTTAATTAATCTTACTTTTATATTGTTTATATAATTTTTTATTTGTTTTCTTTTGCAGCAACGGTGGAACTAGTACATCGGGATCAACGAGACGGTCCGCGAAGCTTTCCGGCTGAAGGCGCAGAAACGCCTAGTCAACACCGTTTCCGATTGGAAGCGGAAGTGGGAGACCGATGGCGACGACGCAAAGTCGAGCTCCATGTCCACTTTCTGTTGGAACGAGTTGAAGGCGTATTGGCTGGACCCGCATGCCCAAACCACTGCGGCTAAGTGTTCGGCCGTCCGAAACCGGGTCGGTCCTGACGGTCAGAAGTTAGTGACCCCGCACACTTCTGGCCAAATATATTTTGCGGGAAGACGTTTCATGATGGTAAGTAATTAAATATAAATGATTTCATTATAATTTCATTTTTAATTATTGCTATAATTTATTAAATATTTTTGACTAATGTTTATTAATTGGTAGGCCGAGGAGAACGGAGGAGAACTTCCTCCAATGACGAAGCTCTTCGAGACCACTCACCGGAAGAGGGACGGGAGCTTTGTCGATGCTCGGTCAGAGGAGATCTACAATGCCGCTATTCAGCGGATCGCCGAGCGGGAGACCCAGACCACACCTGACGGTACTATCCAAGTACCATTGACCGTCGTTGAGCAAGACCAGATTTTCGAGGAGGTATGATCTATTTCAATTTTTAAAAATTTATTATATTTATTACTTAATAAATAATTAACGTTTTTATTTCCATTTGTAGGTTGCTCCGAAGAAGAAAGGCCGAACCTTAGGGATGGACTCTACTAGAGACTGTCCTGCCGCCTCGGCTTCCGGATTTCGCACGCAGGAGGATCCAAGTCATCTTCGCCAGGAGCTTGCTACGGCCAATGCTGAGATCACCACTCTCAGGCATGAGCAAATGGCCCAGAAGCAGGAGCTCACCGAGATTCACGATCTCTTCGACATCATTGCGGAAGCGGTTCCGCAGTTGGCCACCGCAATCCGAGCGAGGCAACAGCGAGCACGAGGCGTCTTTGAGGCCGGTGGTACTTCCGGTAGACCATCGGACCAGCAGACGCAGGGTCAGTCTTTGGCTCCGGTAGTGCAGACGGGAAACGACGGTCCAGCAGCGACGGGCGGCCAAGACGGAGAGCCTCCTCGTGACGTCGATCTCAACCTCGACGATTACGAAATCATATTGTAGATTAGGTTTTTTTGTAAAAAACAATTTGTATTAAATTTTTTTTTATATATAAATTATTTTCGAATTTAAATTTTAATTTAAAATATTTTTTTCTATTTTAAATTTTTTATTATTTTAAAAATTCATTAATTAAATTAAAATCGAATTAAATAATTAATTTATAAATCGACGTAAATTTGTAGTAAATTTACGTCGATCTAACGTCGAACATTTTACGACGAATATGTTTACGTCGAATCTACGTCAAAACTTTACGACGAATTAACATCGATGATTAAAAAATTAATTTCTCTTAATTGAAATTGTTCGTCTCCTTATCGTTGTTAAATCGATGTAATTTTACATCGATTTTATGTCGTTCTTATGATGGACTTATTTCGTTGTACTTTCGTTGGAAAATTTACGTCGAGTTTACGACGAATAGTTTCTGACGCTATTACGACGATTTTCCTGGGTTGGTAATTTTACGACGATTTTACGACGATTTCGGTTTTACGACGATTGTTTTACGACGATTTTTTATTCGTCGTTAATTCGACGTAAATGCTCTTTTACGTCGATTTTACGTCGATATCTGCCGATGTAAAACTCGATCTTTCTTGTAGTGGAGTACTTTCTTTCTGTTATGTTTATTGTGTATTTGGATTTAGTTATTCAGCCTTGGTGAACGTGTTCGAGACACTTCTTCCTCAACTTCTTCTGTATCCGAATTTGTCAGATCCATTGAATGGAGAAGCAACTATATTGATGATGCATGATCGTCGTGCTTATATATGAACAGTGCGTTAAAGGTTAAGAGTATAATTAGATAATAATGTTGTTGCTACATTTTATTGCTTATTATATATAATTTTGATTTACTTAAAATTCTTGTTTCTACTCGTTTTGATAATGAAAACCCTCCATTTTCAGATTTTCTTAGAGTGGTTTTAAAGTATTGTGAGAAATAGGCTAAGCTAGAGTCGGAAACTCAGTGACAGAGCGACAGTCTTGTAAACGGAAGGTCCAAGTTTGATCTTGCGTGATGGCTTGATTTATATTTTGCGTAGTTTGGTTTTTATTCTGGACTCATTTCGGCTCATATACTAAGTGGCCTAAAAATAATTTGCTATCTGTTTCATATTTCATAAACAAACATTTTGTCGTTTTGTAAATTTCACACTTTTGTCATCTATATTTTAGTTGACATCCTCTTCCTTCCTCTCTTGAAACATTTTTCTAAAATAGAGTAGTGCCTAGCGATACAAAGTCCGTAAGCTATATAATAGCCAGTAATAACTTACATAATCCAAAGTATAAAAAGTGATCGTAAACAACAGAAATTTCATTAAAAAAAAACATAAATTTTCTCCCATTCTTTCTTTACAAATTCATTAGGCAAACTTTCAAACCAAAACTTTAACCAAATTTATTTTGATCAACTAGATAGTCAAATCATTGAAATTAGTGATATGCTAGTATTTTGTTAGGGTTTTACCTTTGTTTGCCTGTTTTAGACTCTTTTTCCCCCTTTCCTTTAGGCCTTTATGAAATTTTTGAGGCATCTCATGATGCTTGGCTCGATCAAATCTCGATTGACACTGTTATAGCTAACCACCATATTTTGTTTGTCAATGACATTGAAACTAAACTGCCATTAAACACCACGACATTGTTTCTGTACGAGCACCCTTCTTATGAAGATGACGACCGAGAGTGGATTAGGGTGGGCGATGGAAAGCTGGTTCACTACACCGACCAGATTGGTGGATGGTAACCTCATTTTTAACTACACAATAGCCACCAAAACTCTTGCAAATGGTGCCCATTTCGAAAAAAGAACATACTGAAGAAGCGACTTCTATCCCGGCCTTGCGTTGGTTCATTACAGAGTCTTGGTATGATTTCATCATTAAATAGTTGACTATCAGATCTTAACAGTTCTCCATCAAAATCTACTTTTCCATTGCTTTCATTTCTTTGTTCAATGCCAAAACCGTCTTTTTCTCCTTTTCCAAATCCTTGTTAGTGGTTTCATCTTTTGTATAAATCTCCACTAGTTCCTTTTGGTTTTGTACATCTCGTCAATACTTGAGTTACCTTAATCAGTTGTTACTTGTTGTGCAAAAACTACTTTTTGTGCAAGAATTACTTTTTGTGTTAAAAAAAAAGATAGTCATTTATTCAATCTCTCTTGTTACATACTTGAATGAAGATAATAAATCTCTCTTGTTACATATTTGAATGAAGATAAAACTTTATTAATTTCGACCAAAACTTATTTGATCGTTTCTGAATTACAAAACTACAATACATATCTAAAATTTCAAATAATACTTCTTTAAACTTGATAAATTAGCAAATTAATTGAGATTTATTTATAATTCACTCTAAATTACAAAGAAAACGAAATCCAATATTAGATGAAATAAATTTATAACTAATATAAACATTTAACAAAATGAGCAAATGTCAATTGATAATGTAGTTGTTATGGCAAAATGTTTTCAAAACTTCAGCGATGAAGAAGAAGATAGTTGAAAAAAAGGGAATTGAATAAATTTAAAGCATAACTTATCTAATTGATTAAGCAGTCTATATAATACAATGTTGTTCTAATTTTTATTTAATTTATTTACTAATTAGTTGATACTGTAAAAATTAATAGTTATCAATTAATCAAAAAAACCGTTCAAAATTTATAAACAATGGGCCGTAGGCCAATTTTTATTTTCTATACCCATAGGCACAGTCCTGCCTAAAACCCTAAAACGCCACAACCAAACTAAGTTCGTTGATAGCCTCTCTCTCTCTCTGTTTTTCTCACTCACGGCGTTTTAGAGTATTATGAGAAATACGCTAAGTTAAGGTTAAAAAATCAGTGTTAGAGCGCCAGTCTTGTAAACTGAAGGTCCAAGTTCGATCTGTATAAGGGCATATTTTACATTTTGCGTAAATTTGTTTTTACTCTGGGCTCATTTCGGCCCAGATACTAAACAACCTAAAAATAATTTGCTATTCCTTTTATGTTTTTATAGACAAACTGATAAGCCCATGGATCGGGTTATTTTATTGTGATTGTGGTTGCTAAATTCCACACTCAGAAATTTGTATATAGTTTTAGGAAAAAGATTTATAACGATGGGCCAGATTTGTCTTTGAATCGATCAAGTATAGAAATGTATTGAAGAAATTGAATTTATATTGATTTAATCGAAGGTGAATACAAGATTTTTCGAAGAGAAAGAGTACAAAAGATAACTGTAATTCAAGGGTTTTTCCAGAGGAAAGATGTGTTTTCTTCGTGTGTCTCGACCTTCCTTTATACTTCTCTTCAAAATTCGAACTGTCGCCGCATATCTCAAACCACTTCGTTTTTCACTGTTTCCGTGATCTCAGTAACGGTTCTGACCTATTAATGGAATATCTTTGACTTTGACCGGATATCTTGGAGCTCGAAGCTCGCTTGGTTTGCACATTCAAAGTGACATTTAGTTAGTCCAGGAATGGTTTGATGGACTAAATCCTACATTTTGGGCCGATATTTAATTGGCCACTGATTATTTAAATATTTAAAATTTCTGGTTTAATAGACCGGATCTAAGAGCATGTCCATTGCTAAACCTCTTAATGGGGTTCATCAGAAATTAAAATTATTATTTTTTTTTTATAAATTGCGGGAAGAACTCGGGTGTTTGTGGGGGTTCCAGTTGCGAACCCGAGAAGGGGTTCATCTGGGAAATATTTTTTTTTAAATTAAACTTATTAAAACAAATAAATTTAAACACACCATTAACTAAAAAAAGGAAATATAATTTAGTACATAAAATTTTAAACACAGCTAAAAGGTTAAAAATTTTATTACAAGAAAATGAAAAACATAGAACATTTGAAATATAGAAATACATAAATCATTTAAGAAGTACCAAATTTATTCCAAAGATTTTCGATTAAATCCGCTTTCAATCGTTCATGTATCTCGTTGTCACGGACTTCCTTTCGTTTCGCCATCATCAAATTTGAGATATTTGTAGGCCTACTAGTAGAATACGTCATATCGACATGTGAATTTCCGCTTCCTTCTGCATGTTGGAATTCTTCTAAATTCGATAGATTGTAGCGATCTCGTTCGTTTTCTACTATCATATTGTGTAATATGATAGAAGCCCGCATAATCTTGCCAATCTTTTCCTTATCCCAAAAAAGAGCTGGATTTTTAATTATTGCAAATCTAGCTTGAAGAACGCCAAAAGCACGCTCAACATCTTTTCAGACGGATTCTTGAGCTGATGCGAATAACTTATGTTTGGGTCCTTGAGGAAGATGAATTGATTGTATAAATGTTGCCCACTTGGGCTAAATACCGTCAGTAAGATAGTATGGCAAACGGTACTCGTTACCGTTTACCCAATATCTCACTTTTGGAGCTCGACCATGCAAGATGTCATCAAAAACTGGTGAACGATCAAGAACGTTAATATCATTTAACGTACCTGGAGGTCCAAAAAATGCGTGCCATATCCAAAGATCTTTTGATGCTACTGCTTATAAAACAATTGTCGGTTTTCCTGATCCGCGTGTATATGTCCTTTCCATGCGGTAGGACAATTCTTCCATTCCCAATGCATACAATCGATGCTTCTTATCATCCCGGGAAAGCTCCGGGACTCTCCGATCTCCAATAAGCACCGTAGGTCAGCAGCCGTGGGTCTTCTCAGATACTCATCCCCGAACAAGGATATTATACCCTCGGTGAAATTTTTCAAGCATAACAATGCCGTACTAGCACCGAGCCGGAGATATTCATCAACTGCATCGGCTGCGGTACCATTTGCCATCATACGAATTGCTGCTGAACATTTTTGTAGAGGAGATAGACCTAATCTTCCGATGGCATTTCGTCTTTGTTGAAAATACGGAACTTCTGTGGAGAGGCGTTGAACAATATGCATGAACAAATCTTTGGTCATTCTAAAACGGCGTCGGAAAATATGTGGTGGATAGGTTGCATCATCACTGAAGTAGTCGTTCCATAACCGATTGTGACTTTCTTCCCTCTGTCTTTCAATATATGCTCTCTTTTTATTTTTCTTTTTTTCCGCAAGCTGATTAAAAATGCAATCGAATTTAGCATCAAACCTCTCATCGAACATATCATCAAAGGCATCATCAATTGCATCATCAATTGCATCATCATTTGAATCATCCCACCCATTGCTAGAAGATGCAGCCATATTTTTTGTGTTTTTGGTGTTTTTGTGTATGAGCCAAGATAAGAAATCGACCAAGTAGAGGTTATAAACTTTTCTTGTGTTGAGAAGAGAAAGATTTTGACAAAGAGTTGAGAGCAATATGAGACAGAAAGAAGATTTCAATTATGAAATAACATACAATTGGTAAGTCTCATATAAATAAACGGGTGAATGTTACAATATGTGGCTACAAAGATATTTGTGAACATATGGTTTAGATTACATAAGAAAATAAGCGGTGAGTTGAGAATACAACAAAAGCATTTGGCCCCTCCAATATTGGTCACAGACGTGTCAGCGAACTTGTACTGGCCAAGTGGACGTGACACAACCTACAAAGATATGTAAATAGGTCAGTAAAGAAACGTAAAGAAACGTAAAGAAACGTAAGCAATATGTGGATGTAATTCACAGAGAGTAAATGGAACAACGAGGCAACATAGAAATAAACCAAAGTCTATTTGAAATATAGACAAAATAACCATAGCATAAGAGAGTTCATAATTAAAATAACATACAAACCGAAGTGCAATACAGCTTAAAAATCCTAAACAAAAGAAACTATACATAAAAATTTAACAGTTCATGGCTAAAGGCCATACATAGCACTAATTAACTTGTTTTTCAGGTTTATTTCAACATCAGTTAGTGGTTCAGACTTTGCCAAAAGTCTTTCAAGAATTCTCTTATCCCTAATCTTATCTTTCATCTTTAGATCTTTTTGTTTCATTCCCCACATGGAAGAGAACTCCTTCATGTCTTGTTCTCGGGCATAACACGTGATGCCTTTGCTTGTGCCTTCGATGCCTTGACTCCTGGTGGACGAACCTCTGTTAGATCTTCATTATCACCTGCAGGTATGAAGGTTGAGGATTGACCGGAGTCTTCAACCTTTCTTCTTTTCGTCGAAGTCACATCTTGGCTACTCGTGCACCATTTTTGGTCGTGCCTCAACTCTCGCCAAGCATGTTCGAGGGAAAAATTTATGGAGTAATCATTAAAGAATATCTCATGCGCAAGCTTCATCACATCGTTCTCATTCTGGCCGCTTGACTTCTCCTTCATCGCATCCAAGTATGATCCCACAAACTTGCACACCTGGTCATTTATATGCCCCCAGCATTGCTTACACTGAGACCACTCTCTCCTTGGCAGTCCTTCAATATCTTGGCTTGCGTTGTAGTACAACTGTATCCGCTTCCAGAACGATCCTAAACGCTGCTCATTACCGACTATCGGGTCCTTCGAAGTGTTGAGCCACGCGCTTATGAGAACCAAGTCTTCCTTGGGCGACCAGATTTTTCTCTTCAGGGCAGTATCAGGAGGATCATTAGATCCTTGTGTACTAAAAAGAGGAATGTCTGATGATCCAACAAGATCTATGCAAGGCGAGTACGAGTCAGGGTTCAACTGACTCGTTAAAAGGTTGACAAACCCTTCCGAGTGGGTAAAAGAGTTTTGCGAATCCATAAAAGGATTCAAAGCTACGAGAGGGAGTGAAAGGAAGAAAGAATGTTAACGAGTTTAGAGAGAGAGGAAAGAGCGAGTTAAAGAGAGAGGAAAGAAAGGATGAGTTAAAGCGAGAGGAAAGAGTTAACCAGAGAGTTAACGAGTGCAACAAAGTGGAAAGACTGTTAATGAGTTTAGATAGTCTTTTATATTAAAAATTAAGTGGTTGAACGTCTTGTCTATGGATTTAAGGGTGAGTCTGTGTTAGTTTAATGACATAGTATGTGAGAGTCTTTTAAGGGTGAGTCTGTGTTAGTTTAATGACATAATCAGGGTTTTCCAGTTATCGGAAACATTGTAAACAAGTTTAAACAGGTGTAACTATCATTTATCACACAACCCTAAACCTAACATGTCATATCGAGCATTCATAACCACTCTTAAAGCTAAGAACACCAATGTACCATTTTACCAACCACATTAAACACAACGAGGCTAGTTACAAGAGAACTAACCTTTACTGGGTGAGCCGCATGCATTGAAGTAAACCATATCTCATGCGCAAGTCCATTAAACGTTATCCTCACAAAAAAAAGATTAAAAGACCCCATTAAAACAAGTTTATTACTACAACCGGATGCAAATAAACTAAACCCTAAAACCTGCAATACGTGAGCCATCCCTAAACCCTAAAGATATACGCAATAGCCGCAATAACAGTAATGTAAATGAGCATCGAGAAACGGTCACCTGAAGTGCCAAGCTCCTCCTTCAAACTCCGCACTTCTCCCTGAAGCCTTGCTAGCTCTTCACGGAGTTCTCCTATGGCCTGAGGATCACGGCCTTCTAGCTCTTCAGTGTTGATTCTACCCCGATCAACACTGAGGATCAGGTCCTTCTGGTTTTCTATCCTGGTCGCGAGAATCTCGCACTGTTCTATAACTGCGTCGTCCCACCATTGGTGTATGTGATCAAAAGTGCCCTGCATGACTGAGAAACTGTTAACACCTAATAATGATGCATGAACTCGTTTCACTTTAAACTAGAACAAATGAAGAAATGAGGAAGACAGAAAGATCACCTCGTTGATCGAATCCGGGCAAGCATAATACTTGCGACCGGATTCGTTTGCTTTGAGCTTGACTACGCGGCCACAGAAACACTTCACGGGTATGCCGTATGTCGCATCCGCGTACGCCCAGTAGGGGACCTCCTCCTCTGAAGAACCGCTGCTGTAGCTTGGCATTATCTGTCAACAATAAAATTTACGATCAGTGAGCTACAACATAAACATACACATGTGAACTTCAAGCATGAAAACATAAACATACACATGTGAACTTCAAGATATTACCAAGTAGTCTACACTACAGATCATGTAAACATCAAAAAAATTTCAGTTCATCATCGAGAATGACAAACAGAAGATGATCAGATCATATTCGACAATGGCTAAAAATTTCAGTTCATCATCGGCAATGGCAAAACATTTCAGTTCAGGCTCGACAATGGCAAACAAAAAATTTCAGTCTACACCTAAATTACCGATCATGAAAACCAAAGTACTCATCAAGAATGACAACCATCTTCAAACATCTACTAACATATTAAACAGCCAAGCATATGAACCGAGCAATCATAATCATCTTCGAAAGGTATTGAACACACAAATCAAAAGAATTCATAAACCCTAATTTCATCGTAAAAAATTTCACCAAGTCAATCATATACCGTGAAATCGTATGCCAAATAGGGCTACAACGGTTCAGAATCAATGTATTACATCCAATTAGACCCCAATTGCAACAAAATATGAAAGCCCTAAATTTCCCCCAAATTACATAAACCCTAAAATTTCATCGATTTCAATTTTGTTTCGAATCTTCCAAATACAAGCCGCATAATATATTCTCAGGTATCAAATAGGTCCCAGGAATCGTAATCCACCCTATTCCCCTCCAGAAAACACCGATTAATAAAAAAAATTCCCCCAAAAAATCGCAAACCCTAATTTCTTGAAACCGAAACTATTCGAAACGAAATCAACTGAAATATGAGTCCGGAAGCTTACCTTGACAATATGAACGGTTGCGCGATCCTCGGAAGAGCGATTCACCGGGATAATTTTCTGGTTTCGATGGATGGGTCAGAGAATCGCGATAATCGCCTGGAGAAAGGAAACGGGAAAAGAAAAAAAATTCGGGGAAGAAAATGAAATTTTTGGCCCTCTATTTTTTTCCCTTCCCAAAAATTACTCCATTCTGTCGACCACTCACAACACGCCACGTCGACAAGAGGCGGGTTCATCAGGGTCGTCTGGAGGAACCAATCCGTCGATTTTGAGCTTTAAATCTTGTTTTAAAAATCCACTAAATCTTATAAATTTGAGCCCGCTTCCTTCGACGACCCCGCGATGTACTATGCTCTTATGAAAAATCCAGCTTCCACATTTACCTGAAGCCCGACGCAGGCCCAATAAACACAATCTGGGTCATATCACAAACACTTTCGTCATCTATCTTTCGGTTGCCATCACAATTTTCACAAAAACCTTTTCGTAAAACCCTAAAACACCACAACCAAACTAAGCTCGTTCGTTTGTTCGTAGGCTATCTCTGTTAGTCACGATGTTGCGCAGGAATGTTAGGTTAAGAAAGGAGTATCTATACCGGAAAAATTTGGAAGGTGAAGAGCGTCGTGTCTATGAGAAGAAGCGGAAGATCAGAGAAGCCCTTCAAGGTCAAGAGAGTTTTTGTTGTTTTCAAATCTGTTGAACAATCGATAATTGATTTCTCTTACCATTCGTTGATTCGATGCTTTTTGTGATTTTGGGTTTATGTTTAAACAGAAGGGAAGCCGATTCCTACTGAGCTCCGAAACGAAGAGTCGAAGCTTCGACAGGAAATTGATCTGGAAGATCAAAATACAGCCGGTAAGATTTTTGGAGCTGAAAGTTTTCTGATTTCGTTGAATTAATTTGATATAGTGTATGCATTTTCAGCAGAAGTGTAGATTCTACTTGTTTTATGGTCTTGTTATATTGATAACTGAATCATGTTTGTGAAATAGTTCCACGGAGTCATATTGATGATGAGTATGCAAATGCGACGGAAAAAGATCCGAAGATTTTGTTGACTACGTCTCGTGATCCAAGTGCTCCACTCACTCGATTCGTCAAGGTGAATTTTGGTTTCTGTAGTTGAATAGAGATGTTAACATTATTGTCTAGCTTTTTTTTTTCCTGGTTTTATCTTGTATTTTGGCTGGTGTTTTGTGTTTATTCATGACGTTTATTTGCGTTGAATCTGTTGCAGGAATTGAAAATTTTATTTCCTAATGCTCAGAGAATGAATCGTGGTAATCAGGTATGTGTGTTCTTCTGGCTTCTGTACTTTAATCTACTTGGAAGTATCTAAAACTCTTCTTCTGTAATCCATTTTTTGTTTTCCAATTGGTCACTGCTTGTGGTTTCTCATTGATGTCGTTAACTTGAACCCTTTGGACCATCTTGTTTCCTGGCTGTAAATATTGCATGTGCCTTTAGTTACACCAGATCATGGTCAAACTATGCGCAACATAGGTTTCAATAGTGTAGCTGAGTTAGTCTTAACTCTAAAGCTGAACTGCAAAGCAAATTGGGAGTGTGTTTAAATAGTAACCATGACTAAGCTGAATCTGTAGTGACTTTTATACAACACAATACCCATTGATGTAGCATTGGGATCATAATACAAAATTTTTTCACACTTCTTTCTTTTTGCAGGTCGTTTCTGAGATTGTTGAAACCGCTCGTTCGCATGATTTTACTGATGTTATATTCGTTAGTGAGCACCGTGGTGTGCCCACTGGTCTTATTGTCTCTCATCTCCCGTTTGGACCAACTGCATACTTTGGATTATCCAATGTGGTAAGTAACTCTATGGAGGATCTGATTTTGTTTTCAAATCTTTACAGCTCCAGTTTCGTGTTCACTTAATCCAGTCTCCACATTTTTTGTTTAGGTAACAAGACATGAGATTCAAAACAAGAAAGCAATGGGAAAAATGTCTGAGCAATTTCCTCATCTAATTTTTAACAACTTTACAACCCAGGTATGTTTTGTTAGACTCACTTCGTTCTTTACTGCAGTTTTGGGCATTGGAAACGAACTAGTTTTGTAGAATTGATTACTCGTTTCTAATGTAAAACATGTTCCATTCTTTTCGCAGTTGGGTAAAAGAGTTTCGAACATCTTAAAGCACCTCTTCCCAGTTCCAAAAAAGGATGCAAAACATATCGTTACTTTTGCTAATAACACTGATTATATTTCATTCAGGTAAAAATTTCTCCATTCTAACCAATTTCCACAGTTTCTTTTTTATCTCGTTGGAGTTCTAGAAGCGTATGTTGGTAATCTGATATATGTTCACAATGGTGATGCTCACAGGAACACATTACTTTGACATACTTGTGAATTAAGCAGATTGAAAATTGTGTTTGTTTTTTTAAAAATTTTGTCGTCTCTTCTTTGAAAATCTCGTTGGCATATATATAGGAATCATGTCTATGATAAAGGAGCAGGAGGCCCGAAATCGATTGAACTTAAAGAACTCGGTCCTCGTTTTGAGTTGCAGCTCTACCAGGTATGAGCCATTCGGTTTATTATGTTTTGATTTTTTACACACTGGTATATATCGGCTAAAAGATAATCCCTGTTTTTAAGCCAGAACCAATCATGTTCCTTAATAACAATGCTGTTTCTTGGTGTTGCAGCTGAAGTTAGGAACTGTGGATCAAGATGAAGCAGATATCGAATGGGTTATTAGACCTTACATGAACACTGCTAAAAAACGCCAGTTTATTGGTGAATGATGCTAAAATGCACCGACCTCTATTTGAAACCATTTTAGAGGTCTTATTTAGTTTCTGTTTTCCCTTTAATTTTGTTGGAGAAGCTGTTCAGTTTTTGTAGTCCTCAGAGGAAATTGCGATTTTGATTATTCGATTACTGTAAAATTAGCATCGATTTGTTGTTTTAACAACGTTTCGCTTCTAAAGAAACTTTTAAATAGTAAAACTAAATCTTTTCAAAAGACTTTTTTTTTTTCGTTACTGACAATTGTTTGAGTTTAATTTGCTGACACAAAAAAAGAAAAAAACATTTCTCACGAAAATTTGAAAATGCCATGTTACATGTGAGCACTGAGCAGCATCGAAGTGAATTCTGATCTCATTCTGTTATTCTTTTTAATTTTTTTTTTCTTTTTCCGGATAATTATCTTCTTCGTTATATATACAATATATTAGTACCAGGTTTCTCCTCATTGTTTCAGTTCTGCCTCTTTCCTCTGATCATCGGATCTCGGTAATAACCTCTTCTTCTTCCTCCGATTGATTTTCCCAGATTTGATCTTAGTCGAAATCCCATAGATCAATTTTTTTTTCTCCTGGTTTAATCATTTGCTTCCACATTTTTTTTGTTTTTGTTTTATTAATATCGAATTTTCTTGGCCATAATTTTCATTTAAATTCTATCCTTTTAACACATCCTTATAAAGGCCATAGCCCTAACTTACCGCTCTTTACGAGTGTTGATTCTCTGTAGTGAGTAGAGAGAGTTCTCTAGGGTTTATCGTTGGAGAATTTCGCCGCAGTTAGGAGGTGTTTTATTAATTTTTATTATTAGAGCTATTGTTCTGGTTAGATTGAATTAAGGATTTTGGGTGATTTTTGTTTAATGGCTCGGTTGATAATTCCTTGTCGAAGTTCGTCTCTGGCTAGTTTAAACCTTCTGGGTTTGCTCTCTCATGCTCCTGTGATTACTCTAAACTCTTAGTTTTTGATTTTTTGATTTCGTATGATTTCTGTTTGCCGTTACCAACTCATTTCCGATTTCTATCACTGTTTTGATAATGGAAATCTTTACTTTGTATGTTAAACTTGATATTTTGCTTAGTTTTGTATTCATTTCTGCCAAGTTTGACCTTTGTAATCTGCTTTAACTCTCTTTTGCAGCTTCCCGTTAGAAGCGGTTGTCTTCCATTACGTAATTCGGGAAAGAGACTTACTCAATTCAGACCGTTTCTTACTTCCGAGGTTTGTGTTTCTTTCTTTCTTCTACCAATTGCCACATAAATTTAAACAGAGAATGATCTTTAATGTCGTTCTTTCTGTCTCAGGCTACTTGTTTGAGGAAGAGTCGGTTTCTATCACATTCTGTTGATGTAACTCGCTTAATCCTTCCCTTGTGATAAATAGAACCCAAATGCTGGATTTATGTAGCGAAACTAAAATACTTTTGCTGTTTATATGTCAGAGATATAAACAAAACAGCAGGAGGCTGATTTGTTCTGTTGCCACAGAATCAGTTCCAGATAAAGTTGAAGATTCCAAAATGGATGCACCTAAAGAAATATTTCTCAAGGACTACACGAAGCCTGATTACTACTTTGAAACTGTATGATCGCCTTCTTCAAGCTCCAAAATGAGCGTATGAGTAGTATCACTATTGTTCTGATCTGAAGCTTTTTTTTTGCTTGTTTAGGTGGATCTGAGCTTCTCTCTAGGTGAAGAGAAAACAATTGTTAGCTCTAAAATTAAGGTTTCCCCTCGAGTTAAAGGTACAGCAGTCAAGTACATTACTGACACTTCAAATTAAAACAACAGTGGTTTCTTTTAGCTGAAGAATTAGATTTAGTTTTTTTTTCTTGAATACGCTTTATGTATATCCCCATGATAGAATTTTGCACATTTATTTCCAAATTGCATTCTGAACAAGAATTCTGTTACTCAGGATCTTCTGCCCCGTTGGTCTTGGATGGACATGACTTGAAGCTACTTTCGGTCAAGGTTGAGGGGAAGCTTCTAAAGGTATCAATTTAATGGTTAAACCTGTGGATATTCGTTAGATCTCTAGGTTTATTATGTTATTCTAGATATTACATAAATCAAAATGTGTCTCATAGGAAAGCAACTCAGTAGAGGAAAAATAACTCAGTTTCCTTTGTTTACTTGCTATCTTTTTTATATATGTTTCACTTTGATTAGGAAGGAGATTACCAGTTGGACTCCCGTCATCTCACTCTCCCTTCACTTCCGTCCGAGGAGGACTTTGTTTTGGAAATTGATACCGAGATATACCCTCACAAGAATACTTCACTTGAGGTAAACTTTTCTGACTCTCTTCCTTTATTTATATCAATGATTTAACAGAACACTTTTAACCTTTCTAAGTTCCATCTGTTAGGGGCTCTACAAGTCATCTGGGAACTTTTGCACGCAGTGTGAAGCAGAGGGTTTCCGTAAAATAACATTTTACCAGGTTTATTGCAGCTTTAGGTGGATAAAAGATGACTATTGTTGAGATAGTATATCCTATATTCTGACTTTGTGTTTTTAATATGCAATGACTAGGATCGCCCTGATATTATGGCAAAGTACACATGCCGTGTGGAAGCCGACAAGACCCTTTATCCTGTACTTTTGTCCAATGGAAATCTCATTTCTCAAGGAGATACAGAGGTTAGCAAAATAGTGACCTTTTTTGGGGGCTAAATGTCATCTCAGCTTGGTCTTTGCTGAAAGCATATTCCTTTATTGAAATGTAGGGAGGTCGGCACTATGCCTTATGGGAAGATCCATTCAAAAAACCGTGTTATCTATTTGCTCTAGTGGCTGGACAATTAGCGAGCAGAGATGATACATTCACCACGCGCTCTGGTAGGCAGGTATCTCTGAAAATCTGGACTCCTGCAGAAGATCTTCCAAAGACTGCTCATGCCATGTATTCTCTGAAGGCGGCCATGAAGTGGGATGAGGATGTAAGTTCTTTCACAAATTATATTGCATTTATTTACCTAGGTTACTGAATCTGATTCTTGTTCTTCCTCTTTTTTTTTTTTTTGGTTTGTGTTAACCTTTTTTCAGGTGTTCGGGCTTGAGTATGATCTGGATCTCTTCAACATTGTTGCCGTTCCAGATTTTAACATGTATGAACAAATTGTGGATTCAGTTACATTTGTTAATATTGGTCTATCTGCTGATATCTTCAATCCAAAACAAAGAGCTCATGCTTCTATGTCTTTTACCTTTTCTTACAAACTAATTGATTTCTGCTCGATTTCAGGGGAGCCATGGAGAACAAGAGTTTAAATGTAATTCTACTTTGCTTCATAATAATAACGCACTTCTGTTGATATTCTATCTTGATGGAAATCCATGAGCGTCTCTACCGTGCAGATTTTTAATTCCAAGCTTGTCCTGGCATCTCCAGAAACTGCAACAGATGCAGATTATGCTGCAATTTTGGGAGTTATTGGTCATGAAGTATGTAATCATACCATATGCTGTTTATTGAATTCTTATCTTGTGTATGCCTATCTTTAATTGAATGGCATCTTTCCTTATTTTCTGTGCAGTACTTCCATAATTGGACAGGCAACAGGTCAGCCTCATTTATCCTCCCTTTATTACAAAGGATTAATTCTTGCTTGTTGAATCTTCTAATATGCTTGTTTGTACATTAACTTGCATCAGATATGTATTGTATTTTAGTATGCAGCCTGGTATATGACTAAAACTCTATTTGTAACAACAGGGTGACATGCCGTGACTGGTTCCAACTCAGTCTAAAGGAAGGACTTACTGTCTTCCGTGACCAGGTACAGTTATTCTTCATTATTCAAAGATTGATATTGCAATTTTTCTCTATCTAATGATGAAAGTTTCAATTCTGTACAGGAGTTTTCATCTGACATGGGAAGCCGTACTGTAAAGCGAATTGCTGATGTTTCCAAGCTTAGAATCTATCAATTCCCACAGGTACCTTGTCTTGTACTCCTTTTAGGCCTCTACATGGGGTTGTTTCCAGTTTTTCATGCTAAATCCTCTGTCGTTTAATTTATCAGGATGCTGGTCCTATGGCACACCCTGTTCGCCCACATTCATACATCAAGGTCAGAGATTCTTATTACTTGTCTTGCCTTGAAATTTATGAATTACGATGTATGTATTATGTTAGGTGTTGATAAATATGTGCTCTTTTTTTTTTCTCTGGCAGATGGACAACTTCTACACAGGCAAGTTTCTGTTCGCTTGGAAGTCTGGAATTCTGTTATAGCATCTCATTTTGTTACTCTTGAGTATTGTGTTCCAATCTAACATGCTTTGGTTTTCGTAATCGTTCCAAACCTGGATAACGTGTCTGGCCATCATTCTGCTCTCTCAGTGACGGTAGGGAACGAATAATTCTTCTTCATATGTAGTTTCGTATCCTATCAATCCCTTGTATATTAATTTTAACAGAATGATTTGCTTTCTGCTGTCGTTTCAGGTTTATGAAAAGGTTTGGCTCTTGAATATTAGTGTTGCTGTCATATGCAGTAAGCAAGAAACATCAGTTGACTGTATAATGTTTTCTAGGGAGCTGAGGTTGTGAGGATGTACAAAACTCTACTAGGAAGTCAGGGTTTCCGAAAGGTTTCCATCCAATACTGTTTTTTATGTGAGGTTTCAGTAGCTAGGTTTTATGTCGTGATACTTCCGCTCACATCTATATGGGAATATATTACAGGGAATTGATCTCTATTTTAAGAGACATGATGAGCAAGCTGTGACTTGTGAAGACTTTTATGCTGCTATGCGTGATGCAAACAATGCAGATTTTGCTAATTTCTTGCAATGGTAATTCGAGTTTTATTGTTGAATTTCTTGTGAAGATTATTGTTTTCATACTTTAAGGATATACCATGTACAACATTGTCAGGTACTCTCAAGCTGGAACGCCAGTTGTCAAAGTGGCCTCCTCTTACGATGCTGAAGCTCGTACTTTCTCTTTGAAATTCAGGTTCTGTTCTTCTCATGTGTATTCTATTTTGCCAAATTCGTGCAAAAATTGACTGTTTTCACACCAAACTTAATGCACCGCGTTTGAAATTTAAACCTTTATAGATCTAACCTCAATTAAATTTGTTGTTGACACATTGGCTTGCTTTGTCATTGATCACTTTCCCAGTCAGGAGATACCCCCAACTCCGGGCCAGCCAACAAAAGAACCTACATTTATTCCAGTGGTTGCTGGTCTCCTGGACTCTACTGGGAAAGACATTACACTTTCCTCTGTTCATCATGATGGTACAGTGCAGGCCATTTCAAGCACCAGCACAATACTTCGAGTGACAAAGGTCAGTCGAGAATTCCTTCTTTTACCAATACTTTATTACATCGCCCTCCCCTCTTTTCACATCTAGTGTTTTCAATTGTTTTTACCTTTTTCCTGATCTTCCTCATCTATCTTTTCCTGACCTTATGTCTTCTTTATGTACAGAATGAAGAAGAGTTTGTGTTCTCTGATATATCAGAAAGACCTGTTCCCTCCCTATTTAGGGGATTCAGTGCCCCAGTTCGTGTTGAGACTGATCTCTCTGATGATGATCTTTTCTTCCTCCTAGCCCATGATTCTGATGAATTCAACCGGTATGTGCCTTTCTACAACATATTAGTTCTTCTTTATGCTCTTTGCGCATTTCGAACATTCATTTTTTTCTGTATTTTAGGTGGGAGGCAGGTCAAGTTCTGGCAAGGAAGCTCATGCTGAACTTAGTTTCTGATTTCCAGCAAAATAAACCGTTGGTTCTAAACCCAAAATTCGTGCAAGGTCTCGGCAGCGTGCTTTCTGACTCAAGCTTGGACAAGGTATGGCTCTACATTCCCTTCTCGAACAGTAATCATACAAGGAGGTGTAGGATAAGACTTTGTAATCTGTTTCTTAATCTGTTCTGTAGGAATTTATAGCCAAAGCAATAACATTGCCTGGTGAGGGAGAGATAATGGACATGATGGTCTTGGCGGATCCTGATGCTGTTCATGCTGTTAGAAAGTTTGTTAGAAAGCAGCTTGCATCTGAGCTTAAAGCACAGCTTCTAAAGATAGTATGTCTGCTTCTCTGTACATAGTGAATCTTTCAGGATTAGGGACCGAAGTCGTAGCCACTGAAGTGAGGACGTTCCTGTTTATTCACTGAAACTTTTCACATGTTTTTTTTGTGGAGGTCGAGGACAATAGGAGCACAGAAGCTTATGTCTTTGACCACCCAAACATGGCGAGGCGTGCTTTGAAGAACACAGCTCTAGGTTTGCATTTGCGAGTCATTCTTTAATAGAAGGAGTTTCTCTTTGCTCAAGTCACTAACTTCATTTTGTTGAAATACTCCAGCTTATCTTGCATCTCTCGAGGATCCAGCATATATGGAACTTGCGTTGAGTGAATACAAGATGGCAACCAATTTGACCGACCAATTTGCTGCTTTGGCAGCTCTTGCCCAGAACCCGGGTAAAACCCGTGACGACGTTCTTGCTGACTTCTATAACAAGTGGCAGGGAGATTACTTGGTATGGATCTTAAGTATCACAATTTTTACTTCTCTCTGCTACCAGATTTTCTTTTAAAATGAGAAACTCAGATTAATGGGCTTCTTTTCTCAGGTTGTTAATAAATGGTTCCTTCTACAATCAACGTCCGACATTCCTGGCAATGTAGAGAATGTCAAGAAGCTTTTGGATCACCCAGCTTTCGATCTGCGCAATCCAAACAAGGCAAGTGAATTCTCAAAACTCTAAATTCTGCAACTTTGTCTTCGGTTATATGCTTACGATGAAACCAAACAACGATCATTCAGGTTTACTCGCTTATTGGTGGGTTCTGCGGTTCTCCGGTGAATTTCCATGCCAAAGATGGATCAGGTTACAAGTTCTTGGGTGACATTGTTGTCCAGTTAGACAAATTGAACCCTCAGGTTAAACTCCCAGATTAACTTTGTGTCTTCGCAATTAATTAACCTTTGTTGTAATTACCTTGACAACAAACAACTTTAACGACTTACTTTCTGTTTTGGTCCGAGTCTAGGTTGCCTCTCGTATGGTGTCTGCCTTTTCGAGGTGGAAGCGCTACGATGAAACCCGACAAGCTCTGGCCAAGGTAAATGCCGAAACCTGCAAAAACCAATCTTGTTTTTTTTTAAGATACACAACAAAACCCATTAGCATTATATTGGATTTATAATCTGAGGAGATGTTTAGATTAAATGTTGTGTGCTGGTTTGCAGGCACAATTGGAGATGATAATGTCAGCAAATGGGTTGTCTGAGAATGTCTTTGAGATTGCCTCGAAGAGTTTGGCTGCTTAAGAGAGACATTTAAAATCCTTTTAAAGACGTAACTATTTAGTTAATGAAATAAGCAAAATGTGGGTTATATTGAGTGAAATGATCACAGATTGTTTCACCTCCACTTGTTAGTTTTACGTTAAACTCTTGCATTGATAATAATATATTCCGGATAATGTTCCTTTTTCTTTATATATTGAACATAGTCTAATTTTAGTAAAAAAGTTATACTCATGTTAATGTAATTAGGATGAAAAAGTTGAACATATCTCCGATTAGATTAGCCCGACGTCTGCATTGGCTAAGATCACGAAATTGGTTGTCACGTTGATATTGAGTGTCCTAAATAGGTGTGTAAGGTACAGATTCCAGGCTCTTTACATCGTACAAGTTATCTTTAGCATTCCATGGGAAGAGGTTAACAACAAATCTATCATAAGTTATGTTTTAAATATTTTAGTTTGTATCTCTTTGTCCATTACACGAATTCAAACAACTCTTACCTTATATTCAGATTTCATTGAACTAATTAATGTTATTAAGTAAGGAAAAAAAAGTATTAAGTAAGGAAAAAAAAAAAAGTTAAAGGAAGTAACACACTGTCAAATACGAAAAAGAAATCACATACTCAAGTCATAAATGTTTCCTCCTTAAGGAAAAAAAAAGTATAAGTAAGCAAAAAAAAAAAGTATTAAGGAAAAAAAAACTTAAAGGAAGTAACACACTGTCTAGAGTATAACCCTCAAAGATTGACTCTTTTCTGTGTTCATAACAGAGAGACTTTCTTCATCGTCGTCTTCATACAAACACTTGTTCCGATCCAGATTTCACAGGTGCTTCTTTTTCTTCCGGGTTTGTTCGTCCAGATCTGGTCACATTGAATTGCTTGAGTTTCTTCAAATTTTTTATTTCTATCAGGACTCTCTCTCTCTCCCTCACTTTTCACCCCGGAGAAAAAGTCACTGTAAAAATGATGGGCGGTGGTGGTAACGGCGGAGACGCAGAACGGTGGTTAGCTACGGCGGAGAAGCTACTTTTAACCGGAGACCTAAACGGTTCAAAGACCTACGCCATCCGCGCATGCGAAGCCGATCACTCCCTCGTAGACCACGCCGAGCTAATCCTCGCCGTCGCCGATACTCTAATCGCCGGAGAATCTCGAATCCGTGGAAGCACCGCCGATCTCCCCGACTGGTACGCCGTTCTCCGCCTCGTCCGTCTCACTCACAACCCCGAGCTCGTCGCCACTCAGTACAGCAGGCTCGCCGTATTGCTCAACCCGAGCCGGAATCGGTTTCCCTACTCTGACCAAGCCTTCAGGCTCATCTCCGACGCCTGGTACGTCCTCTCCGATCCTTCTAGAAAGGCATTGTACGATAGGGAGCTGCATCTGAGTCAGTTTGGGCAACTCGGTCAATTAGGGTTTCAGCTTTTCAATCAGCCGCCGCCACAGTCTCCGTCTCCTCAGCATCAGCAAGAGTCTCCTCAGCATCATCAACAGAGCCAGCAATTACCGTTTCAGCTTCATCAACAGACTCAGCAACATCCACATTTTGCTCAGCCTCCGCAACAAAAATCGCAATTTGATCAGCAATTGATGCAATCACAGGAGCAACAACAAGTTTCTTGGCGTCAACAGTTTGGTCAAGAGCAGCAGAGTGGCTCTAGTACCAGTGGTAGAGATTGGAAACTTCCTGTGGAGGAAGAGAGATTGATAAATCTGAACAATGCAACGGAAAGAGTACAGCCTAGTCGTCGTTTTCATGAGCCAGATCGGTCGTCTAGTGGTAGATCATCGTTTGAGGCATCATCTCACAGGACTCCTTCAACTGATCTGACATGGCCGTCTAAGCCTACTCAAACCTCTGAGCATGTACCTTGGCAATCTTCCGAGCCGGCTAGGCAGTTTCAGCAATCTAGGTCCATGGAAGCTGCTCAACTCTCGCTGCTACCTTCGGTTTCTGACCAACCTTCTTTGTCTCAGCAAAGTCGCTCCACTCAGTCACATGCAGTCTCTAAACCACAGCCCCTCTCTAAGCCATTCTCGGTGTCTCAGCCAACACCGACTGCTAAGCCATTCCCGGTATCTCAGCCACCACCGGCCTCTTCTAAGCCATTGCCAGTGTTTCAGCCACCTAAAAACTCTAAGCCATTCCCGGTGTCTCAACCATCATCGACATCTAAACCATTCCTGGTATCTCAGACACCACCGGCTTCTAAGCCATTGCCGGTATCTCAGCCACCTATAACCTCTAAGCCATTGCCGGTATCTCAGCCACCTATAACCTCTAAGCCATTCCCGGTATCTCATCAACCTATAACCTCTAAGCCATTGCCGGTGTCTCAGCCACCACCGGCCTCTAACCCATTTCCGGTATCTCAGCCATCTATAGCCTCTAAGCCATTGCCTGTGTCTCAGCCACCTATAACCTCTAAGCCATTGCCGGTGTCTCAGCCACCACCGACATCTAAGCCATTGTCAGTATCTCAGCCACCCACAACTTCTAAGCCATTGCCGATATCTCAGCCGCCACCGACAACTTCTAACCCATTTCCGGTGTCTCAGCCACCACAACAGGCATTTCAATCAACCGCTCCATCTCAGCCACCTGAAGCTTCTAGTTCTCACTCTTCAATGCCTCCTGTCTTCAGTTCAACTCAACCATTCCAGCCACCTCCGGTCTCTACTACTACTTCCTCTCAGGTGCCTGTGGTCTCTACTAATCCATCTCCGCCTCCGCCAGTGTCGCAGCCAAGTTGGGTCCCTGACCAAACTCCAGCTACTGAACAGAGTCCAGAGAATGGAACTGCAAGATCTGATTCTGACCCAAAGGTTCCGAGTTTCTGGACGACTTGTCCATACTGCTTCGTGCTATACGAATATCCCAACCATTACGAGGAGAGCGTGCTCCAATGCCAAACTAAGAGCTGCAGGAGAGCTTTCCAGGTGGTGAAGGTTCCTTCGCCACCTCAAATTGCTGAAGAAGATAGTTACTATTGCTGTTGGGGTTTCTATCCAATCGGATTCGCTGAGATTACTAAATCCCCAGTTAATGATTTACCCAAATCAGCACCAAGAGCATTCCCAGAGGTGACTAAGATTCCATTCACCTATATACCCAATTCAGCACCCAGAAAACCATCTCCAAAGGTACATTTTTATGACGACGAGGAAGATGATGATGATGATGATGATGATAATTCATACATAGATTCTGATAGTAGTGAAGACGAGGATGATGGAGACGATGACTGGCTGATGAATGGAACAAAAAAGAGAAAGAATGTGAAGCAAAGTAAGCAGAAAGCACCGACAAAACCGAAACTTGGAAGACCTCGAAAAGTAATCGAGGTTGATTGAGTAAAATCCGGTAGGAAACAGAAGAGGATGAAAAAGTATGGCTTTTCCCTCTCGGTTTCTTCATTTCTGGCTCTGTTGTTGTAGTTTTAGTTGTAGTAGTGTTCGTTAGTGTAAGTTTAGTTTTTTCCAAATGTTCTCTAGGTAGCGGTTGGATCGGTCTAAGAGATTTGGGGCTAAGTGTAAAAGCAATGGTGGTAGTTTTTAATGATTTTTGGGTGATTCTCTTTTGGATTAATGTATTGGTGGATTACTCAAGTATCCCGCAAACCAATGTTTATTAATAGTTTGACACACTTTGATTGTTTATGCTAAATTAATCTTGTATACCGATCCTGCCCTTTAAGGTTTTGTTGAAAAAAACATTATTACGAAAATGTTATTATTTTTTATATGTCATGTAAGCAAAAAGTATCGCGACATTATGCATAAGTTTACCACTATTTATAGTAGATTTGTTTGAATTTGGTCAACGCAATTTTTTGATGGTAGATTTATTTGAGAGTTGGTAGATTTGTTGAACCTTAGTAGACTTGTTTTGGTAGATATATTTTTATAGCATAGTAGACTTATTTTGTGTTGGTAGACATATTTATTGTTGGTAGATTTATTATATTTAATAATAGACTTATGAAAATATCGTTGACTTATCGTAAGTGTTTGACTTTTTTGATAGATTTAAATAGTAATGGCGACAGATTTATTTGTAACGGTGACAGATTTATTTAGTTTGATGTACAGTAGACTTATTTTGCTTGGTAGACTTATTGCTATTAATAGTAGCTTTATCAGGAGTTAGTAGACTTATTCGTATATATAGTAGACTTAAAACAGTTGTATTTTAGAAAATAATGTGGTAGATTTAATTATAAGTATGGTAGGTTTATTAAATTTTGGTAGATTTAATATTTGTAATTTACAATACTGGTAGACTTATGTTTGTATTTTGTTCTTACTCAATTAACCTGCACTTTGAAAAATAATCTTCAGTTTAATAGACTTATAATTATTTGGGTGATGGTAGACTTATGAAGCTGGTTTATAGTAGACATTTGACTTTTTAAAAATTTGAAAAGACATTTTTGCCCAAATTTGTTCGTAGATATTACAAAAAAACCGATTGTGTCATCTTCTTCGATTAGGGTTGCAGCCGTCGAAGTGTGATACTTGAAAATTTATATTTTATGGTAGACATGTTATTTGAATAACCACTTGTAGTATACTTATTTATATTTTATAGTGAACATATTATTTGAAGTAGCATTTGTAGTAGACTTATTCACATGTTTTATAAGCAGATCAGGGTTGAAGATGCCAAACTTTTGGCTGTGCAAGTTATTGATGCAGATCAGTCATAGGTTATTGGCACAACTTCTGCCCATGTTGTCAATTTGAAAGAAAAAACATGTACCTGCCGTTGGTTTGATCTAGATAAAATCCCTTGTGTACATGCCATAGCCGCTGAGGAAGCAAGAAAAACTTCACGAATCTCCCTATACTATCCCTACTATCAAACAAATTACTTGCAACATGCTTACGCAGGAAGTGTAATGCCAAGAGATATAGCACTACCAGTGCCAGAAGAAATGGCTAACAAAATTTTTCATACTGTTTTTGTTCGCAATCCTCTAGGCAGACCAAAGAAGACACGCATTAAGAGTGCATTCGAGATCGCGACAGCGAACATATGTCCAAGACAGATGCCTAAATGCTCTACTTGTGGTAAAAGTGGACATAATCGCATCACATGTAAAGCCTAAATTTTCTACTCTCTTGTAATAATCGGTTTGTTAGACTTGTAACACTTGCTTCATTTTTGTACTCTCTTCTAGTACTTGTATTGTCGTACTTTTTAAAAAAAATTGTTGTCGACCTAATTGATGCAAAATATTCCAATAATTAACCGTTTTAACATTAAGTATACCAAATTTTCAAAGAACCAACATCATGCCAAAAAAAATCATGGTCCTTTAAAGTCTAGTTCATCAATATGTCCTAAAAGAATCCGCCATAGAAGTCTTCCGTCATTAGGATACACTGGCAATAAACCATGCTTAGGAGGATAGTTTCATGCATTAACTCTTAATGTATTTATGGAAAGACGTGGAGAATCATTTTGATCAATGAGGATTTTGATTTAGAAGTAGATTTACTTCCCTCTTGTAGTGCTCATCAATATTTTTTTCAAAACCCTTGTTTAAGGATGCAAAGACGTTAAGGAAAACATGAAAACTGACTTTAACTATGTTTGGTTTGGACTCCAAATTATTTGATTTTAGCTCGGTTTGACTCGGTTAAAACTTATAACACATGCAGTGCAGCAGAAGAAACCCGACAAGCTCTGGCCAAGGCGAATGCAAAACCCATTAGCATTTTTATTGGTTATATAATCTGAGAAGATGTTTAGATTAAGTGTTTGCGTTTGGTTTGGAAGCATAATTGGAGATGATAATGTCAGCAGATGGATTGTCTAAGAATATCTTTGAGATTGCTTTTAACAAAAAAAATGTCTTTGAGATTGCCTCTAAGAGTTTGGCTGCTTGAGATAGACATTAAGAATCCTTTTTAAAGTCAATTCTACTCGTTACAATATTGTTACTGAAAAATAGCTCTAAATTATTATAGATTGTCTCGCTTCTGCTTATGAGTTTATTACATATAACGCTAGCTTGAACTTTAAATGGATCATGAACTTAATGTTTTTTTCCAAAAAAAAAACAGTTAATGGTAATTGTGTGACTATAAAGATAAGTTGTTTTGAAAAATAGCACAAATTGTGTGAACTATTGACCGGTCAGTATACTAATTAAACCAGTCGGTATACTAATTCAATGGAACCGGTTGCTGTTCTCAGATTCTTTTCGGCTCGAGCCTCTCTCACTCTCTCACTTTGATTCTTTTCGACTCGAGCTCGAAATCAAGCGACATAAAAATGTTGGCTAGGGTTTGGAGATGGAGATCGGAATCTTCTGCCGCTAGATTGATCAGCACGAGATGGATTCATCAACGTCGCGTCGCCGAGAAAGGTACAAGTAGAAAGCGTCTTCCTATTTGTTAGTCCATTGCAGAGATGGCGAAGTAACTTTTGGAGGAGAGAGTTTGAAATTGGGAAGTGGGTTTCATTATATCGAAAGCTTAGATGATGCGATGAAATGGTTCGATCTCGTCCCTTCCCTTCTGCAATTGATTTCAACAAAGTAATGGGTGTCCTCCTGAAGATGAATCGACCCGACGTTGTGATTTCTCTCTATCGGAAGATGGAAATGCGGCGGATTCCATTTGACATCTACAGCTTCAACTTCTGATAAAATGTTTCTGCAGCTACTCCAAGCTTTCCTTTGCTTTGTCTACGTTTGGAAAACTCACCAAACTTGGTTTCCAGCCTGATGTCGTTACGTTTAACACGCTGCTCCACGGGTTATGTCTCGAAGATAGGATCTCTGAAGCCTTAGCGTTATTTGATCTAATGCTTGAAACAGGATATGCACTCGATGTCATAACGTTCAACACAGTGGTGAATGGTCTTTGCCGCGGTGGTCGAATGCTCGAAGCAGTAGCTCTGGTTGATAGGATGGTAGAACATGGTCATCAACCTGACGTTGTGACTTATGGAACAATTGTGAACGGGTTGTGTAAGATGGGCGACACTGTCTCAGCATTGAATCTGCTTAGGAAGATGGAGAAAAGCCGCATCAAACCCCATGTTTTCATCTATAGTGCCATCATTGATCGTCTTTGCAAAGATGGACGTCACATTGATGCTGAAAATCTTTTCAACGAAATGCGCGAGAAAGAAATTTATCCCAATATAGTTACCTACAGTTGTATGATAGATGCTTTTTGCAATTGTGGTAAATGGATTGATGCCGAACGATTGTTGCGTGAAATGATTGAAAGGAAAATCGACCCTGATGTTGTGACCTTCAGTGCATTGATCAATGCATTTGTCAAAGAAGGGAAGTTCTCTGAGGCTGAAGATTTATACGAGGAGATGATCCGCAGATGTATAGTCCCTAATACTGTCACCTATAACTCAATGATGGATGGATTTTGCAAGCAGAACCGTCGAGATGAGGCAAAACAGATGTTTGATTCGATGGATAGCAAGGGCTGCTCTCCAAACGCAGTGAATTTTACTACACTCATAGACGGATTCTGCAAGGCAAGAAGAGTTGATGATGGAATGGATCTTCTCCATGAGATGTATCAAAGAGGAATTGTTGCAGATACAGTTACTTACAACACTCTAATTCACGGGTTCTTTCAAGTGGGTGATCTTAATGGTGCCCTAGACATTTTCCAGGAGATGATTTCCACTGGTGTGCGTCCTGATATCGTAGCGCTTAGCATTTTGCTAGACGGTCTCTGCAATAATGGGAAACTAGAAAAGGCACTGGAAATATTCGAGGAAATGCAGAAGAGTAAGATGGATCTTGATGCTAGTAACACCTTTGGTGTGGAACCTGGCGTTCAAACTTACAATATACTGATCAGCGCATTTGTCAAAGAAAAGAAGTTCTCTGAGGCTGAAGAATTATACAAGAAGATGCTCTGTAGAGGTATAGTCCCCGATACTATCACCTATTCTTCAATGATCAATGGATTCTGCAAGCAGAACCGCCTAAAAAAGGCAAAACAGATGTTTGATTCAATGGCTAGCAAGGGCTGCTCTCCAAACACAGTGACTTTTACAACACTCATAGACGGATTCTGCAAGGCAAGAAGAGTTCTTTACTGGGAGATGTATCGAAGAGGAATTGTTGCTAATGCAATCACATTCAGCACTTTGATTCACGGGTTTTGTCAAGGGGGGGATTTTAATGGTGCCTTAGACATTTTCCAGGAGATGATTTCTAGTGGTGTGTGTCCTGATACCATCACTTTCAACGGCATGCTAGCCGGTTTATGTAGTGAGAAGAATCTACGAGAGGCATTGGCAATGTTGGAGGATCTGCAAAAGAGTGTGGTATGTCCTCATACTCTGTTTTGTTGTCCAGTTTATTTTAGTTTCCTTTTGGTCTTTGGAGAAGAATATATAAATACTTGTGGAGGCATGGCTGTAGTTTCTTCGGTAGTTTTCTACTGAATGTCAATGTCAATTTGAAGATACAGATTAACCTCTGATTTGTCTGTTGTGTTTGCTTTGCAGGATCATCAATTGGAGGATGAATGAAAGAATAGAAGATCATTCACATTTCTGTCTTTAGCAGCCGAGCTTCAATGCCTGGATCTATTTCAATTCTGATGTTCCACATAATCTTTACACTTGTTAATTTATTTTCATCACGTTTATTTATGTAGTACTCCTGAAATGGGTTATTTGTCTGAACGCTAGACTAAAAACTTGTTGGATATGCTTTTTAATCATTTGTTTTGTTCGTATTGAGATTTTGGTCTGATGTTTCTTGCGAGATCCGGTCTCTTATTGAAGACTGTTTCTTCCTTTGGTCGCAGCTTCTGCTGAATCTGGTACGTCTTTCTTCTCGTTCATATCAATTTATCTCGTTGCAAGCATATAGATTAGAGCAAATAGTTGCAGATTAGGATGATTTATTCTGAGGATTAAGCCAAAACCCACGCGAACGTAACCGAAACAATGTCCTTTGTATGTATATATGTTGTGAATCAGTCTTTAAAACTACTCTTTTGTGTTTCACATTTTGGTTTCTCTACATCTTCTTCCCAAGAAACTCTGTTGGATTCAAATGACATAATCTCCTCTGGTTCTTTGATTAGGTTAGGTAATAAAAAACGATAAATATAATATAATGTTGTAAATGTGGTTATAGAGACTTATGTTCACTTGGCTTATTCATTCTCCAAGCTACAATTATAACAACAGAAGCTTTTCAATCATCACGATTCACAGGCAAGTGATCCTTTCTCTTTAACCACATTTACAACATTACATTTGTATTATCCCAAAATGCAATTTAAACTCATAATTCAGGGTTTAAAAAGTTGGTAGTAGTACTAATTGTTTTTTTATGATAAGTTCGAATCTTGAAGAAGATTATATAAACTGACTTTTATTATTCTAACCTTTTTTTGGTAAGTATGGCTTCTCTTTTTTACTTTGGAAGAAATCTCACGTAAACCTCTTGTCCTTTTTAATCCAGCTTTGAATTTGATGCACGTGAAATCCGGTGTCACGTTCATATCTCATTGCAAGCAAATACAATGTTTATGCAGTGTAAAATTTTAAGTAACAGTATCTCAATTTCATGATTATTTTTTTTTTTAAATGTCTTTTTTTTTATCAAACAAAAATGTCTTTTCTATTTGTTGGGATAAATACTAAGAAATCTTTGAGTGCAAGGTGGGTTGGTGACACGTGTCAAAGCACGAGTCCGAAGTGGGGTTGATGACCTAACTCATTGAACTTCCGACAGGTCATAATAAATCCAAGTTTTAATTTTAAAGAAGAAAAAACGGACAATAATGTGTTTTTAACTTTAACGAGGATATTCTTTTGATTTCATTCCGGATAACGACTTAAATCTAATTCCCAAAATTCAATTTCAAATTCCTGATATAACTACGAACTAAATAACTTGTATTCTTTTCTTTGTTTATAATTTTCTTTTATACAATTTTGTTTATAACTAGATTTTGCGTTCACGCTACGCGTAGATATTTTGTTGATGAAAATTATAAATAATTAGTTTTATTTATTAAAATATAAATTTTATATATTAGTATTTTAATAATATATTAAAAATATTATGTGTTAGTTAAGAACTTTATGTAAATTGTGAAGTTTTAACAGTTTTGTTTTAAATCTATATACAGTATGTCATATTTCAAAAACATATTATTTGGTCAAACACTTATAAGTTAATATACTGAAACCAACTAAAATTTTAACAAATTAATCAAAAGCTATTTTTAAACATAGTATTGACATGATGATAAAATATTATACATTAACTTTTTTAAATCCAGAAGATATGTTTTTTCATCATTTTCACTTTAATTCCAATTATATTGGTTAATCTTTTTTTCTCTTGTTTAACCAATACAGTTTTTTGATATATTAATTTAAAAAACAAACTAGTAAATAAAAATGTTTGTTTTTAAGATTAATAATAATTTTAAATTTTAACCAAAACCAATAGTCGAATATGAAATAAAATAATGAATAAAATTACATAAATTTAGTGAATTTTTTGTGAATTAAATATTATTTTGTCTAAATTTTCTCCAAGCGAATCCTGGAAAGATCTGCGTATTTATTAGATTATTGATTTTAATCGGTGACAGCTAAACATTTTTTGCACTTAAATCACAATAACTGTGACTGTCTTCCGTTTTTGTGAAAATGCTTCATTAATTTCTGTCCCCTTTTTGGAACAAAGAATCAGTCAATTGGCCATTTACCACATTGATTCTTTTCTTTAACAAAGTTACAACGTAAGCTACCAGTTTGTATTATTAAATGATTAAATTATTAGGAGCCAAAAAGTGATTTATAATTATTGTTTCCATAAATTTCCACCAAAACTGAAGAAAGATTTTTTTTTTTTTTTAATGAAATTCGATTCATTATTGTGGGAGGTAGAAAAGTAAGTAAATAAGACTCAAATATATTAAGTCAAGCCACCGTGCAAAACAAGTTAAAATTGGGTTGTGTGTCATATCCCCTTTTTTTTAATTCAAAATCTATCGGTTTTTAATTAATTTCTTACTTAGTTTAGCCCCACACTTAATGTGCACACGAGAAACCCAAAACCAAAAGAGATAGATTCGATTCTCCCACACGTGCGCCTCTGTGACACCTTTCTCTTTGAAGGAAAAAAACAATTAAAATATCTTAATCTTCCTCGTCATAAAAATATCTCCATTTTCTAATCTCATTTGAGCTGGTGTTCATGTATAATAGTGAAACAATCGACAAAATAAATAGCAAAATATTCGAAATTAAAATAAAAATCTTAAAATTAGATAATGAAAAAAATAGATAAATTTAATTTGTTCTTTAATAATATAATATCGAATTTAATTGAGAACAAAAAAGGAAAGAAATGTAGTCAAAATTCTTCGCAAATTAATGGACATAAATATCCTCTAAGATTGTATCAATTTACAAACAAATAGTGAATTGCCGTGTTTTGACCTCAAACCTCTTCGACACACACACGAGCACACACATATATATGTATATACATACTATGTATATATATATATTTGGGAGAGAAGCAATATTCCCAGAAATTTCGGGTTGCGTGTCGTTCTTTATATATTGTTTTTATTTTCCTCTCAGGAGATATTGATTTTTTGAAGTTGTGTGAATTTGAGAAAATTCGAATGCTCTGTTTTGTTTTCTCGGGAAAATTATCAGTGAGAAAATCAGAGGAGAAGAAAGAGAGATAGAGATGAGAGGCGGCGCGAGTGGAAACAACGTTATGGAGACTATAAACGCAGCTGCTACTGCTATTGCTTCCTCTGATGATCGTGTTCGTCAAGCTTCTCCAATTCGGGTGAGTCTCTCTCCGTTTTTCAGTTTCCATCGGAATTAGCTAGTTTCTCCAGATTTTAATGATCGGAAACTGTATGATGATTTCATGATCTGTTATCGTTTTTCTCGTAAGCATTAGATCGAACAGTTTCTAGGCGAATTCCATCGATCTCCGATTACTATAGCCTTGTTTCTCTATTGATTCTGATTTCTCCGTTAATGGCGTTTTCTATGGAATCAAACAGAGTTTCTCGTCCGATCATTCACAACAGATTCAGAGATTTCCTGAAGATTTTGCTTA
The DNA here is from genome assembly GCF_000478725.1 of Eutrema salsugineum. Lineage (NCBI taxonomy): Eukaryota > Viridiplantae > Streptophyta > Magnoliopsida > Brassicales > Brassicaceae > Eutrema > Eutrema salsugineum. The sequence goes on from NW_006256414.1 coordinate 797,760, forward strand.
ACAGTTGTTCTGCTTATTAAGTTTCTGTGATTTCAATTTCTCAAAATCTGATTTCATACTTTTCAATTTTTTTTTTTTTTTTGAAAACAGAAGAAGCGAAAATGGTGGAATCGGTGGAGTCTCTTCATATGTTTCAGACCTTCAAGACAGAGAAAACGAATAGGAAAAGCTGCTCTTGCTCCTGAACCGGTACAAATCTCTACCGCCGATTCGACATCAAATCCTTCCGGTTATCGTTCGGTTATCACGGCGCTTCCTTTTATAGCTCCTCCTTCATCTCCAGCTTCATTTTTCCAATCAGAGCCTCCTTCTGCAACACAATCACCTGTAGGAATCCTCTCTTTTAGTCCTTTGCCTAACAACAACAACAACCGTCCTTGGATATTCGCCATTGGACCTTACGCTCATGAAACTCAATTGGTTTCTCCTCCGGTTTTCTCTACTTACACCACTGAACCATCTTCAGCTCCAATCACACCTCCTCTTGATGAATCCATCTACTTTACCACCACAACACCTTCTTCACCAGAAGTTCCTTTCGCTCAGCTCTTTAACTCAAACTTTCACAACAATAACTATGGTCATAGGTCTCCAATCTCTAACTATGAGTTTCAGTTTTACCAACTTCCTCCTGGTAGTCCACTTGGTCAGCTTATTTCTCCGAGCTCGGTTGTATCCGGTTCTGGTCCAACTTCTCCTTTTCCCGAGCGGTTCCCAATCTCTGACCCTCCAAAACTGTTGAGCCCTGATAAACTTCATTGCTCCGAGAGTGTTACAACAACTCCTAAAGTGGAAGAGCAGAAGATTGTGAGACCGCATAAACCGGTTTCGTTCGATCTTGATGCGGATCATGTCATTAGATGCGTGGATCAGAAGCTAAGAACTACGTTCCCTGAAGCAGCTGCATCGTGTGATCAAGAAGAAACGCAAGATTCATCTCTTGGATCGAACAAGGAATTCAATTTCGGCACAGATGAGAAACATCTGACCATTGAGGAACATAGAGCTTCGACCAAGAACAGCAACGATTGGTCCTTCTTCCCTGTGATGCAATCAGGTACACTCAGCTAACCTTGACCTCCAGAAGATGTAGTCCATATAGAAACTGAAATTAGAAATCGATGTGGACACAAACCACCACACCAAGATATTGTTCAAGATTCGAGAACAATAAATATTTGATGATGTTCTTATATAGAACTTTTAGATGATCTGTTCAAGATCTTAGGGCTATTTTCTTGTCTCTCTTTTAGTTTTGTAATAAATATTTGACATTCTTAGTTGTTGTTGTATATGGATTATTTGTCATTTATGTATCGTTTTTTTTTTTTTGTATCTGTATCTTATCGCATTTGTAAATGTAATAATTTCATCTTTTCCTCCAGAGAATTTCCAATATGATTATTTTTCGATGTTTCAGTTTTTAGTTCGGTTAATTTGACCTGCTCAGAACAAAGAATGAAATCGAACATATTTAGGCTCCAATTTGGTGATCATTAGGAATCAATAGAAAATAAAATAAAGAGGAGTTAAATAATGAGAGTGTTTTTTTTTTATTGTTTTTTATCAAATTTGGTGAAGAATATTTGTGTTCTATAATTTATTAAAAATAAAGGAATGACAAGAAATAGTATGTAAAAAATATTTTTCATAAATAGGATATTATTTTAGGAATGAATAGAAATGTGTAAAAGTAAATTCCATAAAAATAGTATATTCTTAAGGAATGAAGAGGAATTTCATTATTCTTTCTCACACCAATTAGAATTTTATAGATGTTTCAGAGGATAATACAGAATTTTTGACACAATGATACTTAATTTTCGACTGGGCTAGCTTACATCACTTAGTACTCTAAGCATTTCGCAAGCCCACTGGGAATCCAGGTTCATTCCCACCTAAACCAGTATGCAATTGGAGAATTAATAATAATAAACCAGAGTCAACCCCTAAACCAAAGTAAAAAAAAAACCCTAAACCTAAATCTTACTCACTTTGTAACTCTTGTTACCTTAGTAGAAGGAATTTAATCCTTTATAAATAAAGTATATCGGCTTCTGTGAAAGTCATCTTTTGCTCCAAATAAAAAAAAAACCTAGGAAAAGTTTCTTAGAGATATGGAGGATCATAAGCCGACGAGTTTCACGTTTGAGATAGATAACTTCTCCGACAAGGATTCTGTAATATCATCACCAAATTTTTTAAGCGGTGGCCGCGAATGGTAAAGGAAGATGATTTTTAACTCACCTTCTTTTAAGCTCATCTTATCAGCTGTACAATTAAACCTTTTTAAATTACTCTGTATTTTTTTTTCAGGTATGTTAGGGTTCATCCCAAAGGAGATCGTATTGATGATCACTTGTCTCTTTACCTCTGCGTTGCGAATCCTGAATCCTTGCGATTTGGATGGAAAAGACGAGCTAGTTTTTCCATCCTTCTGTTGAATCAATCTGGCAAAGAGCTCTACAGAAAAGATGGTAGTTTACTTATCGATCTTCCATGTATGTATCAGATCATTGACTTTAATGTTTCTGGTTTCGTCTTATTACAGAATTTTCGTGCCAATTGTTCTGCGCTCAGACCTCATCATGGGGTTGGCCAAATGCTTTGCCTCTTAAAAAGCTTCAAGAAAAAGGGTTTTTGGAGAAGAATAAACTCATCTTAAAAGTCCAAGTCAAAGTAGCTGAAGTTGTTGATGAAGGAGATGTAACTGGGAATGAGATGTTAGATGTCAATGGTTTCCAAGTTTGGTTTCCAAGTTCTTTATTCTCAGGTATGGTTACAAGGATGCTTCTAGGATTGGATCTCTGATTAACATCATTACATCTTATCTCTGGTCCGAGGCGGCTTCAGTGAGTTGGATTTTCGTGGAGCACCCTGACATTGCAGTGAATTTCAGACTAAAAGCCAATGGGTGAAGACTATATACATGAATATCCTCCTCGGTCTAATCGAGACACTGAACAGATCAACGCTCAGAACGAGCTGATCGAGCTAACAGAAGCGGGCTTCAAGCTAGACTGGTTGAAGATAAGGCTTGATGAGGCTTTCTTGGAGAGTAAGAAAGCAACTGATGATGATGGTTCTCGAGTCCAAGAACTCGAAGAACACATCAAGAATCTCAAACTTGAACTGAACAAGGAGCAAACCAAGTCTGCTGCTCAAATTTTTTCATTGGAGCAGACAGTATCGAGTCTTAAAGATGAGCTTATGAAGAAGAATGCCAAAGCGCTCTAAACTTCCAAGTATGCTTGTTCTTTTGTGTGAACAATATGGATTTTTCTAATTTTTCGTAAAAGGTAAACCAATTAGAAATTATTACGTTCATCTGATTGGAGCAATAAAGAACACTATATAAGTATATATTCAGCCGATTGTAGCAATTCTTACGTTCATCTCTGATACTACGCAGAACTACGTACATTCCTCTCTTATTTCACAGCGATGAGACTAGTCAAGTTCATGGACAAGAAGACAATGAAGAACAGATATGAGGAAAGTCTTATTTTTTTGTTTTTCTATTAATTAAAACATACTTAAATTCCCAATAGCTCAAATTATGAAGCACTCATTGTAAAATAGTTTTTTTTTATTTCTTTTGAAATTTAACTTATAAAAAAAACTAAAAACAAATTACTTTGACTTTATCCGGTAGCACCGACTTGTGTCGGTTTTATTTTTCGTTATGGAAACGGTTTTATTTGACTTTCCTAATCATTCCAGTACTCATCTTGCCTTTGTGTATATATATAAAGAGTTAAATAACTTGAACTTGAAGCATACATGTACACTTTAACAAATTACAAAGCAAACCCTATCGTCGCCATGAACCCTTTTGATCACATCCCTGATGATCTAGAGATCGATATTCTCAGTAGATTGCCAGGTACATCTCTTATGAACTCCCAATACTTATCCAAATCTTGGTTTTCGATAATCCAAAATCAAAGATTCAGCGACTCATTCAACTCTAGGTCCTTGAATCGCGGTTCACGCCTCCTAATCGCTTTCAATAACTGTGAATTCACCACTAAAAAAGCCGATATGCGTTTGTTCTTCTTCACGGCTTCAGAGGAAGGAGAGAACAAATCTTCTTCTTCTTTAGTAGCCAATCTCGCCATGACAATACCTTCCACGGTTGATTATTACTACACACGATCAGGTTCAGGTACTTTAGCACATGGCTTTCTATGTTGCTCATATCAAGGTCGGTTCTTGATATGCAATCCCACCACGAGACAAATTGTGACTTTACCCGAAAGTGGAAATGACGTGAACAAGAAGTTAACCTTTAAACTCTTGGGATATGATCCGATTGATGATCAATACAAAGCAATGTTCATGATGGCTTCTCGGTGTGGTGATGGTGATGTCGTGCACAAGGTTTTAACGTTAGGAGGAGGTGATAATATTAAAACCCTTTTATGGCGGAAAATCAAAGACAATACAGGACCTTATGTTCCTTACACAAAAGGAATATGCATCAACGGTATTGTGTATTACGGTGCTACAAGACCAAACACGGATAGAGTTATAGTTTGCTTTGATGTTAGGTTTGAGAAGATTAGTTTGATGAATCCACCTTTATACATCAAAAGCTGGGAGGTTGGTACAAACTTGATCAACTACAGAGGGAAGTTAGCCATTATTCATACAATTCTCTTTTGGTGCTTCCTATGGGTTTATGTTATGGATACTAGAGAATGTCGAGAAACATGAATGGTCAAAGAAAACACTTCGGTTTCCGCTTTCTTGGTCCAATCGTATTGAGATAAATTCACATTCTTACATAGGCGTCAACAAATCCGGCGAGATCATTTTGGCTCCAAGATTGATGCCACGCGACCTTGAGAGCTTCTACATTTTCTATTTTGATTTAACAAGCCAATGTATCAGAAGGGTCGTAGATGACGAAGAGTTCAGGCATCATTATGGAATCGGAAACAATGGTTCTTGTCCTGTTTCTATCTCATCAGAACACTTTGAAAATGTTACCTTTCTTTAGATTGTTTTTTTTTTTTGTTGATTTCTCTAATATAAGAGCATGACGAACTTTGGTTTTTGTCAATAATTTTTATTATTATTTTTAGACACCAAGCAGAACTGGTATAAATATTGTAGGACTGACGTAATCACAAATAACCTTGCTCTTTAATTTTTAATATTTTATGTGAGATACAAGAAGTCTACTATTCTAGTATAATCTAAATTTTATTCTGAATTATAACACTTTTTTTTCAATTATGATTCTAGTAAAAGCTTTAAAGTAAAATTACCTGGTCCCTTTGTCCCACATCGACAGCTTGGGTAATTGAGAAGGGGAACCTGCACTATAAATAAGAGTCTTCATTAACTCTAGAAATTTAAATTAGTTATCCAAGTTGTGGGCTCATATCGAATTTGTCTGCGATTCGCTCCTGTAGAGCCTGTAACTGGGCCTGATTAAACGCATAGACAGCCGTTTAATCTGTGATGAACATTGTTGGGATCTTGTTGGGATCTTGTGTTATTCAGCGTGGAGCGAGGTACTTTGATCTTGTGCAAAGCAGTGTTCAAAGGTGCAAAATTTAAGCTTAGAGTGTAGTTAGGTGGTTCGCATGGCATATTTAGGACGACTAGTGAAGTTATTATTGCATAGGATTGCTGAGTGATTTTTTTTCTTGTTCTATAGGGATACGATTGTTATATTTGCAAAAAAAGTGGCCACCGGGTAAAAAATTGTCCGGATAAGTACAAAAATGGGTCTAAAACATCTATATGTTTTAGATGTGGAGACTCTAGACATGACATAATTTTGTGCAAGTATGAGTACTCACATGATGATTTAAAGGTAACTTCGTTTTCATGAAACTCAGTGTTCTTGCTTAGTATAGTTAGTTGGATTATGTAGTAGATCAGACGGATGATAATGCTATATTTTCATATTTACTTTGACCAGGATATACAATGCCATGTCTGTAAAAGAGTTGGCCATCTATGCTGTGTTGAACCGGGTAACTCACCGTTATGGGTTGTGTCTTGCTATAGATGTGGTCAGTTGGGTCACATTGGACTGGTAAGCTGCTACGATTTTGCTTTTGGATCATCCACACCGTCGATTACAAAATTGATATATTCTCATTTTAGTTAAAATAGTGATGCAGAATTCGTCATCTGACTAAAATAGATTTTCTCTTTAGGCTTGTGGTAGGTACTATGAGGAAAGCACCGAAGAAAATTCTGTTAGTTCATGCTTTAGGTGTGGGGAAGAAGGGCATTTCTCACGTGAATGCCCGAATTCGTCGAGCATTAGGACTTCACATGGCAGAGACTCACCTAGTTTATGCTACCGATGAAATGGAGCAGGACATTTTGCTCGTGAATGTCCGAATTCCTCTCAGGTAAGATCTTTCTCTCTCCATTTGGTGCTTTGAGCTTTTCAATTCTTTCTTTTTTTCTCTTATGTTATGACTTAGAGTTTCTTTTTTTTCTACATGTAGGTCTCCAAGAGGAATCGTGAGCTATCTACTCCATCACATAAATCTAACAATAGAAATAAACAAAACTCGGAACACACTCCTACTCCCCATGAATCCAACAGGAAAACAAAGAATAAAGAAAACTTTGAACACATTTCTACTCCCCATGAATCCAACGGAAAGACGAAGAAGAAGAAAAAAAATAAAGAAAACTTGGAACACAATTCTACTCCCCATGAATCCAACAGGGAGACAAAGAAGAAGAAGAATAAAGAAACCTCGGAACACTATTCTCCTCCCCGTGAATCCAATGGGAAGATGAAGAAAAAAACACATAAAGGAGAACATGGAGAACATCCGCAAACTACACCACAAAAACCAAAACTGAGAGGCGGTTGGATGATAGATGATCTGGAAGACCATTTTATCCAAAGAGGAAATATCAGGAGGCCAAGGTCTCCTATTACACCATCGGGTCATAACCATCATAGGTTACCAACAACATATATGGGTCATACTCATAACCATAGATCACCAATATTTAGTTATGGTGGTCATTATCCTGGTTCTCAATCAACCACACCATATGGTAGAAAGCATAGAAATTCATCATATGAGTCTAGTGGGCATCTCTCAGATCATCCGCATTCAAGGTGGCAACCTCATTATCCTTCTTCTTCCCATCATCATCAGAATCACAGATATGCACATGCACCTTCAAGGTATGGTCCGGTTCACCACTGTAGCGAGTTTCCAGAGAACTATGGTCGCTGGTAGTATCAATTGATATTGTCAGAGATGATTATTATGCTTGATGGTGTTTATTGGGATCAAAGGTTAGCTTCACTAGATCTCTTGTATTTGATTTGGGCATTGATGTCAGCTTCTTCTTGTTTTGTTCTCTTCTCTTATGCAAGTAGTTTTGTTCACTCCTCATTTCCTTCTCTCAAGTAAATTGCTCAGATTTTCCTTTGTTATATCTGTTCTTTAGTTTAACTTTTAAAGATAGTTTTGTATATGTTATCAAGCATGATTTCAGTTATAAAATTGATTTTTGTTTTCTTTAATCAATTGGATTGGTTGCTTACAAAAAAGGGGGAAACATAAAAAGGATGTCTTTTCTTAGTTTAAAAATGTTAATAAACAAGTACATATTTCACTGTAGAAACTGATCATGATCTTGAAGTAACTCTTAATTTCCACTCCAAATAGCTTTTATATCTAGGCCACATAGCTCCTTCACAACGGGCATTGTAGCCGGAACTGGCAACGGAAACATTGAATCCAAACCAACCTCACCTTTCCACATTCTTAGCTGTTTGCGTGCTACTTTAATCGCCTCTCTTGTGGTGCAGTGCACCAAAGCAGCCAATAGCAACATAGGCTCTCCTGAAGCTGCATTTACACAAACCACCATATGATTATAAAGCAAATTATGGTATTACAAAATGTTAATATGTTCAATCTAATCTTCGAAACAGAAAATGGGTGAAATCCCTCCAAAAAAATTATACATAGCTCAAGTTAGAGAGATGACATTGAGAGTGGCTAGAAAAAAGAGAAACCTAAGAAGATAAAAAATTTAAACTGGTCTAATATGTTGTATATGGTTCAACATGTTGTATTGACGAGAGAAAGGGAAAGGGGTGTAGAAAAAGATGAAGAGATAGAGAAAAAGATTTAACTTACCTGATGATGTATGTTATGATAATTTTAGTCTGTACGTAGAACCTATTAACTAAACAATAATTCCTTTTGATTGGGTTAACAACACAAAACACTATATTTGACATTGTATGATGTATCAAGGTACATTTAAGTTCAATTTAATCTTGAACTATATAATTCAAAAACAAGATATACTATAAAAAAACTGAATACTAATCAAATCAAAATAAAACAAAATGACTAAATGGAACATGCTCATTACAGAAATTTAAGTTTTCAAGATTATGTATGAGTGATTCAAATTTGAAGAGACAACCGAGCTTACTAATATCAATGCTCGAAAAAAACATGTATGCATGCCAGCAATATGATTAAGGAATGCATACGAGGGCTTTCAAAAGATAGGTTAATGACCACAACTGTTTATGGATATGTGAAAATGGTTGTTACACTACAAGAAAACAATCGTTTTCCAACGGTCCATTACGACGGTTTTAAAATCGTCGCAAACTTACAACGATTTTACGACGATGTTACGTAAAATTTAAAAACCATCGTAAAAAAAATCGTCGTAATCTCGACGTACAATTTACGATGAATTACGATGAATATACATCGATAACGAGAGATTTGCTAGTAAATGTAAAATCGTCGTAAATTAGATGCAAAATTACGACGAATATACGACGATTGCATTTCGATGTACATATTATGACGATTTTACGTCGACAAAGAAGTTAGGTGAAGAACATTTAAAACATGTTTACCTAAAAATTGTAGATGAAAGATTTTATCGCATAATTGTCGTAAAATCGTCGTAATATTATTGCTGAATGTAAATTCGTCATAAAATGTCGTCGTAAAAGCGTTGTAAAACCCGAAATTTTCCTATAAATAGATCTTCATTCATTCTTTCAATCACAACACATCATCATTCAAACATAAGAGCATCATCATCTTGGAGACCCATTGTAGGTCTCTTAAATTTTAGTATAGTGTTGTAAATCCTTATATATTGGGTTGTCCATTGCTGGAAACCCGAATTAGGAGTTATTTACTTTGAAAAAAAAGTAATAATATTAAAAGGTTAATTTACTCCATTCACGTGGCTAGACGTGACACAAGAGACCAGCTCCTTTATTGTCTAATCAATAAAAAGAGATAGTATTTTGAGTTTATTTTCAAGATGTCTATATACGAGCTAAGAAGTTGGATGTATATGCGTAAAGATTCAGATGGGGCGTTGACAGAAGAGTTCAAGAACGGGTTAGAAATATTTATGTTTCAGGCTACAAATATGGAGAGAACGATAGTGGGAAGATGTTTTGTCCTTGTTTGATATGCAAGAATACGAGGTATACACTAACCAAAACCGTGTGGACGCATTTATTAAATAGAGGGTTTAAGCCGCAATATTTTGTTTGGTATCTACATGGAGAAAGATATGGCAGTAATACTCATGGGAATGCTGGTAGTACTAGTAATTATCAAAGTCATGTTGATTTTGATGAATCGAATTATGGTCATCAGCCTAATCAGTATCAATATGATCAAAGTGTAGATCATGATAGGATGCACGAAATGGTGACTGATGCATTTCATGAAATGCATACTGGTAATGCTGTTGAGGAACCTAATGTAGATGCCAAACGATTTTATGATTTGTTAGACAATGCTAATCAGCCAATCTACGAAGGATGTAGAGAAGGCTTGTCTAAATTATCGTTGGCAGCTAGGATGATGTCAATTAAAACAGATCATAACCTGGCTGAGGTTTGGATGGATGATTGGGCTGATCTTCTGAAAGAGTATCTACCGGAGGATAACTTGGCAGCGGGAACATACTATGAAATACAGAAGTTGATTTTCAGTCTTGGTCAACCTTCTCAGATGATAGATGTATGTGTTGACAACTGTATGATTTTTTGGAAAGATGATAATCAGCTGGAGGAATGTCGATTTTGCCAAAAACCAAGATACAGGCCGCAAACTGGTGGGCGTAAAAGGATACCGTACCAACGTATGTGGTATCTCCCTATAACTGATAGGTTAAAACGGCTTTATCAATCTGAAAGGACAGCTGCATCAATGAGATGACATGCGGAACATACACAAGTAAATGGAGAAGTTGTTCATCCATCAGATGCAAAGGCATGGAAACACTTCAATATGGTATACCCAGATTTTGCTAAGTTCAAACGGAATGTCTATCTTGGTCTGTGCACTGATGGTTTTAGTCCATTTGGTATGTCTGGTAGACAATATTCATTATGGCTAGTAATTCTAACTCCTTATAACCTTCCTCCAGATTTGTGCATGCAAAGGGAATTTCTTTTCCTAAGTATTTTGGTTCCAGGTCCAAATCATCCGAAGCGAGCTCTCGATGTATTTCTGCAGCCACTCATACATGAGTTGAATCAGTTATGGTATACTGGCGTTCACACATATGACTGTTCTACGAGGAAAAATTTTACTATGCGGGTTGTGCTTATGTGGACAATAAGCGATTTCCCCGCTTAGAGTATGCTATCAGGATGGACTACACATGGGAGGCTATCTTGTCTTTATTGTCTTCATCGAACTGATGCGTTTCAGCTAAAACATGGTATAAAAACTTGTTGGTTTGATTGTCACCGGAGGTTTTTACCGGATAACCATCCATATCGGAGGAACAAGAGGTTATTTATGAAGAACAAAAGTGTACATGTCCCTCCACCCGTAAATTTAACAGGAGCTGATATACAGGCGCAAATCGATCATTGGAGGGCAGAGGAAACAGTAACGCGTGGGGGAAACTGGCACACTCCTGCAAATATGCCTGAAGTTTATTGAGTTCATCATAATTGGCACAAGAAAAGTATCTTTTGGCAACTACCTTATTGGAAAGATCATCTGCTCAGACACAATCTTGATGTCAAGCACATTGAAAAAAACTTTTTTGATAACATCATGCATACAGTTATGAACGTAGCGGGAAGAACAAAAGACAATGGTAAATCAAGATTGGACTTGCCTGATTTATGCAACAGAAGTGAGTTGCATCTACTGAGAAACGGGAAAGCACCAGTTCCTATATTTCGGTTGAGTGCAGATCAAAAGTCAGCATTGTTCAGATGGGTTTCTTCTGACGTTAAATTTCCTGATGGGTATGTCTCTAATCTTTCCAAATCTATTGAGAATGGGGTAAAGTTTGCTGGGATGAAAAGCCATGACTGCCATGTGTTTATGCAACGATTATTTCCATTTGCATTTGCTGAACTCTTGCCCAAAAATGGCCATGAAGCTATTGGAGGCATTGATGCTTTTTTTTCGGAATCTTAGTACACGAACATTATCAGTTGATGTAATATCACAACTGGCATTGAATATTCCAATCTTATTGTGCAATTTGGAAAAGATCTTCCCACCATCATTTTTTGATGTTATGGAACATCTTCCTGTTCATCTCCCACACGAAGCAGAGCTCGGTGGACCCGTTTAGTACAGGTGGATGTATCCGTTCGAGCGTTTCATGAAGCATCTTAAGGGTAAAGCCAAAAACCTAGCTAAAGTGGAAGGCTCAATTGTGGCGGGAAGCTTGACGCAAGAGACTTCACACTTCACTTCATACTATTTCGCACCGAAAGTACGAACACGCAAAAGAGCTACTCGTCGATATGATGATGGAGGAGTTGGCCATACATATGCCGTTGAAGGTGTACCTGACATATTCTCGTCGATCCGACGTCTTAGTGGAAAACTAAAAGAAGTTTGGTGGTCCAATGAAAAAGATTATCACAGTGCACATACGTATATCATGTTACATTGTGAAGAGTTGTCATCGTATGAAATATACGTTTTAATTAATAATATCTTTATATGAGTTGTCAGTGTTAATAACTATTTGTTGTTTTCTCAGCACATTTGTTGATGAGGTTAAAGAATGCATATCTGGGGTTTTTGAAACTGAAATTAATGATCGTAAAGATCAACACTATGCCCAGTGGTTAAAAGGGCAAGTAAGTATAAAATTTTAATTAAAAGACTACTTTAATTTGCTATATATCCAAATCAAGGAATTAAAGCAATTTTTTTTCTTATTAGGTGGACCCGAATGATCCGGATGAATTTCCAACATGGTTCCATGAGTTACTACTAGGTCTGATGGCAAAAATAACTACAGCCTCCATGTATTTCACTCGGGGCTATGTTTTTCACACATACCGTCACGGTGCAAAGCGGGCGACAACTAACTATGGAGTTTGTGTGAGGGGTGAAATAGATTTTTATGGAGTTCTACAAGAAATAATTGAAGTAGAGTATCCTGGATTGTTAAAGCTGAAAAATGTTCTCTTCCAATGTGATTGGTTTGATCCAACTGTTGGAAGAGGGGTACGTCTAAACAAGTTGGGAGTTGTTGACGTGAACAAATCACGACGGTACAACAGGTTTGAGCCATTTATATTAGCTTCTCAAGCAGAACAGGTAACGTTTCTGCCATACCCTCGAGTTCGATCTACAGGAATTTCATGGTTAGCTGTAGTTAAAGTGGCTCCGAGGGACAAGATTGTAAGGGTTGAGGATGTTCCACTTCAACAGGACACTTGCGTAGATCTGTCTGAACCAGATGTTGATGAGAAGATTTTCTTAATAGACCCTCGGAACAGGCAAGTTGAAGATCTTCCCGATGATACAGAAGAAGAAGGGGATGATGAGTTTGCTGAAACCGATGATGATGATTTGGCGGAAGACGACGGTGATGGTGATGAAGTAATAGAGGAAGATGAATCTGATTGAGTTTCATGCATTGTATTTAGTGAATGTTTGTTATTATGTAATTTGTAACTTTGTTTGTTTGAATTTTTTAAATGGAAAAAATTCGATTTTACGACGGTTTTTATAAACCCTAAACCCTAAGTCTAGGGTTTAAGCCATGAATGAATAGGGTTTAAGCATTACGACGTCTTTACGACGATTAGTTGAAATATCGTCGTAATATTACGACGATTTTACGACGAGTACACTATTTCGTCGTAAAATCGTCGTAATGTTGAAATCCAAAAATTTGAATCTTTTATATCTTATTGGTTCTAAGGTTTTTCACAAATTTTTTTTGATTGGTTATCTTATTTTATATGAAATGCTATCAATCTGATCAAAATCAAAAAATTGATAAAAACATACATATTTACAAGTTCATGCATGTTTTCGTAAATGTTAAGTGAAAGGATATATATTAGATTACGGAATTTCAATATCTAAGTTCTCTAAAACCGTCGTTGAACCGTCGTAACGTTTGCACCGGATAGGCTCCTGATCCGAGGTACGAGGTTATAAATGTTTAGACGTTACGACGGTCAAACGCTCCCATCATGACATGTGTCATGTCATGCAGTGGACCGACTGTTTTACAACCAAATCGTCGTAAAATCGTCGTAACGTTATAACGATTTTACGACGATCACAAAATCTATATAAAGGACGCGAGTTTTCCCCCATCGTCGCTCATTCCTCTCTACTCCTCTCTCTCTCTAAAAGCTTTCTCTCTCTAACTCCCTACTCTCCTAAACCTCTCCCTCACTCCCTACTCTCCCATCCAAATACTTGTAAGTTTTTTTTTTTAAATAATTTCATTACAGATTCTTTTAGATTTAGGTTCGGAATTTAGATTTAGGGTTTAGGGATTTAGATTTAGGTTTCGGAATTTAGATAGGCTCGGATTTTATAAATAAATATTTTATAAATTAGTAACAGATGTTTTTTAATGTTGTAGATTACGTTGCTATGGCTCCTCGGGCTAAGTGGTTTCACTACTGACAGCTCGTAGATTCTGACGGTACGACCCCGTCTACCTCGGCGACCGGATCAGCCATCCCGGAGTCCTCGGGAACACAACGGACGGTTTCCCAACCTGTCGTTGTACCGCAGCCGGCACTGCGTCCACCACCACCAGCCGAACCAGCGGCCCCGCACCGGCCGATCCTGCAGCTGATCCGATCCAGCCTGTACCGTATGCCCAGTTTACGGTACAAGAGCTTTTGGCACAGCCGGGTCGTGAGAATATGAACAAACTCGACCCGGATCGAGCCCCGGGAACATATTGGTACGAATTTTTTTTAAAAAAAATATTTTTAAAATAATTAATATTTATAATTTTAATTAATTTACTTTCTCTTTGTATTTGACTAGGTTTACGACCGACAATGCAGTCGGTCGTAACGTTGCGGATATCATCAAGGGGTTTTTCGTACAACCCCATACCAGCTGGAAGAAGTTGGATCAGGCCACACTTGACACTTGGTTCAAGTGTTTTGCGGTAAGTAATTTACAATTTTGTTTAATTTTAATTATTATTTTTTACTTTTTACAATAATTACTAACTTTTTGTTTTTTTTCTTAGCAAAACTGGCATTTGAAAACATCCGTACACGGACGTGTGGAGACGGCTTTCAAAGAGAAGGTCAAATTCCGCCTCAACAACACCGTTTCCGACTGGAAACGGAAGTGGAAGGTTGACGGTGACAAGGCCAAGCCGGCCCCTATGGCCAATTCCGTCTGCCAGGGTCTTGTCCAGTACTTGGATCCGCACAACCAGACTACTGCCGCCAAGTGTTCCAGATCTAGGTAAGTTAATTCCCTTAATAAATACATTATCTGTTTTTCTTCTTATAATATATTCTAATAAAATATTTTTCAGGAACGCTACTTACGATGCGGGAAATCGGAAGAACGTCCCGCACACTTTCGACCAGATTCCTTTTGCCGGAAGACGCCTTATGATGGTAAGTAAATTAAATTTTTTTTTTTTTGTTTTTAAATAATTAACCCTTATTTGTCTGATAATTTTTTTCATTTTGCTTTTGTAGGTCGAAGAAAACGGAGGAGAACTTCCTCCAATGACGAAGGTTTTTGCCGAGACGCATAAGAAGCGAAACAACGAATTCACGGATCCTCGGGCGGAGGAGATCTACAACGCCGCCTGTGCGGCGATCGAGGAGCGGCAGACGCAACTGACTCAGCAGGCGCGTCCAACGTCTCCCGGAGGTAGCTCAGTCCAATCGACCCTGGCGCTGACGGTGGCGGAGATGGACTAGATATTCGAAGAGGTAAATTCAATTAATATATTTTATTAATGTAATTTTAATTTTAAATTGAATATCTAACCATAATGTTTTTAAATATTTTTAGGTTGCCCCAAAGAAAAAGGGGCGGGTATTAAGGATGGGATCCATCCGTGATACCTCGAGAGCTATGGCGATTGGTCACGTCCGGGTCCCGGATCCGGTTATCCGCCAGGAGATCAATCACATGCGGACCCGTTACGAGACGAGGATCGACCAGCTGTACGGTCTCTTCGAGATCATGGGAGCCGACAACCCGGTGCTTATGGCGCAGTTGGACAGGCTGCAGGCTGATGGGGTTGTCGGATCGTCTGTTGGATCATCTACTAGGAGGCAACCACCGGTGCAGACGGACGAGGAGATGTTCCGATCTCTCGGGGTTGAGCCTCCTAGAGCCGGAGATCAGGCGCCGGAAGCCTCTAACAGAAGACCAGGCAAAGAACACGTCGAGGACGATGGAGAGCAGGCCGATAACGGGATCGACGATATAGGTTTAGATTTAGATTTAGATCTTTAGGGTTTTTTTATAAATACTAAATTTAATTTTAATTTGAAATTTTATTAAATTTTAAATAGTAAATTAATTCTTTTTTAATTTAAATTTTAATTCAAATTAATTTTTTTTTCAATTAAATAAAACGTCGTAAAATCGTCGTAATATAATTATTATTATTTAAAAAAACCGTCGTATACTCGTCGTAAATAGTACGACGACGTTACGATCAAACTTTACGACGACAAATACGACGACTATACGTCCGTTTTTTACGACGAAATGATAAAATAATTTACGATTGATTTACGACGACTTGTGTCGTCGTATATTTTACGACGATCTGACGTTTATTCGTAACGACAAATTAATGACGGTCCAAGCGAAGACCAAATCAACGCAATTAGATGTAAAATCGTCGTAAACTGTACAACGCAATTACGACGTTTTGTTTCCCTCGATGTTACAACGAAACGAAACCGTCATATATTATACGACGATTTTACGACGATTTGTCTATTACGACGATGAGTTTACGATGATTTTGAAATCGTCGGTAGTCTGTCGTAATGGCCCTTTTACGACGAAATAACAACCATTATGGCCGTTGTAAAATTGTCTTTTTCTTGTAGTGTTATAAGAGGTAGATTAAGCTATCTTAAAAAGATAACAAGTTCATGATATCTTAAGGACAACAAAAAAGAATTTTTTTAAAAAATATTACCTAGCACTCAAATCATACATAAAACCACATAACTAGCCAGAGAAATGAGAAGCGAGAGAAATTGGATGTTAGATATATACCAAGCAAAAAAATGGATTATATTTCAATATGTCGTGTTAATGAATTTAAAAGGAGATAAAAGAATAAAGGTATGTTGAGAAAATGCCAAATACTTCGTGAAGTATATAATGTTAAGTAAATGGACATCTAACCCATACAAGTATATGTTTTGTTTCCTAATTAGTATTGGAAATTTTATAAGAGTTAACTGATCTATTTTCATAAATTGGGTAGCTTAATAGTTGGATCAGGTGGTGTTTAGTTATAGACCATTAATAACTCAGTCTATCGTACTTTATATGAATGTGATTTAACAGTGATATTTTTGCCAATGACAAATTTTTTACTAACCATATCAATAAATAATAATACAAAACTTTCTGTGCGAAACGCGGATCACCAACTAGTTTTATCACAAACTTACTTTAGTCAAAGTACATGTTAAAGAAAGATCTATTACAAAGAATCTTCCAATCACCATTCGATGATATACCTCTGATTACGAATGTAGGATTTTGATGGAGACTTTATCGGCTTTGAGCTAGTAAATGTTAATCAACAAGCACAAGGTGATATACATATCTCATAATGTATAAAACAAAAGAAAATACAAAGATTGAAAAAGAAACAAACGGCCCCACTTTCAAACCCAATTAATGCCGTATATTAAGATGAACACCGCTTTCCTCCTCTCTCAGTTTTGTTCTTATTCATCATTGGCCAACAAAAATAGTAGTATTATTTAGAGCATTTATTAGTTTTATATTACGGGAGTATTATATTTCTATTTATATGTCAATTATTAACCAACGTTCTAACATTTTTAACCAACATTTACATTTATTTGTTTGCATCAAAAAATTTATTTCTCTTTTATTAAGACTTTTGGAAAGAAAAAAAAACAAGTTACAGTAACACGATTAATTAGAGCATTAGCTCTAGTTAATTAAGTGGAATATAATACTACTTAAATAGTGCTATTTTAAAAGACATTGCACATTTTTGTAGCTATTCCACTTCGAAAGTATTAGATTTTATGTATCTATTTGTCTTTTGAGAAAAATTGAAAATCCTACATGTTTTGTGGTATTTTAATATCACCCTTTTATAATTGTATTTCAGAATGATAGAATGACATTTGGAAAACAAAAGTAAATTTACATAATGAGAAGTCTATCAAATCTTTACAATAAATTCTGTTGATTTAAAAATATTTCCTCCACGAAAACACAATAATAATCGGCTATTTTTTGTTAAATGAGTATCCACATATGACAATAATTAAACTTCAATATGGATGCTCATTTAACAAAAAGTAGCCGATTATTATTGTGTTATTGTGGAAAAAATATTATAAGTCGATAGAATTTATTCGGATTACGCGTGAGAATTCTGTTTTATCGAAAAAGTAAGAATTATATGATTCATATATCAAATTATTGCTATGTTACTTGAAATTATTTATTAAATATTGTTTTTGGCTCACCAACTTAAGTGGCACTAATGGCATTGGCCCTTAAGCTGCAAGTTACCTTTAACTTAGACCATGTTTATCAGCGGTTCGTAAGAAGTTCACGACACAGGTTCAGGTTCTTATGCGTTTTGAAAAGAAAAAAAATCGAAAATAAGACAAACACTACAAGAAAGATCGGGTTTTACGTCGGCACATATCAACGTAAAATTGACGTAAAAGGGCATTTACGTCGAATTAGCGACGAATGAAAAATCGTCGTAAAATAGAAATCGTCGTAAAATCATCGTAAAATTACCAACCAAAGAAAATCGTCGTTATATCGTCGGAAATTATTCGTCGTAATGTCGACGTAAATTTTCCAACGAAAGTACAACAAAATGAGTCCATCATAACAACGACTTAAAATCGATGTAAAATTACATCGATTAAACAACGATTAAGAGATGACCAATTTCAATTAAGGAAAATTAATTTTTTATTTATCGTTGTTAATTCGTCGTAAATTTTTGACGTAGATTCGACGTAAACGTATTCGATGTAAATTCGTCGTAAATAATTTGACGTTAGTTCGACGTAAAGTTACGATGAATTTACGTCGATTTATAAATTGATTAATTAAATTCGATTTTAATTTAATTAATGAATTTTTAAAATAATCAAATAATTGAAAATATAAAAACATTTTAAATTAGAATTTAAAATCGAAAATAATTTATAAATAAAAGAAAAAATTTAATACAATTTGTTTTTTTACAAAAAAAACCTACTCTAATGTGATATCATAATCGTCGAGGTTGAGATCGACGTTTCGAGGAGGCTCTCCGTCTTGGCCGGCCGTGGCTGCTAGACCGTCGTTTCCCGTCTGCACTATCGAAGCCGAAGTCTGATCCTGCGTCTGCTCACCGGAAGTACCACCGGCCTCAAAGATCCCTCGTGCTCGCCGTTGCCTTTCTCGGATTGCGGTGGCCAACTGCGGAACCGCTTCCGCAATGATGTCCAAGAAGCCGTGCATCTCAGTGAGCTCCTGCTTCTGGGCCATTTGCTCATGCCTGAGAGTGGTGATCTCAGCATTGGCCTAGCAAGCTGGGAACGTATACTACAAAACCTTATATAATACATCAGTTTACTCAGGAAAATGCACCAAAAAACCATTCTGTAAGTTGGGAACGTATAGGGTTTAGGGTTTGCATGTTACGACGAATTTACGACAATTATTTAGAAATCGTCGTAAATTCGTCGTAATAGTCAACATATGTCCAAGTCAACACTTAAACAAATTCTCTTTTCAATAATTGTCTTTCATTTTTAAAACATTTAAATTAAAACAAATTTATCAAATTTGCCAAATGTTACATTTAAACGTTCAAAGCATGCAAGTAAATGTCATCGTGTTTAATTAGTCTTCAACATTTTCCTCGTTTTCCTCATCATCTTCATCATCACTGCTTGTTTGAAATTCGTCAGCACCTTCTTCAGTTTCGTCCCCATGGAGATCTTCAACTTGTCGATTACGTGGATCAATGAAAAGAACATGTTCTTCAACCTCAGGTTCCGTAATGTCAACACAATCATCTTGTTGCATTGGCGGGAGATCTACACCATCAATTATACTCCTTGGAGCAACTTTGACAACCGCCAGCCATGAAATTCATGTACTTCGAACTCGAGGATATGGAACAAAGGTGACTTGTTCTGCTTGAGATGCAAGTATAAAAGGCTCGAACTTATTGTATCGCCGAGATGCGTTTACATCTGCCACTCCGAATTTGTTAATACGCACTCCACGACCCACCGTAGGATCAAACCAATCACATTTGTCAAACGGATACATCCACCTAAACTGAACATGTCCTCCCAACTCTGCTTCATGAGGGAGGTGTATAGGTAAATGTTCCATAACATCGAAGAAAGCAGGTGGAAATATTTTCTCTAAATTGCACAACAATATTGGAATATTTGTAGACAGTTGTGCAACTACATCTTCTGATAATGTCCTTGTACTTAGATCACGAAAGAAAGCTTCAATGCCTCCTAGTGCCTCATGAACATGTCCCGGTAGGAGTTTAGCAAACGCAAAAGGAAGTAACCGTTGCATAAACACATGACAATCATGACTTTTCATCCCTGAAAACTTTTTTCCTTTATCCACAAATTTAGCCAGATTAGATACATACCCATCAGGAAATTTCACGACTGATGATACCCAATTAAACAATGCTGTTTTTTGCTCAGCACCCAACCGAAATACAGGAACTGGTGCTTTCCCATTACTCACCATATGCAACTCAATTCTGTTACATATATCGGGCAAGTCCATCCGTGATTTAACGCTGTCTTTGGTTCTTCCTTGGACGTTCAAAACAGTATGCATGATGTTATCGAAAAAAATCTTCTCAATGTGCATAACATCAAGATTATGTCTAAGCAAATGATCTTTCCAGTATGGCAGATCCCAAAATATACTTTTCTTGTGCCAGTTATGATGAACCCCATATCCTTCAGGCATATTCGCTGGAGTGTGTCAATTTCCTCCTCGGGGACCGTTTCAAGTCCACCCCAATGATCTATTTACGCTTCAAGCTCTACCCAGTTAGGTACACTGGTGGAGGGAGACAAACCAATTTTTTCTTTATAAACAAACGTCTATTTCTTCTATATTGATGGTTTGGTGGTAAAAACCGACGGTGGCAATCAAGTCAACAGGTTTTCCTACCATGTTTAAGCTGAAATGCATCAGTCCTATGAAGACAATAAGGACATGATAACCTCCCATGCGTTGTCCAACCTGATAGCATTCCGTATGCCGGGAAATCGCTTATTGTCCACATAAGCACCGCTCGCATCGTAAAATTTTTACCACTCGAACAGTCATATGTTCGTACTCCAACATTCCACAACTGGTTTAACTCATGTATGAGTGGTTGCAAAAACACATCAAGGGCCCGCTTCAGGTGATTTGGACCAGGGAATAATATACTTAGAAACAAAAACTCTTTTTGCATGCACATATCTGGAGGAAAGTTATATGGCGTAAGAATCATAGGCCATAATGAATATTGCCTACCAGACATACCAAATGGACTAAACCCGTCAGTGCAAAGACCAAGATAAATATTTCGCTTAGACTTAGCAAAGTCTGGATGTACGGTGTTAAAATGTTTCCAAGATTTCCCGTCAGACGGGTGAGTCATTTTGCCATCTGTTTGTGAATGTTCTGCATGTCATCTCATCGACGCAGCTGTCTGTTCAGATTGATATAGTCTTTTTAACCTATCAGTGATAGGAAGATACCACATTCGTTGGTAAGGAATCTTCTTACGCCCAGCAATTTGCGGTCTATATCTTGGCTTTTGGCAGAAACGACATTCTTCAAGCTTCTCATCATCTCTCCAAAAAAGCATACAATTATCAACACAAACATCAATCATCTCAGAAGGGCAATCCAAGACTAAAAACCAGCTTCTGAATTTCATAATACGTTTCAGCAGCCAAATTATCATCTGGCAAATACTCTTTAATAAGATCTGCCCAATCGTTCATGCAAACTTCAGATAGATTGTGATCAGTTTTTATTGTCATCATCCGAACTGCCAATGATAATTTTGATAAACCTTCCCTACATCCCTCGTAAAGAGGCTGTTTTGCTGCGTTTAACATATCATAAAAGCGTTTCGCATCTGCATTGGGCTCCTCAACAGTATCAGCATGTGTTTCATGAAATGCATCAGTAACCATTTCATGCATCCTATCATGATCTTCACCCTGAACTTGACTACTTTGATAATCATTTGACGCTTCAAAATCCCCATGTTCTTGATGATTACTACTACTCCGTGCAGCCATCTGACCACTACTTTGACCATATCCCTCTCCATGCTGATACCAAATAAAGTATTGGGGCATGAACCCTCTATTCAATAAATGCTGCCAGACAGTGTCAATAGGAATATGTTTCCTATTTTTGCATTTCACACAAGGACAATACATTTTGCCGCTTTCAATTACAGTTTGCATAAGGCCGACTTGGTATATGAATATTTCCAATCCGTTTTTGAAGTCTTCAGTCAACGACCCATCACCATTTTTGGGCGTATACATCCACTTTCGTAGATCGTATATAGACATTTCAAAAACAAATATTTGACTTTTTGTTTTTGAAATTTGATATAAATTTCAACTACTAAAAATTTTACTTAAACATTCAAAGACTCAAAAAATCTGTGTCTTTATATGTTTTTTTTGGTTGATGGAATAATGAGAGAAGAAAGGATATATATAGATTTTTTGTTTGGTTACCAACATATTACCATTGCATATTTACATCAAATTTACGTCGAAATAAAATTTACATCACATTTACATCGATTTTACGTCAATTACAAGATGTATATGAGCACTGTGAAATTGTAATGTAGTAGCTTACCAAATTATTTTTTAACACAAAAAAAGCATACAAAATTAATTACGAGTGAGTCGTATTCTTGTGGATATTAATATAGATATAAATATAGATATAAATACTAGATTAAAATTAAGATTAATGAGCTCAAAAAGGTTGGTTTAATGTAGGTAAATTAATGTATACAATATTAGGTAACGACAAGCACAATGGCAAACATAACACTCTACACAAACAAACACATGCAATGCAACTACGTCCCAACATTTTTGGACGTGAGAATTATCAACAACGAACTTAGTTGCCTTATTAATTTCTCATGCTTTTCTTTTTATGGAATTATTTTAAACTTTGTGTTTTCTTATCTATAAAACGTTGATACAATTGTCTTCCATACTCATCACACACACACATCTAGTCATCTCTCATCTTGTTGCAGATTCTCTGCTCTCAACTCCACACTAGAAACATCGAAAAATGGACGGATCAACGGCTGTGATCATCCTTACCGGCGTCGTAGTCTATCTTATTTGGTTCGTCTCTTTACGTCGTTCTCTTAAAGGTCCACGTGTCTGGCCTTTATTGGGCAGTTTACCAGCACTCATCGCAAACGCTCACCGTATGCACGATTTCATCGCCGAGAACCTCCGCACGTGTGGTGGCACGTACCAAACGTGCATTTTCCCGATCCCGTTCCTAGCTAAGAAACAAGGTCACGTGACCGTCACGTGTGACCCGAAGAATCTGGAGCACATACTCAAGACCCGGTTCGATAACTACCCTAAGGGTCCTAGCTGGCAATCGGCGTTCCACGATCTCTTAGGAGACGGGATCTTTAATTCAGATGGTGACACGTGGCGGTTTCAGCGTAAGACTGCCGCACTTGAATTCACCACCCGCACGCTTCGCCAAGCCATGGCTCGTTGGGTTGATCGAGCCATCAAGAACCGTCTCGTGCCCATTCTCGATTCGGCTGCATGCCAAGCCGAGCCGATTGATCTTCAAGATATTCTTTTACGGCTCACGTTCGATAACATTTGCGGTTTAACGTTCGGTAAAGATCCGCGAACGCTTTCGCCAGATTTTCCTGAGAACAGATTTGCCGTGGCTTTTGACGGAGCCACGGAAGCCACTCTACAACGGTTTATCATGCCGGAGTTTATTTGGAAGATCAGAAAATGGCTTCGGCTCGGGTTAGAGAACGACATGAGCCGAAGCATTAGCCATGTAGATAATTACTTATCAGAGATCATCAATACACGTAAACTCGAATTGCTGAGTCAGCAACTAGATGGGTCCCGCCACGACGATCTATTGTCACGGTTCATGAAGAAAAAGGAATCTTACTCGGATAAGTTTCTCAAATACGTGGCGTTAAACTTTATCCTAGCTGGACGTGACACGTCATCAGCTGCGATGAGCTGGTTCTTTTGGTTGGTTAGTCTTAACCCAAAAGTAGAAGAAAAAATCGTAACCGAGATCTGCACCGCTCTGATCAAGACACGTGGTACTAAGGTCTCAACGTGGACCGATGAGCCGTTGACTTTTGATGAAGTTGATCAACTGGTTTACTTAAAAGCAGCATTGTCCGAAATATTAAGACTATATCCATCCGTACCGGAAGATTCAAAATTTGTAGTCGCTGATGATGTTTTACCGGATGGGACATTTGTTCCGGCCGGTTCAAACATTACTTATTCGATATATTCGGTGGGACGAATGAAATTTATTTGGGGTGAAGACTGTCAGGAGTTTAAACCGGAAAGATGGTTCGAAGAAATCGATACAAATCGAAACCAATACAAATTTGTAGCATTTAATGCTGGTCCACGGATTTGTCTAGGTAAAGATTTAGCGTATTTGCAGATGAAATCGATTACAGCATCAGTTTTGCTCAGGTATCGGCTTACGGTGGCTCAAGGACATCGAGTGGAGCAGAAGATGTCGTTGACGTTGTTCATGAAGTTTGGTCTTAAAATGGATGTGCATAAAAGGGATTTGACGTTGATGGTAGAGAAACTAGTGAATGAGATGAGCAAATATGAGAACTGTTGAATTATTGGGATTAATGACCGTGAAGTTAAATTGGTTTCTGGCTTGGCATGAGTATTGTGGTTGGTGGTGGTTTAGTAATCGTATTATTGTAAGAAAATGAAGTTATTCGTTTATTTTTGGTTTGCAAAAAACAACATTACATGTATGATTCTTGCTCTAATCTGAATAAACTGATTTAGTTTTACTTTTAATATCCAAATAAACTAAACGAATCAATTTTCTTTGTCAACAACATTATAATAAACTAACGGTTTAGAAATCTAAACCGAAAGAACACAGTTTACATATACATTGATTACATAAACCAACCAAATCAATTCAAAATTCGATTTTGTTAATTATAAAATTAACTTCTGAGTTGACCCCAAAAAATCTCATATTCGCAACACTCTAGAAATTTGATTTGGGAAATGCTTTATAAATTTAAGGGTCACGCCTATGTACGTACTACTCGGATATATAATTAGCAACTTGTTAATTGCCATTTTTATGGAAAAAAATTATCATATAATATTTGTTTACTTATAATTGTACGGTTTGTACGTAATATTGAGTTCGCACTTGTTTTTCTAATACACTTACGCTAAGAAAAACAGTATAATACATGAGTTCATACTTATACATAGAGTATTTATTGTCATTGTCGATCGTTATCGTTATTATATATCATTGTCAATGTCAATGTCATTGTACTTGATTAATCCTTATAGTATAATATTAGTTCTGTCGTTAGGTTCGAGGTCAAGCTGAAAGAAAAACGCAAAGGTCAACGGTGAAAAGTAATGAACCACCGAATATTATTAAGGTCCTAATTTAACATGCTAGTCGCCTAGTCCTACCACGTGAAGATAACATTGACATGCAAATAATTTTCTACTTTTACATACTAGCCTACTAGAAAAGACGAAATAAACTCGATAGATGTCTAAACTCCAAAGTAGTAAGCATCACATAATCCACATTTATCAATCGTTCAGAATCACTTACAATATATCATTTGAGATTATATCATTTACAAAAGTGATACATGTGAAAAGCAACAGATAAAAATACGAAGAGCTGCATACGTATAAAAAATATATATATCATAAATAGTCAATAGATTGATAAATACACTTAGCAGTTAAATATTTAGGTTTGGATAAAATAAAACTATTAATCGTCGAGAATCATATCTTCAAGTATTTTGATATTGTGTCCACCTAATCTAATCTTCCTAAATCTATTGGTGCATAGATTATTAACGTGTTTATACACGTACCTTAATATTTTAATAACAGTTATCATGGATTAATTTTATACATTTTGGTATGTGCTTTTACACTAATAATAAATGGATAATAACGCGTCTCGCAAAAGCCAAACGTGACATCATTATCTCCAATCGTACCGTTAAGATCGATTATGTGACGTGTTAGAACACATCATGCGTCCTCTTGTCATACTTTTTCGTATTTTTCACTATGCACCCAATGATTTGGGAAAAATTTAATATTCTTCCCATATTTGAGAATATTACTATAAAGTACCAACTAAAAAATCAACTGGGCATATATCAAGAAATTAATTCTCATATATTTTATATGACTAAGGTTTTTATTTTTTAGTTTTGAACAATCAGACAGTTAAATACAACGTATTGATATTTTATGTTTTCCACTCGGCACCCAATGCTTTAGAAGTCATGTTCTTCTCATATTTGTGAATGATTACCATAATAAAGTATCAATTCAGCAAACTTAGCATAGATCAATACAATGATTAATTCTCAAATTTGAATATTATTAAGTTTTTCGTTCTGATCAAATCAGACAACTAAGAAACAAAACAATGATATTCATTAACGCAGTCTACTGATTGGAATTTTTTTTCTCGGATTTGATAAGCCTTTCATGTTGATTCAATAAAACCATTGAAAATTGAAAATATATAAAAGTTTATACTTTGTTTATATTTTGATCCCATCAAATAAAAGAGAACATTTGAAAAAAATCTTTAGAAATCAGAATGAAATCGGAACTGTGTCTTTTCAAGTTTTTCTTTTTTCAAGTTCTGTCTTTTTCAAGAAATAAGAAAAAGCTTTAAAAAGAAATAAAATATTTTATATTAATCCAAATAATTAGTATCATTTTATCGGTTATCTTGGTTACTAGAAGATTAACGCACCAAGAAGAAATCTGAGAGTGAATGCTTTCTTCGAACGCTCTCTCTCTCTCTCTCTCTCTCTACACAGTTCTTATTCTCTCTCTACCATATTTCTGCCTCTTCGTCTTCATCTTCGTTATCTCTTGAGCTATCACTACTGAGAGAGTTCACTGCAAGTGGAAGCTACACAAGTCTTTTACTTATACAGTCTATACTATTCATTTGCAAGCATCAATTTAGGGATCTGAGGCTTCCTGCGTCTTGGATTCTCGATTGCTCCGACTCTGAGCTTTCGACTGCTTCTATTTTAAGCTGCTGGAATCTGGTAATTTCCTGGTAATTTCCTAAGAATTAGATTTCGATTAAGCCTTCCGTGATCAATTTCACCATGGAATTTTAAACTTGCAGTTCGGGTTCTTTTTGTCTGTGTTAATCCTCCGAGTTTTGTGTGGGTGTAGATTTTGAGCAATTGGGATTTAATGGCTCTCTTTCTTCAACCCCTCTAGGTTTATCGTTTGCTCGTTTCTGGGTTTCTTTACTTCATGGAATTTGTTTGTGTAGATCTGTTGATAAGGTGGGAATTTTGAAGTTTACTGTTGGAAATGGATCTCGACTAGCTAAGGTAGAAGATGATCACATTGATTTTTGAAACTAGTATAGTCACGCTTAAGTAATCTGGAGCTTCTCTTTCGATATCATCACTCAGACGCTATTTGTTCTTGGGTGTTCGATCATTTAGGAAATTGAGCTTCTGTTCATCTTAGAATTTTGGATTTTGCTGATTTTTTCAGCTGTTTCTATTTTCACTTTTACGCAAAACATAAGATTTTGCTTTTATCAGATTGTTCTTCTGGGAAAGCTGGGATTGAAACCCTAACGCTGGGTTTTACTTTTGTAATCAGATATTTCAGCTGCTTCTCGGTATTGGTCAAACACCAATGGGATAAAAAATATGGCGTTTAAAGTGGGACTCGTTTTCAATTGTTGACCTTTATTGGGTCAACCAAGTATGATCTCTGAAGTGGTCAAAAAGATAGTTACTTTGTAGTGTGGAACAAGATCTTTCGAAAGAGTTATAAGTTGCCTCTCAAGGTTTCGTGGAAAGATCATGCCTTGGTGGAGTAAATATTCATCCAAAGATGAAAAGAAGAAAGCTAACAAGGAGAGTATTCTCGATGCTTTTAATCGGAAATTGGGGTTCGCGTCTGAGGACAGGTCTAGTGGTCGGTCGAGGAAGTCACGGAGACGACGTAATGAAATTGTATCCGAAAGAGGAGCTATATCTCGATTACCATCAAGATCTCCATCTCCTTCTACTCGTGTTTCACGCTGTCAGAGTTTTGCAGAAAGATCTCCTGCTGTACCTCTTCCTCGTCCTACTGTCCGTAATACTGTAACGAGCACTGATTCTGGTATGAATGGATCACAGAGACCAGGTTCTGATGCAAGTTTGAAACCATCGTGTTTGCCACTTCCAAAGCCCCATGGTGCTTCCAGCTTGCCTGATAATACCGGAGCTGAGGCTGATTTTACTACTGCGTCTGTTTCTAGTGGAAGTTCTGTCGGTGACAATCCATCTGACTCTCTTCTTAGTCCATTGGCTTCTGATTGTGAAAATGGTAACAGAACAGCAGTAAACATCTCTTCGAGGTGAGTGTTGATACGTTTTAGTGCATATTCCTTTAATCATTAGGCTATTTATTTATTTCTTCTCTCTAAATGCAGTGTCTTAGTTTTTAATATTTATAAGGATGAAGTCTTGGTTGTAAAACTCATCAATGCTTTGGTGGTTTCTATACAGTTGGGGAATTTTATTCTTATTACGTTACTGTTTTTTTAGCAAGACGTGAGAAAAGTAATATTATCTAGTACGTATCATGTTTGAACTGTAATCATTATTGTTGTGCACTATGCTCTCACTGGTTCTCTATTTTTAAACATGTTTTTATCCTAATCTGTATGTGTAGGGATCAGTCCATGCATAGTAACAAAAACTCAGCTGAGATGTTCAAGCCAGTTCCAAATTTGTCCAACAAAAATCGGATTCTATCAACATCTCCTAGGCGGAGACCTCTGGGCACTCATGTGAAAAATCTACAAATCCCACAACGGGACATAGTGCTCTGCAGTGCTCCAGATAGCTTGTTGTCTAGTCCTTCTAGAAGTCCAATGAGATCCTTTGTCCCAGATCAAGTCTCAAACCATGGTTTGTTGATTGGCAAACCATATTCAGATGTTTCCTTGCTTGGATCTGGACAGTGCTCAAGCCCAGGTTCAGGTTACAACTCGGGTAACAATTCCATTGGTGGAGATATGTCTGCTCAGCTGTTTTGGCCTCAGAGCAGGTGTAGCCCAGAATGTTCCCCTGTGCCTAGCCCAAGAATGACGAGTCCTGGTCCTAGCTCCAGAATACAGAGTGGTGCCGTTACACCCCTTCATCCTCGAGCTGGAGGATCAACCACTGGGTCTCCTACTAGACGCCTTGATGATAACAAACAGCAAAGTCACCGTCTGCCTCTCCCACCATTATTAATCTCAAATACTTGTCCGTTTTCGCCCACATATTCAGCAGCAACATCGCCGTCTGTCCCACGAAGTCCAGCAAGGGCAGAGACTACAGTAAGCCCTGGCTCGCGATGGAAAAAAGGGAGATTGCTGGGGATGGGCAGTTTTGGACATGTGTATCTTGGCTTTAACAGGTTCGTAATTCTAGTTGGAAAGATGCTATCTTTGTCTCACATTTTATGTAGGCTAGGGGAAGAACGCCTCGTTAAAATCAATTTCATTTTGGTAAAAAATATTGATCCATATGATGGTTAAGTTTATTGGAAAGAAATCTCAGTTTTCCTGGTCAGGATAATTGATATTTAGTCTTCAGAAATGAATGAATAGAAGAGCTTGCATGTGTTATTCTATGCCACTCCTTGTTTGATCAGCTATGTTTTCTTCCTCAGTGAAAGTGGTGAGATGTGTGCCATGAAAGAGGTAACTCTATGCTCAGATGATCCGAAGTCAAGGGAGAGTGCGCAACAATTGGGCCAGGTGAGTTGCACATCATCATCTGTTTGGAACAACAAAAAGCTTCCCTTTTTAGTGTATTTTAGTCAGTGAATTTTCTAACTTTTCAGTTTTTTTTTCAATAATTGACTCTCACAGGAGGTTGCAGTTCTAAGCCGTTTACGACACCCTAATATAGTGCAGTATTATGGCTCTGAAACCGTAAGTCTTACAGATATTTTGTGATACTTTTGTTCTCTGATATTGGTAACACACTGATGATAGTATCAACTGTTTCATCTGAACTACATTGCTCTTCCTTTCTTGCCCCCATACAGGTAGATGACAAGCTGTATATATATCTGGAGTATGTCTCTGGTGGTTCGATCTATAAGCTTCTTCAAGAGTATGGACAATTTGGTGAGAATGCAATCCGTAACTACACACAACAAATTTTATCAGGGCTCGCTTATTTGCACGCCAAAAACACTGTTCATAGGTGAACCTCTTAACTCTATCCACTCTCTTGATTTCTTGGTTTCCTTCATCCTTCCTTAATTAGAGAATTAAGTGAATATGCAATTTAACTTTGTTCAGGGACATTAAAGGAGCAAATATATTGGTGGATCCCCATGGACGAGTAAAAGTAGCTGATTTTGGGATGGCAAAACATGTATGAAGATGTTCTCTGCAATCTTGTTTTGTTTTCGTCTCATTTGAAAATTCTGCTGAAAGCACACTAAACACAGCTGTCACATTTCGCATAAATCTAATGCAAATTCATGAACAAAATGCAGATTACTGCTCAATCTGGCCCTTTATCATTCAAGGGAAGCCCTTATTGGATGGCACCTGAGGTCAGTATGCTGTTAAGAACGCCGGTTTCGTGTTGAGAGGCTTTATGCTAATACTTTATTACCTTGCATGGATTTCAGGTGATAAATAATTCAAATGGCCGTAACCTTGCAGTCGACATATGGAGTCTCGGCTGCACTGTTTTAGAAATGGCTACGACGAAACCTCCATGGAGCCAGTATGAAGGGGTTAGTAAATTAAAAGTACTTAAACAACAAACATGAGATTTAATGGTGTGAATCCTCCCATCCTCATGCATTCGAGTTCTTTATAGGTTCCTGCTATGTTCAAGATTGGAAACAGCAAGGCGCTTCCGGATATCCCTGATCATTTATCTGAAGAGGGCAAGGATTTTGTGAGAACATGCTTACAAAGAAACCCCGCAAATCGTCCTACAGCTGCTCAGCTTTTAGATCACCCTTTTGTAAGAAACGCAATGCCGATGGAAAGGCCTATTGTGAGTGGCGAGCCTGCAGAAACTATGAATGTACCTTCAAGCACCATGAGATCACTGGTATTAAAGCTTGTGTTTCCCCAATGGTAAATTTTGTGTGCTAGTGATTGCCTGACAAATCTATCTGTTTCAGGACATTGGACACGCAAGGAGTCTTCCGTGCTTAGACTCAGAAGATGCAACCAGTTACCAGCAGAAAGGGTTAAAACCTGGCTCGGGATTCAGGTATCCGTTAGCCATTCTGCTTGTACCTTACATTCTCCTAGCATCGAAAAAACCATCCTTGTGGCTGAAATTTCCTCCTTTTGGTCACAGTATATCCCAGTCTCCTAGGAACATGTCGTGCCCGATCTCACCAGTGGGTAGTCCAATCTTTCGATCACATTCGCCACACATTAGCGGAAGAAGATCTCCTTCCCCAATATCTAGTCCACATGCTCTCTCCGGTTCATCAACACCTTTAACCGGTTGCGGTGGAGCCATCCCGTTCCATCAGCAAAGACAAACTACTATCAACTTGTTGCAAGAAGGCATAGGATCAAGCAGAAGCCCGGGAAGTGGTGGAAACTTCTACAGCAACAGTTTTTTTCAGGAGCCTAGACAGCAAGATTGGCCTCGGAGTAGTCCGAGGACGCCTCCTCATATATTTTGGGACAACAACGGTTCGATCCAACCAGGGTATGGTTGGAACAAGGACAACCAGCCAGCTTTATCTGATCATGTGTCCCAACAGCTCTTAAGTGAGCATCTGAAACTGAAGTCCCTCGACCTGAGACCCGGTTTTTCAACTCCCGGCTCGACAAACAGAGGACCCTAACCCGTCGAGTCTAATGATTCGGCACAAATGACAGAACCATAAAACAAACACCAGTGGAAAAAAAATTACGTCAAACAAATAGCTGCAGAGACTCCTCCTGGATTTCGGAATTGCAACACAGCCTGAAGGGTCAGGATCTCAAGGTCTAGGGTCGCTGAGCCATGAGTCAGAAACCCTGAACCACTGGCTAATATTCAAGAAATGAGGATTCGTTTTTTGTTTTTTGAAGAGCTCTTTATCTTGTCTCTATCTCTCTCTCTCTCTCTCTCGCTGAGGATGAATTGGAGTGTTAGAAAGAGATCAACAAAAATTGATTTTGTGTATAGAAGGTGTGGTGGTAGAACAGAATCAATCTTTCACCTAATTCGTCTCTTTCTTTCTTTCTCTTGATGATGGGAAGAAGAAGAAAAAAAGGAGAGAAAGCAAAAGCTTAAATTTTTAAAACTCTTTGATGTAATCTATTTACATTGTAAGAAAATCCCAATCTAGGTTATAAAGCCCACTCTGTTTCATTTTTTTTTTTTTTTTGACCGACCATTTGTTTGATCCTCGCTTCTACTCTTTGATGTAATGGTCTTTTGATCCCCAAGGCTTGAACTTCTAAATCATTGGCTTTGGGATTCTTAAGTGACTTTGTTGTTCATTTTAAAAAAAAATTGTAGTTTTTTTTGTTTTCTGTGTTGTTATTTAAGTAGTTGCGTTTTCAATATTTTATGACCATTATTTATAGTATTTAAAATAATAGAAACTCATTATAATTTTTTGGATACAAATTTTTCTTAATCTACATCCACAGTACACAACTAATAAAAATCCTACTTTGATTAACAAATATAACCAACATATCCCAAATAATACATGTAACCAATCATCCCAATTGATCATATCGACCTTCATCTTTGTCCGATTAGTTTCATCTGAACCGGTCAATATTCCGATCAAATTGAACCGGTTAATGTACCAACCAAAATAATAGAACCGGTCGTCTTCTGATTCAATTTGTGCTGCTCTCTGAAAGTAGAAAGCTCACACTTTTCCACTTCACTCCACTCCTTTAGTGTTTTTTTTGTTAAAAGTAAAAAAAATCAGGCGGAACAAAATTGTTGGCTAGGGTTTGGAGATAGAGATCGGAATCTTCTGCTGCTAGATTGATGAGCACGAGATCGATTCATCAAACTCGCGTCGCCAAGAAAGGTACAATTAGAAAGCGTCTTCCTTATTTGTCAGTCCATTGCAGAGATGGCGAAGCAACTTTTGGAGGAAAGAGTTTGAAATTGAGAAGTGGGTCTCATTTTATCGAACCTTAGATGATGCGATTGTTTTGTTC
Source organism: Eutrema salsugineum (assembly GCF_000478725.1). Classification (NCBI taxonomy): domain Eukaryota; kingdom Viridiplantae; phylum Streptophyta; class Magnoliopsida; order Brassicales; family Brassicaceae; genus Eutrema; species Eutrema salsugineum. The sequence continues at coordinate 830,786 of NW_006256414.1, forward strand.
GATGACATGGTTCAGTCTCGTCGTCGCTATTCAGTAATTGATTTCAACAAAGTAATGGGTGTCCTCCTGAAGATGAATCGGCCCGACGTTGTGATTTCTCTCTATCATAAGATGGAAATGCGGCGGATTCCGTTTGACATCTACAGCTTCAATATTCTGATCAAATGTTTCTGCAGCTGCTCCAAGCTTTCCTTTGCTTTGTCTACATTTGGAAAGCTCACCAAACTTGGTTTCCAGCCTAATGTTGTTACGTTTAACACGCTGCTCCACGGGTTATGTCTCGAAGATAGGATCTCTGAAGCTTTAGCGTTACTTAATCAAATGGTTGAAACGGAATATGCAACTAATGTCATAACGTTCAACACAATGGTGAATGGTCTTTGCCGCGATGGTCGAGTTCTTCAAGCAGTAGCTCTGGCTGATCGGATGGTGATAGAACATGGTCATCAACCTACCGAAGTTACTTATGGAACAATTGTGAACGTAATGTGTAAGAAGGGCGACACTGTCTCTGCTTTGAATCTGCTAAGGAAGATGGAGAAAAGCCCCATCAAACCTGATGCTGCAATCTACAATGCAATCATTGATCGTCTTTGCAAAGATGGGCGTCTTGTTGATGCTCAAAATCTTTTCAGTGAAATGCGCGAGAAAAGAATTTATCCCAATATAGTTACCTACAGCTGTATGATAGACGCTTTTTGCAACTGTGGTAAATGGATTGATGCCGAACAATTGTTGCGTGAAATGATTGAAAGGAAAATTGACCCTAATGTTGTAACTTTCAGTGCATTGATCAATGCATTTGTCAAAGAAGAGAAGTTCTCTGAGGCTGAAGATTTGTACGAGGAGATGCTCCACAGAGGTATAGTCCCTAGTACAATCACCTATTCTTCAATGATGATGGATTCTGCAAGCAAAACCGCTTAGATGAGGCGAAGCAGATGTTTGATTCGATGACTAGCAAGGGCTGTTCGCCAAACGTAGTGACTTATAATACACTCATTAATGGCTACTGTAAAGCTAAAAAGTTTGACGATGGACTGGAGCTTTACTGCGAGATGTATCGAAGAGGAATAGCTGCTACTGCAATTACTTTCAACACTTTGATTCACGGGTTCTGTCATGTGGGTGATTATAATGGCGCCGTAGACATTTTCCAAGAAATGATTGCTAGTGGTGTGGCTCCTGATACCACCACTTTCCACGGCATGCTAGCCCGTTTATGTAGTAAGAAGAATCTACGAGAGGCATTGGCAATGTTGGAGGATCTGCGAAAGAGTGTGGTATGTCCTCAGACTCTGTTTTGTTGTCCAGTTTATTTTACTTATCTTTTGGGTTTCGTTGAAGAATGTAAACATACTTATAGAGGTCCTTGGCTGTAGTTTCTTCGGTAGAATCCAGGAAAGTTTGCTACTAAATGCCTATGTTGATTTTAAGATAAAGATTTAACCTTTCTGGTTGTTTTGGTGTGTTTGCTTTGCAGGATCACCAATTGGAGGATGAATGAAAGAATACAAGATCATTCACATTTCTATCCTTAGCAGCAGAGCTTCTATTTTGTTTCTTATGTTCCATAAATTTGCTGTGCTTGTTAGCTTTTACATTTACCATGTTATTTATGTATTATTACTGCGATAATGGAATATGTTATATGATGGCCAATTTTAAGAAATCTTGTTGGATATGGTTTCTTAAATCATTTGTTTAGTTCATCGTGATATGCACTTTGCTCTGATGTCTCTATTGAAGATTGTTACTGTCTTTTTGAGGGGGCTGCTGCTGATATGATATCTGCTGGCAGATGCATACACCAAGAAAATGGTAGATGATATGATATTTGCTGGCAGATTGGACAAGAGCTTTGTGGATATGCTGTTTTAGTAGTTGGTGTGGTGTTTCTTGTGACAAAATCGTGGATGTGATCTAAATTGTGATCTAAATCCACCATTATACATCAAAAGCTGGGAGAGGTTGGTACAAACTTGATCAACTACAGAGGGAAGTTAGCCATTATTCATACAATCTCTTTTGGTGCTTCCTATGGGTTTATGTTATGGATACTAGAGAATGTCGAGAAACATGAATGGTCAAAGAAAACATTTCGGTTTCCGGTAATATTCAAAAAATGAGGATTCGTTTTTTTTGTTTTTTGAAAGAGCTCTTTATCTTGTCTCTATCTCTCTCTCTCTTATGCACACCAAAAAAAAAAAATCTCTCTCTCTCTCATTTTATGATCATTATTTAGAGTATTTAAAATAATAGGAACTCATTATAATTTTTTGTTTCTTTCAATACAGATTTTTTATAATCATCCACAATACACAAGTAATCAAAATCATACAAATGTAACCAACACATCCCAAATAATACATGTAACCAATCATCATCCCAACTGATCACACCGACCTCACCTTTGTCCGATTAGTTTCATCTGAACCGGTCAATATAATACCGATCAAATTGAACCGGTCAATGTACGAACCAAAATAATAGAACCGGTCGTCTTCTGATTCAATTTGTGCTGCTCTCTGAAAGTAGAAAGAAAGCTCACACACTTTTTCCACTCCACTCCGGTTTTAGTAATTTTACAACTAAACATTTGCGGGAACGAGATAATGGTGTAGGGCGTTTACAGAGTAGAAAAGTAAAAGCTAGAGAGGAATTCAAATAGATGTTCCAATACATGGTGAATAAGGAGAACACAAGATACAACTTGGTTTTGGAGGGCAGATTATGACTTGCCTCTTTTAGGAATTTTAATTTAAGAAGAGAAAACATACCAATTCTCTTAATTACCAAACACAGAAATGAACAAGAACATAATAAATAGAAAGAGAACCAAATCCAATACAAACCGAGTACTTCTGGTTCGACTTTCTTCTTTCATCAAGATATATTCGACCGAAACTAGAGTGGTAAACGCAATCTCTGTGATCCCAGTTATGACCCTTTTCGAAAACACAATCTCTCTAATTTTCAACTGTGTTGTTATTTGTGTAGTTGCGTTTTCAATATTATATGATCATTATTTATAGTATTTAAAATAATAGGAACTCATTATAATTTTTGTTTCTCTCAATACAAATTTGTTTTAATCATCCACAATAATCAAATTGAACCAGTCAATGTACGAACCAAAATAATAGAACTGGTCGTCTTCTGATTCAATTTGTGCTGCTCTCTGAAAGTAGAAAGCTCACACTTTTCCACTCCACTCCACTCCTTTAGTGTTTTAGAGATCGAAAAGTAAAAAAATCAGGCGAAACAAAAATGTTGGCTAGGGTTTGGAGATGGAGATCAGAATCTTCTGCTGCTAGATTGATGAGCACTAGATCGATTCATCAACCTCGCGTCGCCAAGAAAGGTACAATTAGAAAGCGTCTTCCTTATTTGTCAGTCCATTGCAGAGATGGCGAAGCAACTTTTGGAGGAGAGAGTTTGAAATTGAGAAGTGGGTCTCATTTTATCGAAACCTTAGATGATGCGATTGTTTTGTTCGATGACATGGTTCGATCTCGTCCCTTCCCTTCTGCAATTGATTTCAACAAAGTAATGGGTGTCCTCATGAAGATGAATCGACCCAATATTGTGATTTCTCTCTATCGGAAGATGGAAATGCGGCGGATTCCGTTTAATATCTACAGCTTCAGTATCCTGATGAAATGTTTCTGCAGCTGCTCTAAGCTTTCTCTTGCTTTGTCTACATTTGGGAAGCTCACCAAGCTTGGTTTCCAGCCTGATGTCGTTACGTTTAGCACACTGCTCCACGGGTTATGTCTCGAAGATAGAATCTGTGAAGCCTTAGCGTTATTTGATCAAATGCTTGAAACGGGATACGCACTCAATGTCATAACGTTTACCACACTGATAAATGGTCTTTGCCGCGATGGTCGAATGCTGGAAGTAGTAGCTCTGGCTGATCGGATGGTGGTAGAACATGGTCATCAACCTGACGTTGTGGCTTACGGAACAATTTTGAACGGATTGTGTAAGATAGGCGACACTTTCTCAGCTTTGAATCTGCTTAGGAAGATGCAGAAAAGCCACATCGAAGGTAATGTTGTAATCTACAATGCCATCATTGATCGTCTTTGCAAAGATGGACGTCTTGTTGATGCTCAAGTTCTTTTCAATGAAATGCGTGAGAAAGGAATTTATCCCAGTGTAGTTACCTACAGCTGTATGATAGACGCTTTTTGCAACTGTGGTAAATGGATTGATGCTGAACGATTGTTGCGTGAAATGATTGAAAGGAAAATTGACCCTGATGTTGTAACTTTCAATTCATTGATCAATGCATTTGTCAAAGAAGTAAAGTTCTCTGAGGCTGATGAATTATACGAGGAGATGCTCCGCAGAGGTATAGTCCCTGATACTGTCACCTATAACTCAATGATCGATGGATTTTGCAAGCAGGACCGCCTAAATGAGGCAAAACAGATGTTTAATTCAATGGCTAGCAAGGGCTGCTCTCCAAACACAGTGACATTTAATACTCTTATTCACGGGTTCTTTCAAGTGTGTGATCTTAATGGCGCTCAAGACCTTTTCCAAGAGATGATTTTCCATGGTGTGTGCTGTGATATCGTAACTCTTAACACTATGCTAGACGGTCTCTGCAATAATGGGAAACTAGAAAAGGCACTGGAAATGTTCAAGGGTATACAGAAGAGTAAGATGGATCTTGATGCTAGTCACGCCTTCACTGGTGTGGAACCTGATGTTCAAACTTACAATATACTGATCAACACATTTTTCAAAGAAGGTAATATCTTCGAGGCTGAAGAATTATACGAGGAGATGCTCTGCAGAGGTATAGTCCCCGATAATTTCAGCTATTCTTCAATGATCGATGGATTCTGCAAGCAGAACCGCTTAGATAAGGCGAAACAGATGTTTGATTCGATGGCTAGCAAGGGGTGCTCTCCTGACACAGTGACTTGTACTACACTCATTAATGGCTATTGTAAGGCAAGAAGAGTTGATGACGGGATGGAACTTTTCCACGAGATGCGTCAGAGAGGATTAGTTGCTAATTCAGTTACTTACAACACTCTTATTCATGGGTTATGCCAAGTGGGCGATCTTAATGCCGCTCAAGACCTTTTCCACAATATGAATCCTCATGGTGTGTGTCTTAATATCTTAACTTATAACATTTTGCTGGTCGGTTTCTGCGACAATGGGAAACTGGGAAAGGCATTGGAAATGTTTGAAGTTATGCAGAAGAGTAAGATTGATGTTGATACTACTACTTATAACATCATCATCCATGGAATGTGCAAGGGTAGTAAGGTTGACGAGGCATGGGACTTATTTTGTAGTCTCCCCATCGATGGTGTGGAGCCTGATGTTCAAACTTACAATATAATGATACATGGATTTTGTGGAAAAGGTGCAATTTCTGAAGCAAATGCGCTATTCCAGAAAATGAAGGACAAGGAATGTGTACCAAATGGCTGTACGTACAATACACTAATCAGAGGAAGTCTTAGAGCTACGGATATTGAGGCATCAGCTCAACTTATCAAGGATATGCGAAGCAAGGAGTTCTGTGCAGATGCATCCACCAAGAAAATGGTAGAAAATATGATATCTGATGGTAGATTGGACAGGAGCTTTGTGGATAAGCTGTTTTAGTGTCTGGTGTGGTGTTTCTTGTGGCAAGAAATTTGTCTTATGGTATGTCCTACTCACTTCTGTCTCTTTACTTGTGTTCTTTTCGTATGTTTGATGTTATCTGTGACATGTAATAGGATTTTGCAGAGGTTTCAGCTTCTTAAGATTTGCAAGAATTTCTCGAAGAACGAAAAGAGAGTGTGTCTGAAGAATAATAAACGTGGTTAGTAGATCGTCTTTTGTCTTGTCCTCTCTATGTATTCTCAAAACTGAATCCAGATATTATCTCATCTTTGTTTTGAATAGCTTGGCTAATTGTACACAAAAGTTCGAGGGTTTAATTTATTAAAATGGAATCATTTTGTCTCGCAGTGAAGTAGACCTTGTTTTGAAAATGTAGAGAAATGTTTTATGGGAGGATTACTACACTAACCTTAGAAAGTATCTATATTACTGGTTCGACGCACTTTTATTTTTTTTACAAAACTAACCTAGCATACCCAAAACGCCCTTTTGGCCTTTGTTGAAAAAAACCTTATTACGAAAATGCCATTACTTTTTTAATGCCACGTAGGCAGATTCTGGCGCTAAAAATTTCATAAGTCTACCAAGCTTTGTGGTAGACTTATGAAATTTTGGTCAACGCAGAAATTTTGTTGGTAGAGTTATTAGGGCGATGGTAGATTTATTCAAGAGTTGGTAGAGTTTTTAAATGTTGGTAGACTTTTGTTGGTAGAGTTTTTAAATTTTGGTAGACTTTTCTTGGATGAGAGGTAAATTTATTATGTTTCGGTAGATTTGTTGTTATGAATGGTAGACTTGTTGTTATGAATGGTAGACTTGTCAAAAGTTTTGGTAGACTTGTTAACAGAAACGTTGACTTTCTCGCATAGTTGACTTTTTCGGTAGATTTATTGACAATGAAGTAGATTTATTTTCTGAGTTGGTAGACTTATTTCCTTTAGCGGTAGATTTATGTGAAAAAAGTTGTCAATACGTGCGGTAGACTTATCTGTTTCATGGTAGAGTTATATATAATTGGTAGAGTTTCGTTTTTGTGGTAGATTTGTTTGACTTGTGGTAGATTTAATTCAGTTAAAATTCATTCCGGTTAGTGGTAGACTATATGTTACATGAGGTAGACTTAAAAATTGTTGGTAGATTTATTTGTTTTGTGGTAGATTTATTTGTTTTGTGGTAGACCTATATTTTAAAAAAATTTCATTCTGATTTGTGGTAGATTAATAATGACATGAAGTAGACTTACAAGATGTTGGTAGATTTGTTTGTATGTTTGGTAGAGTTTATGTAATCTGGTAGACTTATCTGCCGTATGGTAGACTTGTTGAAATAACAATGTGGTAGATTAATTACGTTTGGTATTTACAGAGTTAACCTTGATCTGGTAGACATATGACATGCTTATGGTAGACTTGTTTATATGGTAGAGTTATTTGTCATGCTTGAGGTAGACTTAGTATTTAATGTTTGGCAGACATTTGACTTTATGGAGTAAAATTACTTTTTTGTCCAAAAGAATTGTTCTATCTACAAAAAAACCTACTGTTTGGTAGACTTATGGTTTTAGTGTTGTATGTCTTGCAATTTTCGTCCATATGGTAGACTTATGGTAACGGTAACCATAAACCGTTACCAACGAACCGTCGCATTTGGTAGACTTATGCATTTTCCAACGAACAGTCGCATCGATTTCGAGAACTTCTATTGACTCGAGTCGCTTCGAGTTCTCGTGTGAGTTCTCTATTAATACGACAACCTAGACGATTCATTTCCCATCTCTCTAAACCATTTTCAACCTAGACGATTCATTTCCCATCCCTATGGCGAATCTCGAGTCGCTTCTTTCTGATCTTTTGTACGAGATATTGTTGAAAATATCTTCAAACTCGTATGCGGATCTTTGTCTTGCAAAAGTTTCGTCCAGGACACTTAACAACATCTCTAACGAAGCGGGTTTTCTTAGGAATGTTGATTTAATCAACATTAGCTTGCCGTGGAGGTGGGATATTCATGGAAGGGTCGGTGCATTCTTCAGACGGTGCTTGGCGGCAGGAAATCCATCCGCACAATTGCGAAGAGGTTTATCGCTGATTTTCTTCGAATATAACCTCCAAGCAGGGTGTGATCTCATTCGAATTGCATCAGACAACGGATTTCTCATGGGTAAGTACTGCCACACAATGTTACATCTAACCATGGATGGCACATCAGAGGTATTCAACTCTGTCAAAGCTCTCTCCCGGGAAGATGCAAAGCAAATGAGATTGGCAATGGAAAAGATCTTCATGCCTGCGTTCAATTTCCAGAAGCCCGAGGAACTGGTGGAAATGGTGTTCGAGGCTTATAAAAAGTCTTTCAATACAAGGATTTGTGGTTGTCTCAAAGTACCAGACATGCAATGGATGGGAGATGAATACCTGCTAGAGACGTATGGGGATCAACTTTGTGAATCCTGCTTCTGGAAATTGGAGTGTGCCAATTTCTGGTGGGTAGTACCGTCGTTTGCTATGGATTGGCCACGTTGATTGCATCAGTAGTCGTCAAAAAGACTTATGTTTAGTTAAGTAGATTTGTTTTTATTATGAAGTAGACTTATGTGGTGTTATTTATTTTGTGTTAAGTAGATTTATGTGTTATTATGAAGTAGACTTATGAAGTTATGTTGTGTTATTTATGTTGTGTTAAGTAGATTTATGTGTTATTCATTTCGAAAGCTATTAATTATAACAAATCTACCAAAAATAATAATAAGTCTACCATTCGTTCGACTGAAATTGGGGACATGACAAGTCTTTTACAACAAATCTACCAAAAATAATAATAAGTCTACCATTCGTTCGACTGGAATTGGAAACATGACAAGTCTTTTACAACAAATCTACCAACAATATAATATAAGTCTACCATTCGTTCGACTGAAATTGGAAACATGACAAGTCTTTTACAACAAATCTACCACACATCTTAGTTATCGAGCAGTGCGATTTTACTTTTTTGCCCTGTATGTATTGTCTAAAGTACGGAACAAAACCAGAGTCCATCTTCAACCTCTAGGTTTCGCCGTCGAGCTGTTAAACTTGGGATAACTCTTGATTTTTTCCTTCTACTTCGATCTTCTGCCTCTTATCCACTTTTATATTCATGGATCAAGTTGTTTTGGTTTGTGGTAACTGGGTTTTAAAGAAAACGAGGTGGATCTTCATCGTAGATCAGTCGAGGAGATGTAGTTTTATAGGGATAGACCGTAAAATGTCATTTGCCGATTTGGTTGAAATCGCGTATGAAGATTTTGGGTTGGATCAACATCTTTATGAGCTCCAGTTCAGCTATATGTTGTCGTCTGAAGTCCGGCGGAAATTACCTCTGGATACACCTCCTGTGTTTGTTGGTAATTCAAGACAGCTGCAGAGTTTTTTGCATCAATTCCAGAACGAAAACGAAACGGTTCGTTTATGTGTTGAGATCAAAGAAAAAGTTCAGAAGGGAGTTGTTGATGAAGACGAAGATCGAGATGCATGTCCTAGTCTAGTCCCTGAAGAACAAGTGCGCCAAGATCGTCCGCAAGAAGGTGTCGAAGTTGGACAAGACGAAGAAATGCATGATGAAGAAGAGGATTTGTCAACCAGATTTGATGGATGTGAAGATCCTGATGGTGCAAGTTCCGATGACGAAGAGTACGGAAGACGTGAGAAACGTCCAGATGGTGAAAGTTCAGATGAGGAGGAGTCGCTAAATCTACCACCGAAGAAAAGGGGACCGACTACAATTCCCGACTTTCAAAGTCTAGAGCTTTCATCTTTAGACTTAGCCGTTGGTCAGCGTTATGAAACAAAAGAGGACTTCGAGATGCGACTCAAAATTCTTTCCATTGCTCACAAATTCGACTACAATGTCGATCATTCGAGTAAGAAATTGCTAACTGTTAAGTGTTGGGTAGATGGTTGCAAATGGAGGGTTCGCGCTTCAACTGTTGGGAGCAGCAAATGTTTTTGGGTTAAAACTTATACTCGAGAACACACGTGTTCTGTGACTGTGCGATCACAACGCACCCGCCATGCAACCCATGAGGTTCTAGGCCGTCTATATAAGGACTTCGTCGGCGGTGTTGGCCCAAAAGTCTTACCAAATCACGTCGCCGAAGCTCTGACCAAACGATATAGTATAAAGGTATGTGGTAGAGTTATATTATTTATTTGGTAGACTTATTATCTCTTTGAGTAGACTTTTATTATTTTGGTAGAGTTATTAGCTCAATTGGTAGACTATTTATTTTTTGGTAGAGTTATTAGCTCAATTGGTAGACTATTATTTCTCATTATAAGGTTGACTATTGGAAAGCACATCGGGCCCTAAAGTATGCTCGAGAACTAGTATCAGGGACGTCTGAAAGTGGTTATGAAGATCTGCCTTCATACTTATATATGATTCGGCGAGCAAATCCGGGTACACTAATCAAGCTAGAAGTTGATGAGGAAGATAGATTCAAATTTATGTTCCTCTCATTTGGCGCAAGCATACAGGGGTTTCCCTTCATGAGGAAAGTGGTAGTGGTCGACGGTACGTTTTTACATGGAAAATACAAAGGTACCCTACTACTCGCCACCACGCAAGATGGAAACTTCAACATTTTTCCCGTAGCCTTTGCTGTTGTTGATACTGAGAACGATGAGTCTTGGGAATGGTTTTTTACACAACTACACCGTGTTATTCCTGATGAAGGACTTGCCATTATTTCTGATAGGCATAAATCCATAGGAAATGCTATAGGGAAGGTTTATCCTCTTGCTAGTCGGGGTATTTGTACATATCATCTCCATAAGAACATTATGGTGAAATTCAGAGGCGCTGAAACGTTCAAGCTTGTTAAGAAGGCTGCCACTGCTTATAGACTTCTCGAGTTCAATGCCCTTTTTGCTCAGATTCAAGAGGCAAATCCTGCACTGCATGCATACTTGGTGAAGGCAGATATTTGTATGTGGAGTCGTGTACACTTCCAAGGTGATAGGTACAATTTCACCACTAGCAACATAGCGGAGTCATTAAACAAGGTGCTATCTGCTGCAAGAGGTAAGCCTATCGTACGACTAGTGGATGATATAAGGAGTCTCCTGACCAGGTGGTTTGCTAAAAGACGTGTGAATGCCAATAACATGGCTACCACTCTAACAACGGGCGTTGAAAAGTTGCTGGAGGTAGACACTACTTTACCTTGTAGACTTTCTATTATTTGGTAGACTTATATCTGCTATTAGGTAGACTTTCTATTATTTGGTAGACTTGGCACACTTATCTCTGCTATTTAGTAGACTTTCACTTATTTGGTAGAGTTATTACTTCTATGTGGTAGACTTATATCTGCTATTAAGTAGACTTTCTATTATTTGGTAGACTTGGTACACTTATCTCTGCTATTTAGTAGACTTTCAATTATTTGGTAGAGTTATTACTTCTATGTGGTAGACTTATATAACTTCTGTCAATTTAACGGAGAAAACATGTACTTGTCGACGGTTTGATTTGGATAAAATTCCTTGCGTACATGCCATAGCCGCCGCCGATAGGAGGAAGTTGTCGCCGATCTCTCTTTGCCATCATTACTACCACACTAGTTACTTGCAACAAGCGTATGCTGTTAGTGTGATGCCAAGAGACGTAGCACTCCCTGTGCCAGATGAAGTAGCAACCAAAATTTGTCTCCCGCCTGATGTTCGCAACCGACCCGGCAGGCCAAAGAAAATTCGGATTAAGGGTGCGTTCGAGGCCGCCATGGCGAGTAACCGTCCTCGGAAGATCCCCAAATGTGGTAACTGTGGCCAAGGCGGACATAATCGCCTAACTTGTCGAGCTTAGTTGACAAATCGAAAACCTTGTATTTGTACTATTATAGACTGCAATAATCCGCTTGAAAACCTTGTTTTATGTACTTGTAAATCTGGAACTTGTTTTACCTAAACTCTACTATTTTACAATAATAAATCTACCAATCATGCTATAAATCTACCAATATTGCAATAAATCTACCAATCACGTTATAAATCTACCAATATTGCAATAAATCTACCAATCATGTTATAAATCTACAAAGCAGGTTCCTTTTACAGCCATGGCGATTCGCTTTAAATTCCAAAACACAAGCGACGTCTAAATTCCAAAAGACCACCAAAGAGGCTGGCTATGACTAATAAATCGGCCAAAATACAACATCCGATACCAAAAGTCTACCAATTAGTTTGGATCTGAGTATTAAATCTACCAAAAAACGATCTCAGATCCCAAAAGTCTACCAAACGAAGATCTCAGTTAGCAGAGTCTGTCTGTAAACCGTACTTGTCATCAAATAAACTTCGAGGGTTAGGATCAGACATCCGGGATTCTTCTGCTTCATGTACCTCATCAAAAATCTCAGCTGCGTATTTCATACGAATGAGAGGCATGTTGCTATCTTTCAGCTGGTCCCATTTATGGCACAAAGCCAAACACTCGATGGTCTTCAAAGTAAAGACGCCACAATCACCTGATAACAAGTACCCGATAATTAGTTAAAAGTCTACCAAATAAAAATAACAAATCTACAGAGCTGCATTGCACCTGTCTGTCTGTTTAGTGCCGCTGTTTTATACATGTAGATATGAAACTGCCCCTCCTTCATACCCTTCTTGAGCTCCGGTGGTGCCATATGTTTCAACAACAGCGGAATCATCCTTGCGTAGGGCTTCACAGACTCCTCCACCTCGCCTTTTCTGTATAAATCTGGAATGCAATCAAACACTCGGATCTTTTTTTGGGAATGTCGACCTCAACGGCTACCCAATGTTCGTTGTTCACGTTGTGGGCGATATACACGAAATCAACATCTGTCCCCCATTTCTTGTGTGTAGGCAAGTAATGGTCGTAGTGACCGTTGGCAACGTCCAAATAACCATCACTGAATAGCCAACTCTTCTCGTTTGGTAGAAATTTGTTTCGATAGTCTCCACACCAAACTCGACAAAAGATAGGATCAAGGAAAGCAACTCTTCCCCCTTTGTAAGGAGATGGATACCGCATAGACCGTTGCCGGAACATG
>NW_006256414.1:845406-882686 GCF_000478725.1 Eutrema salsugineum
GATCCTCGGTTTCACTCTTATCCATCTCCAAAAGAGTCTCGAAAACATTACGACACCGTGATGAAGTCCACCTAAGAAGAGGAACAACCGAGTCATCTACATCGGGGCGTATTTTCCCTGCTCTCTCAGCCAATATAGGGATGCACTCATAACCCCAAACAAGCATTGCCTGTACACATCCGTGGAGAGTGTATCGTGCTCCCCCCAAGTTAGCAATCTTGAGGGAATAAATTAGTTCATGGAATCCATAACGACCCCACGGCTGTCTCTCGAAAGCTGCTTCATCCATAACTGTTTTGGCTAAAGTCAACGGGATTCGACTGTTGCGGTGAAGTCCCAATACACCAACATGCAAAATGAAAAGCAACGCCAACATCTTCTTCTTCTCATAAGTCCATGCTTGGCAAGTTTTCATCCGAGCTTCTAACTCATTCCAATTGGGGCCTTCCCCACCTCTCACTCCAATCTCGGCCCAAAATTCGGTGTGATCTATTTCCACCTTGTCATTGGGATCAATTGGGTCACAGTTTAGCCCCGTGATTTCAGCATACTCTAAGAGTGAAAATCTGACCGGGCGACCTCCAATAAGAGTCCAAAACTCATGATTCCTATCCACCTTCAGTTGGTTGCTCACAAAATACTGAACCGTCTTAGCACTCCATATGAACGAAGACAATGCAAGCTTCAGTAGCACGCCAACTTGAGAATTATTCATGATGTCGTCGTAAATATCTTCCCCAAGGTGATCCCTGATCATCATGATGAACTCATGAAGCTTGCAGTTATGATGACAACTCTTCTTCAGCACAGGAGATTTGCCTTCTGGGTACAATCTTTGGGGATAATCCTTTGAGCCGCTAGCTGAAGCCATGTCTGCAAACAAATAAAAACATCTTACAAATCTACAAGACATCGAAACAAATCTACCATGAACAAACACATGTCTACCACAAAACATTAACAAATCTACCAAAACTAGCACAAATCTACCACAAATAAAGAACACAAATCTACCAAATAAACAAATAAAGAACACAAATCTACTAGCATATATAGAATACATAAGTCTACCAAACGCGTCTACCATGAACATGTCTACCAAACGCGTCTACCATGAACATGTCTACCAAACTCGAAATCAACTATCATATAAAATCTACCAAACCCGGGAGCAACTATAACATATAACTCTACCAAACTCGAAACCAAACTCGAAATCAACTAAATCTACCAATACAATCTCAACAATAACTCTACCAACAATACTACCAGACAATGAAACGAAAACAAATCTACCACACATAGAAAAAAACTCCGTTAAACACGAATAAATCTACCGTTAAGCATATACAAATCGAACAACTGCAACCAACTGCTGAAAGTCTACCAAAAAGAAATTAAAACCGAACCACTACAAACAGAAATTGGTCGCCGGAAATCGTCTGGGCTCAGTAGAAACCGTTCTCGAAAGACGGAACCCGCCGATAATACTTCCCTGAAAAGAAAAAGCAAAGGGTTACGATTTCTGGGTAAAGGGTTTTCGACTACGAACGAAAAGATGGAGTTCTCTTCCGACGTTAGCGCGAAACCACCATTGAAACCCAAACACAACCGTCGCGAGTAAAACCCAAACACAACCGTCGCAAAAACCGAAGTCAAAACTTGTTCGCGACGACAAACTAACCCAGACGTCAAGACTTACGAGATGAGTGGCCGAAAAGCTTTCGTCGCCGCCGAAATCGTCTCCTTCGTCGCGAAATCGCCTTTACAGTCGCCGCCGGAGGAGATTAGGGTTTCAGTTTCTATTTTTATGTTTTTGTATTTTCGATTTTCGATTATAAGTAATTAAAAGGGATGATTATGATTTCTTTTTTTTTTGTAAAATGTTTTTTTAAGGTTTTTAAAAATCGAATGGCAATCTGGTAAAAATATTCATTATTTGGACAAAATGGTATAACACCAACTTTCTAAGGTTAGTCTAGTAAGCTGATGGATATGTTAGGCTAAGTTTGTCAATACATTAACCTTAAGGGTTAGTCTGAGGAATTTTCACTTTATGTTTTTGTATTTTCGATTTTCGATTATAAGTAATTAAAAGGGATGATTATGATTTCTTTTTTTTTTGTAAAATGTTTTTTTAAGGTTTTTAAAAATCGAATGGCAATCTGGTAAAAATATTCATTATTTGGACAAAATGGTATAACACCAACTTTCTAAGGTTAGTCTAGTAAGCTGATGGATATGTTAGGCTAAGTTTGTCAATACATTAACCTTAAGGGTTAGTCTGAGGAATTTTCACATGTTCGAAAAGATTATTTAAAAACTATGAGAGCAAAAATCCCTTTCCATTGCAGATTTATATGTATGTATTAAGAAGCAATAGTGCCGCTGAACAGAGCAAAACATAGGGTCTGTAATCTCTCAGATACGAACTCTTTTATAAACTATGTGCAAGCACAAAAGCAGAAATTGCAATTGAAACAAATTTTAAAAGCTTATAGAAAATTCATCACTCTTCTTTGATTCTAGATGGTTATGCAGTATCATGAGGACTTGAGAGATTCTTGTATGGAATAGTTTGAAATGCAACCTCATTCACAGTCCCTTGGTTTTGCACTCCTTTGTGTGTTAATTTAATGCATTACATATGTAAGTGATGTATTTATATGTAATTATGATATATGTAAATATAACTTTTTAGATTTTAGATCGCAAAATCGTCAAGTTTGTCTACGTGTGTATACACATTTTTGTTTAAACACTCAGTTGTTACAAAAGAAACAAACCATATAGACAAAGATTGATCATGGATTCTACTTCAATAGTAATGATGCAAGTAACATAAACAAACATAGATTAATAAGGATTGAAGAGAAAACGAATCTTACAACTTACGTTACATTGATTACAAACCCCTACGGTTTTTTTTTTTTTTTTTCTAATTTGTTGTATACAATTTTTGGTCAGGTCGTCTCATTTCTCAGAGCACTGTTCAAGCCGGACATGGTGAGGACAAGCCCTTTCTGGCTCTCCTTTTGTCCACAGAATCCAAAGATCGTCTCGTTTTCGAGCTAACGTTAACATCGTTCCTGCATTTTTCACCCCAACACTTCTCTCAATACTCATTCGATGAACGTGTTGGAGAGAACAAAAGAGAGCGAGAAAGAGAGAGAGAGAGAGAGAGATATGGAGAGATTTTTCCAGCTTACCGAGTGTGAAAGGGACGATATAGAGCAACGCCGGTTGGCCGTGTCCATCCATCAGGTTTAGAGCCACGTAAGTAATCAAAAGACCTGCGGTTTTATCAAATGGTTTTGAGCGATTGTCAATGACGGAGAAAATGAAGCAATAGAAGATCCGTGAGATTACGAGGATTTGTGTGTGATGTTACCTAATCCGTAGGCAACCATTGCCCATATGAAATAGCCGGTTCGAAGAGTCTTGTTAGCTAACCAGTCATATCTGCAAGAGCAAGAACAAAATGTTAGGAAAGCTTGCAAAACTTGGTGAAAGGAAACAATGTATGTATGATTCATGAGATAGAGAGAGTGAAAGGCTTTTGAACCTGAGAGCAAAAGCGATTAGCAAACCGGGCAAAAGAATATCACCGAATCCAATAATGCTGTAGCCTCCCCACGGATCGAACATGCGCGGAATCTTCAGTAGCATCGGGATGCCATCTTCTCCGCTCTTATCACCACGAGCTACCTGCAGAGAAGATAGAAGCAACATTGCATTTTCTGGAACCTTTGAGATGAGATGAAGATTTCTAAACGAGATTTGAGTCTGGGAATTGATGGGTTCTCTATGGATGGCTGATTGGTTAGCTACTTACGACAATCATCACGCTTTCGTGGAACAACTTCTTGGAGACAAACACCCAGAAGATATCGTATAAGAAGGAACAGCTGAGAAGAACTGTCCCGACCTGTTCCAAGCAATATGTGGCATTATTAGAATCTTTCTTTTTCAAATACCTCCAAAGAGTTTTAGAAACTTCAAGATGGACAGACTGAGAAGAGATATAATTTATGTTTCATAACGTACCTTAAGATTTGGGACATGAACAATCTGTAGTACTGTTATGATCAATGCAATACCCTAGTCAATCGAACAACA
The DNA here is from genome assembly GCF_000478725.1 of Eutrema salsugineum. Lineage (NCBI taxonomy): Eukaryota > Viridiplantae > Streptophyta > Magnoliopsida > Brassicales > Brassicaceae > Eutrema > Eutrema salsugineum. Next base: position 849,526 of record NW_006256414.1, read on the forward strand.
TTATCAAATACCTTACGACCGAATTGGATTGTCATTGAAAATGAAAGTATAGGGCTGCAAATCTTACAAGAACATCTTGGCCAATCCAAGCGAAGGAGCGATTTCGGTAAACAGCCCAGAGAACAGCAAAGACAATGCAGAAAGGAGAAACTGCAAGAGTCAGGTACGAGATAGGTCCAAGGAAAGGGACTTTTACATAAGAATCTCCAGCACGTTGGAACCATCTGCAAAACAATGCAGGGAAAGAACAGTCCATGACATTCTCTAAGAAGTGAGCTAAAGACAATACGCACTGAAAGGAATCATGCTTTTACCTTGATAGCAAAGCGACAAGGCAAGTTTGCAAACCCTGAAGATAAAGAAGGTACACCATTTAAGTATGCATTGGATTATGATCTTAAGTCGAAAGAGACGCATACTGAGAGGATGCAGAGAAAAAGAATAGAACTAAAAACAAGTTGGTACCTCAACACCACCAATGCAGAAAACAACCACAAGAAGCTCCACAAACCAATAAGACATAAGCTTGTAAAGAACCACCAGGAAGCCCGAAGCAAGAACTACGAAAAAAATAGCTGAAATAGTATTGATCTCTACGACACCACTACCCCCATCATTTGTGTTAGGGATTTCGTCTATAGCATCCTACATTTTATGCGGAAAGAAAAACAAATGTTTAGTAGTAAGAATGATTACGTAAGCACTGACATTACAACCATAAACAAAAGCAACAAATAAACAAAACCATGTGAAGATTTTTGTGAAAAGCAGACAAATGCCTCAAGGAGGGCCCCAGTTCATTAGAAAAGCCATCCGTTACCTATCCACTTCTTTGATGTTTATCTTGTAATCATTCCATATATGGGAAAGTAAACTGGTAAGGAAATGCTACGTGTTGTTCAATGAATGTATGATTTCTCTTCCTCGGCCAAACCAAGTTACCAACTACTCTGTCCCTTTTGGCATCATTAGAATTGCACAAGAAGGGCAAGGGACTTAATTATTAGCAGTGTATGTTATCCTAACCTATCCAACTAAATGTTCCTAGCCTTATATTAGTAACCCCAAATAAGTAGGAAATGACGGACCTTCAGTAGCTTATCGTGTTCAATAGCTGCTTCTCGGGCACTCCACGCAGACCAATAAGATGCACACAAAATGGTACCGATAGCCATTAACCACAAAAAGACTTCGGCTACATCAACAGCTGGTCGTTTTGGGGAGTAAAGCTGCACCGACACTACATAAAGTACGGAAGATTAGTGAGTTATATTGATTTGGAATTTCAGATAAAGGGCTAATTCTGAAGAATATCATGGTTTGAAAGAAAAAAAAAAGCTAAACAGATTATCATTATCAAGATGACGTACCTTCTGAACTATTGGTGAGCATTTTTTCCAAGGTAGCACCAGCATCTTGTGGCAGCATGACGGCAGGAATCGTTATATCTAAATCCGTCTCATCCGGTTCACAAACCATTTTGTAAAGTTCTATAAAAAAAATCAAGCATATAAACAACCATTAAATTCTACAAACAAGACTAGAGATTGAAAATAGAACATGAATAAGAGCAGAATAAATGACATATTGTCTGTAATGGTAACCATACCCAAATAATACCAAAGCAATTACACACTTTCAAGTTTCAACAGTCAGATTGTCACAAAACAAGTTACCGACATACCTTTCTGGTTATTTATTATGAGCAGAGCAGAGGCACCAGCAGCTTCTGCATTATTTGCCTTAGCTGTGAACCGACAGTTTCCCCGGTCCACAATAACAACATCTCCAGAAAGCTAACAAAGATTAGAACAGTAAGTTTACGCATGCAGTTTAAACATCATAGCTAGTTTAAATACATTGATTCCATGACATAGATCATAAAAGGGGAAAATAAAAAAACCTTGGTCTTGAGCGGTGAACAACAATCACGAGGATTTGCAAAAACAATGTGTGTCTGGTTTGCGTTCTTCTCCTTGGACACTATCCGCCTCCCAAATCTAGCCCCGACGCCCACAAACTCCGCATCTTCAACACCATTAACCCACGTTTGAACTTTCACCTAAGGAAAGAATCAGGTGACAAATCACACACATAAACTTTACCAGATCTTAATCCAGTTTAGTGAACACTTCTCACTTTATAGAAGAAATGCCAGATTTAAATATGAATGAAGTAACAAAAGCTCATCGACACCAGAGTGTGGATGATGTTCAAAGAAAGCAATCAATAGCTTAATAAACAAGGGATATATTCATCCGAGAAAAGGTACAACTTTAATATTGAAAATTCACAATTTTAATTAGTTCTTAGGATCCAAAGGCTTAACTAGAATTATACTTCAAAAATTTCGAATCAACCCCACAAGTAACTTCACTGCTAAGAAAAGAGAAATGAAAAAGAAAATTGTAAAGAAGTGAAGTAAAAAAGCAAACTCAAAATCTATGAATCCGTAAGTTAGATCAACTACAAGCTAAACAGTAAGCAAAAGAATCTAAGCTTTAGCACGAAAGTTACTAAATTAATCTCGAAGTTTCAATTGCATAAAATCAGAAACTTGCGATTTCGTTTTTGTGGAACTTGTTACCGAGCTCCGTAAGAACCCAGAAAGGGTTTAAAAGAACAAAATTCGTTGGAAATTTTCGAAATTAGTCAAGAACAAGCTGAATTCGGAGAAAGAACAGAAAAAATGGGTAGAGATTAGTACCAAAACGAAGTCATTCTCGCAACCTGGCTTCTTCGGAGCTAAATCGTCGTGATGAACAATATCACCGGCGGTGACTGTAGAAAGGAGAGAGACAAGTAAAATCGAAGCGGATACGAGAAGAATCCGGAAAAATCCCAGCGAATCCATGGAATGCTCCAAGGATTCTCTCTCGCCAATATCACGAATTTATCACACAGACACAACGAAGAGAGAACGAGAGAGAGAGAAGAGTGAACCACGGGAAGAGTAAATAATAATAGAAAAAACAAATTGGGTAATATTCCCTGAAAATAAAAAATGGGAATATTTTCTAGCAGATATCATTGTTGGATCTGTGGAAAGTGACGTAAGCGCGAAGAAAGAAAAGTGAGAAACAATGAAAACGACGACGTTAGGTCGACCGGTTTTGGCTTTTTCTGAGTGGGCCGGTTTAGCTAGATTTATACCAAATCTAACAATCCTACTATAAATGCAATTTATAGTGGGATTATAAGATTTTGGATTACGTCTATCAACAATACAATAATTCATTGACCTTTGTTGCGACAATTTCCTTGGACATACCATGTTGTTTTGTTTGTCTAACCAATACCATTTTGTTTTGTTTGTCTAACCAAATCATTTTTTATTTGGTATTTATATGATTACTGATTATTTATTGGTTCTTGAGTGGACCCAAATTCAATTTTATAGTTATATGTTCTCGAAAGACTACATATCACCAGACCTAAACCTTGTTATTGTTCAATCATGTATTCGGTATTCCTAATTTCTCAAATTTTCAGATTAAGTGCATCGATTTACCAAATTGAAACCCTATCTATTTCATATATGTACTTTTTGTTTGAATTCAGTTTTCCAATTAGACTCAGTTTCAATTTTGGGTATGTGAAATGAAAAATAAATATTTTAAACCAACTTTGATTTGAATCAGCTTTTGTTTATTCAGTTCAAATTGGTTTATCCAAATTAACCACATATGTTTATCTCTAGATCAATACATACACATACACAATCACAACCACTTACATTAGTACAGTACTATTTTGAACATAAAATTGTGATCATTCGTCATATTTTACATAATCATATTATTTTTATTTTGGTAATTATTAACTAAATTATGAAAAATTATGTGTTTGTGAATTGTATTTTACAGGAACAAAATTTCAAGATTCTTTTTACAGTGAAATAAATAAAATTCATTTGAATAAAACATTTTTTTATGACTTAGGATAAAACACAAATCGAATGACTTAAACTAATTTCTAAGACATGTATAATCCAGACTTTTTCTCCGGATATTTAAATAGGTTGTAAGCAATGTCTTATATCCATGTAGGCATTTGTTAATAAAAAATCATTTGAAAAAAACTTGCACTATGAACTTCTGTTTCTATAATTGTGTGCATTTTTGTTCAAATCTTATTGTTGTTTGTTTAGTTTAGAAAACTTTGGTTAATATTTATTAACTAACTCAATATAACTTTGGTTCTGTTCCAATAAATATCTCTACATAACTTAAGTTTTGATTTGCTCTGATGCTTTACAAAAGGATATCGTTGTATTTTGTCTGTTTTTTGTAATGTTTTCTTTTATATTATCCTCTTTACTCAATCATATATTATGGTTTCATTTTGATTGGTTCGATTTCGGTTTTTGCCTCTCCTCATTTCATGCATGGTCATGAAACTAAACAAAGTTTAGAAAAAGTTGGTGTCATGAGGAACTGCTGAGAAATGTTTGAACCATTTTTTGCAGTGTTTTCCACAAGATTTCACAAGCTCAAATGGTCTTAATAAAAGTGCTGCAACATTGTTATAACAGATGGAAGGGAAAAATCATGGGCATTGGATCTGAGGATCAAACAAATCATCTGATACTTTTTACATAACCCAAAGTTGGAGAAATTTATGTGACGAAAACGGCAACAAAGCAGGGAATTTATGTACGTTCAAACTAATGAAAAACGGGAAACAGCTTCACTCAGTTTCCGCACCTCAAAATCTATCAATGATGAAACACAAGGAGATGAGTACGATCGTCAAGGATGTAAAGATTTAATTTCACCAAACCAAAACCAATTTGTGACTTTAACACTCACAAATGGCACTTTAATTAACTGATTATTTATGTTGTCACTTAACACGAACCGGTGTCGAATTGACCGTAATGTTCGGTTTTGATCTCCTGGTAGATCGATCTTCGCAAGAGCATTGAGAGCCATGGTGGAAGTAAAACCAATTTCATGTCTTAGCTATTAGCTAACTTCTATTCTAATGATCTCACCAATGTCTCAGACATTAATGACTCTCTGGTAACCTGCAGAAGTAATAGGAGGAAAAAAAAAGATAGAGATCAGAACCAAGTTTCAGAAACTCTCACAGGTCAGAGCAGGATCTCGATATTTCGTCTGTTGTTTTATCATTTAAGAGACTGTAAAATAGAAAGGAAAATATAACTGTTACGGTTCTACTTACCGCCATGGGAACTCGCTTGTGTCTATTCCTGCTTGGTGAAGCTCATCAACGTACTGTAATGCTTCTCGACATTCCTCTCGGTCATCATAGAACTCTTTCTTATCACCTTCAAGCTGATACGCTTCATGGCCTTTCCCTGCTACGACCTTCAAAAAAAAAAAAACAGACCAGAGTCAAGTAAAGCTATATACCCAAGAACACCATTCGATTATATAACTTTGAAGCTGAAATTTCTCCAAAAAAGTAACAACAACTTTGGTAACACAATGAGTTCAATACAGAGAATGGGTTTATTTGAAAACTTACAACCATGTCCCCTTCTTCACCCATAGCAACAGCACACCTCACAGCTACACGTCTAATATCGTGAAGGAAGAGTCTATGACCATTTGCTAGAGGCGGATAGTAATCGTGTTCGCCGTGTTTCAAATACTCTTGCATCGTCCACCCAATCCCAGCTAACATATCATCCAATATGTCCACTACAATCACATTAAAAAAATTCCCACTAACTGTTAACATACCTCGATCGGGACAAACTCAAAAGTTTATAGGCTCGAACCTAGTCTCAGAGTTACTTACATGGATCTTCGTTCCTTGGATTATCAGATGTCAACATCGTCACATCACTCTTTTCAGTAGCGATTTTCGTCATAAGCGGTCTTTTCCCTCTCTCATTCTCACCCTCGCAACCAATAACTTCAACCAATAACTAAAATAGTCACATGACCACCACAGATATAAAGACTATAGGACCAAGCAAGAGGATTATCTATTGGGAGGAAGAAGGGTCATATACCCGTAATGATTCTTCTCGGTTTAAGCTCTCGAACTGAATCTAGCAGCCTTGACAAACCAGCAGGTGTGTTAGCATGATCCACAATAACACCAAAAGCTTGTTCCTCATCGATCAACTCACACCTCCCCGGGACTGCATCGACTTCCTCAACACCTCTAACAATATCCTCAAGAGGAGCTCCAACAGCAATCCCGACAGCAACAGCAGCAAGAATGTTATAAATGTTATGCCGTCCTAACAAACCTGAAGAGATCTCTAGTATACCTTGAGGGGTATTAACCAAAACCTGTGTCTCAAACAAGGAAAGCTCAAACTTCAAAGGGTAAACATCGGCTTTGGTGTTCTCCATGGCAAATGTCACAACAGGAACATTAGGATTCCCTTGTCGGACGAAAAACGCTGCGTTTGGATCGTCTATGTTAACCACTTTCCTGTGCCTTTCCGGGTCAACCATTCTTGCAAACAACTTGGCTTCAGCATCTCTATACTCTTCGTCAGTACCAAGAAAATCAGTATCCTCTCTTGTCAAATTTGTGAAAACCGCAATGTCGAAATCCACTTCATCACATTTCCCTAAAGCAAGCTCTTGAGGAGAAGCTTCCATGACCAGAGCTTCAGTTCCGTTATGCAACATCTTCGCCATCAAACTCTGAACCAAAACCGCATCAGGGTTCATTGTGGCATTAGGCGTATCTAATTTGGTATCGCCATGGATATAACAAGAAACTGTGCTGAATATTCCTGTTCGCACACCCATCGCTTCGTAGAGGCTTTTGATCAAATACGTGGTGGTCGTTTTCCCGTTCGTGCCGGTGACTCCGATCACCGCCATGTTCTTCGACGGATGCCTATAAAAGGAAGAAGCTAACGCTGCTAAAACTGCGTTAGTGTCTTCAACGATGACGAGTGCTTTGCAACCTAATGTATCTTCAATGTCGATCTCTTTGCTAGCTACAACAGCCACTGCTCCTCTCTTGTCAGCTTCGCTCAAGAAGGAATCTCCATCGTTTTCACTTGCAACACAGCAAACGAAGAGATCTCCGGCACTTACACCTCGCGAATCCTGCTGAATTCCGGTGATCTCAACGTCTAAGTCGCCGTAAACTGAGATCGGTACCACTTTGCTCTCGTCTAAAAGCTCAGCTAAGCTCAATTTGAATTTAGGTTCCACAATTCTCACTTTGGATCCACCGAAATCATCTAAATCGAACTCGAATTGATGATCGGATCCAATATTCTTCTTCTTGTTGATCCTTGGGTTTCCTTCCTCATCCACCCAGTCTTCTTCGTCGGAGACTTCGGTTAATCCAGTTAGTTTATCAATTTCATCCAAATCTTCAACCTCTTCTTCTCCAAGCTCATCACCGACGTCGGTGACATCACCTTCTTCCCCATCTTCCTGTTCAATCTTCTTAGACGACGCCGTTTTGGGAGGATTGGGCTGGAGAAAACCTTTCTTGACAAACTCACTGCGTTTCATGGAAATAGCTCTGTCGATATCTGAGAACAGATCTCCTCCAGATTCTACGTCATCTTGTCCCGTCTCCGCCGCGTCCTCCACATCAGCGATGGCGGAGAGATACGTGTTCCGATTCTTCTCGAAATCTTCTTCCTCTAGCTTCCGGGCACGAGCAGCTTGACGCTGTATCTGCTGAAACTTTGACACTCCGTGCATTGAATCCTCCGGAGCCTCAGGCGGGTCGTCATCTGCTGGGTTCGGGTACGAATTCCGACGAGCAGGTCCAGCTGCTAACGGAAGATTACGGGAATTTCGAGAGAATGGTAAGATAATCGGTTTGTATGAAAAGGAAGAGGTGGTTCCTCCTAGAGAGAGAAATACTGGGTGAGGAGAGAGGAAAGTGAACGCCATTGGAGACTGAGAGAGTGATGAAAGGTTTTTCGAGGGGATAAGAGTTTGGTTGCGAAATGGTGCGTATAGAGGAATTAAAGGTGACCGATAAAACGGTGCGTATCAAGTATCAGTGATGATAAAAAAAGTGGGTTTAAATATATAGGAAAGGGCCCGTAATCATGGCCCACTATAATAGCCCACTATGTTATTGAATACGGTTTACCCAACGAAATAGAAACCTATTAGAGAATCCGGTTAGTAGTCTACCTACCTGTCTAGGAGAAGACAAATACAATAAAATCTTTATGTTGGAACTGTTTATTAATTTATCAATTTATTAATTTATCGATATAAAAATCAGTTTAAAAAGCTAATATGAAATTTAAGAAATGTATTAATTTATGGAGGTATTAATTTATCGAATATTAATTTATAGAAGTTATACTGTAGTTGCTTAAAATTGCTAAGTTGTTGCAGAAAACCCAACAGACAAATATATTTTTATATCTTTTTCCTACTGAGTGTGACATAAAAGATAAGTTAATTTGTTTCTAGATTTTCAAGAGTTACTATTTTTTAAACTGATAAGATCCATCTCACATCAAAAATTAAGCAAATAATTGAGTTGTAAACTTATAAATTAAACATATTTTTTCACTTAAATATTAAATTTTAGTGTATAATTTTATTTTTATATTGTTTTTATTTTATTTTATAAACCCGTAACTTGGTCATCGATAGAACATCGTAAAATCACATGGCCACTTTAATTTGTAACGTGGACCGGACGACAAAAAAAAAAAAAAAGACGACAAAAAAAAAAATTTGTAACGTGGACCGACCACCGCCATTTACAGTTGAGTTGGTTTAATACACCCTTTGTGGTCCCTTTTCGTATTGGGCCTCACATCAAACATTCCGTCGGCCCATTTCATAACACGTGACGTGCACATGCTATAATGCGATTACTGTTCTCTTAAATATCCATAAAATACAAAGAAATGAGTCTAATCAGATCCATGTTAATATGTCATAGTCTTCAAATAATACGTATTACAAATTATGATTATCTATATGTATCTAGTTTAATTTGTTTACTAGATTCTAAACATGTGCGTCCGCACGGAAATTTTTTGTTTTTTTTAATATAATTTATATTTTTTTAGATATAAGTTATTTTTATTATTTATTTATTTTCTTAAATCAAAAATATTTATTTTTAAAATTTTTAAATATGAAAAAATTATAAGAATGAGATGTGTTAAGCTTTTCATCATACTGGTGTCGAGCTATTTTTTTGCAGGACATTTTGTTATCATGTTTTAACTTTAAATAGTATAAAATTGTATATTAGTAGAATAAAAATATAAATTAATTAAGTATATTTCGATCTAATGTTATCATTATTTAATAACTTACATGTTTTTAAAAACTAATTTGTATAAAAATGTAATTATAAATGCATAACCCTAATCTGTTATATCATATTATTATAATATAAAAATATTTACTAATATTGAATATTTGATATTTTAGACCGATTTTGATTAGGATAAAATATAATAAGATATTCAAATACCATTTGTGTTATTATAAAAATAGATATATCTATAAATTGGCTAACTTGTTCATTTAGTTACCTTAAATCATTTTAACATTTAATTTTTACATGTTTTAACAAACTAACCTATATAGGACCTGAAATATAATATAATATTTCTTTATTTTAAATATTTGATATTTTAGACCGTTTGATTATGATAAAATATAATAAGATATTCGTTTATCATTTGCGATATTATGAAAGTAAAATTTAAAATTTAAATTTTAAATTAAATTTAACCTATATTTAAAGAATTCTAAAGTAATTAAAACTATTACCTAAATTTTTGTAATAAATTTTAATTATAAAATTTTAAATTTTTTTTGGAATTTTAAATTAAACTAAACCTAAATTTTAATAATTAAATATAATTATCAAAAATCTTGAATAATTTTAAATTTAATTATCACCAATATTTAAGGAGAATCTAAAAATATTTAAATTAATACCTAATTTTTGGAATTTAATATAAATATAAAATAAAATAAATTTTAAAAAATTTTGGGAGTGTTTGGAAGCAAACACTAAAAGTGATTTTATTTTAATATAATAAATAAGCAATGTAAAATTTATATTGAACAATGCCATATATTGCTTAATCGGGATTTTACTAACTTGTATGATAACAAATATGATAATTTCTTTTTTTCTCTTTCAAATATGATAACTTCTTAACTCTTTATGTTGGTTAAAATAATTATCGGTTATGAGAGTGTCGAATACGTATATTGAACTTCGCTATAGTATAAATAGATTAAGTTCCTCTCCTCTCCAGTCCAAATCTGTTAAATGAATTTAGTTTTTTCCATTAATTAACAAAAGAATTAAACTGAAATTCTAAGTACCTTTCACCTTTGGTTAAGTAATATATGACGTCCGTAGCTTTGACGTTTATGAATGTATAAGATACGATTTATTCACCTACATACATTGACGGGCACGCAACTACATACGCAGATATAGATGTATTCGTAATACGTATACTTGATATTTGATGTTACGAAAATTATGTAATGGTGAAAAAATGTCAGTTGTCGTGATACCTTTGTCGGTACACTATCTAAAACAATTCGTCTACTGTATTTACGTAAATGATATAAAGGATTATAATATGTATAGGCAAATGGCAATTTGACATAAATAGTTATATTCTATTGGACGGCGGAGAGAAACTTTGGTGAAAAGTTAGATGGATTTTGATTATTAATAACATAAGACAAGTGGACAACCACACGTATACCGTTACTAGTCAAACAATCATATTAATGTTTCACCAGTTTTTTAATAGATAATGCGTATAGATTATACTAAAATGCAATCTCAAATTTGAATAATCAAGTCGTCTTGACTTAATCATATTGACCTAATCCTATTGACTACAGAGTTAAGATTTGTTAGTGTTGAAAGGTGATATAAAAGATGAACAGAACATACAGAGTAAATTCGATCAGTGTAGAAAAATAATAAATTAATTCCCTGCCATCGACTAATCCTCATTAAAAAGAAGGCCATCATCATTCATATCTCACCCACGAGCTTGTATTGTATATCAAGAACTTTTGTTTTTCACGATTTTGTTGTAATGGCTATCTTATGTGTTTTATATTTAATTGTTTTCAAAACGCTTGAAATATTTTTTATTAACAATTTTGATTTTTAAAGAGGTGCAACAAACGAAACAAATTAGAATTGATTGATAGACCTAATCCATAGCATATACTTAAGAACAAACATTTTAATTAAATAACGTAATAACTGTTGACAATGAAAGCAAAAATAAGAGAAACGATTTGTCTTCGGCTGATAATTTTCAACAGATAATTTAACATTTAAACCAAAAAAATAATTTAAGTACATATACAACTCTGATTGCAGCAAAACACATGCATTTGCAAGACCAACTGTTTTCATGCAAAAAGCAATAGTTACAAAAATTGTGAATGGGTGAATTAAAAGTTGAGTCCGTAAAAGTTTAACAATCACTGTCACCATCTCAACTACGACAATCACATGCCATTGAATAAATTAAATTTCAATTCTCTATATTAGTTACATATAGCGTAACTTTGTTAATTATATATTAACCATATCAACATGAAAACAAAAAACACATGTAGATCTCAGATTACTTTACGGGTTCACTCACAATTCACATAACTCATCAAAAGTAAATAATTTTGCCAGATTTTTCGAGAACGTGCAGCAATATAAATACTAAAATAATTACAGTTTCTAGTTTATGTCCTTGTTTATCATCTGATGAAAGGTTTGTATATTATATTACAATTATATTTAATTTAAACACAGACCCGGTAGCAAATACCAAATATGAAAATGGAAGAGAAAAGAACATGTCGTATTGGGATCGGTTACTCTATAAATGTATTTTATTCAAATATATACACATTAACTTGTTGATAACTTGATATATACATATATAAAGTATTAATGTAATGTACGCACACCTATTAAATGTGCATGTGTATACACGTACTATGACATAGATGGAAAAACAAGTCTTTACGTGTGGAAAAAAAAAAAAAAAAAAAACAAGTCTTTACGTTACTAATTTAATAAGATTAATCTGCAGAAAATAAGACTAATAATATTCATTTATGTATTCGCCTACTCGGAACTAATTGGTTTAATGGCACGATATTTGACTATAACAGTATAATATAATGACCTAATAGGTAATAATAAGAGTAATATATATATATATATATATATTCATCATTTAAAGCAGATGTACTAGTACTACTGTCAATAATTACTGGAGTTCCAACGGTTACATTTTCGATTGAAAAAAATTTTGGGCCAAAAAATCTGTACACTGTCAATAAAAGTGTACTTTTTAGACAGTGATAAATTAATGTTCTAAATCACATAAAACCCACTGTAATATTTATGTTTCATAAACATATATATATATACAAAATATGTGTAATTGTAGATAAGAAGATGACAGAATTAAAACCTTTATTTGAAAGCATTGTCTTATATGTGAAAACAGTCTGCAAATTTCCAATGTCTCTTTCATTCTCACGTCCCTCTCCTTCTTTCTCATTTTCACTTAAATATTTTGGCAAACTAAAAACAAGAAAGTAATTATTTAGTTTATTATAAGAATACAAAAACTTCCACTATTAAAATGTCTGGTTGCCTGCGAAATACAAAAAGATGTCTGACGGTCTAAAAAAAAGATCTAAAAGTATAAATTTCCATTGGTCTTTTGATTGTTTTCCTTTCTATTCTAATCATTTCCTATTTTTCCACATTTCATTTAATTTTATAAAGTTTCTTCCTTCATCTTCTTCCTCTTCTACTTCTTCTCCATAACGGGACTAAAGCCTCTTTAATGGCGAGAGGACCCATCTCCAAGAATAAACAGTAATCCTCATTTATTGTCCTTACAAATTTTCTCGAAGACAAAAATAAACCCCAATTTATAAAAACAAATAAATCTTTTCTTTTTCATTAGATAGGTAGATGAAGAGACAAGGGTCCCTTTAATTTTCTCTAAAGATCTTCAAAAACCCAACCTCAATCATGTTGGGCACTTTTTTTTTCCTTTTGTGTGTCGAAACAAAAATTTGAGGTTTTTAACTCTTAAAGTTTATCAGTCCATCACAAAGCTCAGTGCTTGATTGGCTCCACAGACTCTAAAAGGAAAAGTTTGCATCTTTTTCTGACCCATTTCAACCTAAACACTCAGGTAAGCAAATCCCTGAAATTCATGTATATAAACGCACACATATACATTGAAAGATTGCATTTTTTACGCCAAAGGAGGTTCTTTTCATGAAGAAGTTTTTACTGAAAATCTCAGTCTAGGGTTTAGGGTACGGAAAAAAGGAAACCCAGAAAGTAAAATTGACAGTTTTGTAAGCAGAAGAAGCAATTTTCTGTCATAAGAATCCTCTGTTTTTTTCTTCTGTTTATATGTTTTTAAGTTTATCGGTATTGTTGTTAAGAGATAAGGGTTTTTGTTTTTTCCAGGTTTCTGTGAATCGGTTTTTACTAGATTGAAGATCAGAGTTTTTGAATGATTGAAGAATTCTTTGGTAATCAATGGAGAAAAGGAGATCACCGAGAAGCAGCAAGAGTCCTGGAAATGCAATTTTCCCTAAAAGCCCTCTTCTCTACGAGAGTTATAAGTCGGGTTGTGGTTCGAAACTGATAAAATTCTTCGATTTCAGACATGTGAAATCTGGTAATAAGAGACTGAATCCAGAGAAGAAATTCATCAGAGATTCTGCAGGTTAGTACTAGAAGTGTTTTTAATCGATGTTTCTTGGATCACTTCATGATCTTAGTGTTAATTTGATTCCTGTTTTTTTGCAGGTAATGTTTATACTAAAAGCCAGCTTGATCTGCTCAAGAGACTTCATGATAAATGTCAGTGTAATGATGTAAGTTCTTAAACTGTTAGTTTTTGGGTTAGCTTTTAGGATTTTAAAGGAAAAAAAAAACTGAATCTTTGCGTTGTTCAGCTGATTGTGGAAGGAGAGAATTCATGTAAGCCTAAAACGAGGAGAAGATCTTTAAGTTCTGAAACAGAAGAGGAGAACTATGAATCAAAACCTGTTCACGGATTACTAGAGAGAGAGATTAAGAGGATCAAGAATCGAAAGGAGGAAACTGGCGATAGCCCGGATAAGCTAAAACAATCTTCTTTAAGTGAAATTGAGAAGACAAATGATAAGGATAAGCCAATGGATCTGAAGAATGGGAGAGATTGCAAGAAAAGCTTTGAGATTAACCTTCAAGCTTGTGTGAATGACGCCGCTGAAACATTTATCTGTTCGAAGGCAGAGGAGAATGGCAAAGACCGGTCTAAGCAGTTCATGGAAGCATTAGATATTTTAAGTTCGAACAAGGAATTGTTTATTACACTCTTACAAGATCCTGATTCTTTCTCGGCGAAGAAAGGCCAAGACTTGCAAGGATCTAAGGTAAAGGAACCACGGGATACATCTCTTTCATTCGCTGATGAGTTGGATAAGATTGTTCTCTTGAAGCCTAGATTATCAAGCTCGGTTGACGATAGAGTGTACTTGAGATTCAAACATCTAGCCAAGAAGTTGAAGCTTGTTGTTGGATCTAACAAAGACAGCAATCACATAGAAATTAAACCCGAGTGTAGCGGTAAAGCTAGTGAAATCGAGGTTGCTGCTTTTAGAACAAGTGATGTTTCTACCAGTACAGTTGGCCATAGAAGCCCGGAGTCACCGGTGTTTAGGCGCAAGAAACGGGTTGAATCTGATGTCTTCAAGCTAAGCAAGGAGAATGATGTTTTGCCAAGGAGATTCATGGTGGAAAGGCAACTGGAGAGATCAAATTCTTCTCCGGTTTATGAAGTTCCTAATGCATTGAGTAGCTTGCAGACAAAACTCAAAGAGAGAAGACAGAGGCTGGAGAAGAGGAGAGAGAGCTTCAAGTTGTGGTCCTTGGACAAGAACTTCGAGGTTTTCGACCCGAATCCGCACAATTCTAATCCAAGGTCTCTCGATGACAATTGTACAGGTAATGAAAAACTGTGTACAAAAACTTTAACGAATCATCTTCGAGTCAATGTGACTGAGCTGTTAAGAATTGAACCAGGTTCTACGGAGTACAGAAGTTTGAAAACCCATGTAGAAGACGTATTTGAGGAAGATAGATATCTCGAGAGCTTAGCGGTAAGTTCTGACAAAAAGAGTACAAATTTCTTACCCCTCTACGAGGATTTGATGATTAATCTATGCTTTAAATCGTTGCAGGAGTCGAGTTCGAGTCTAGAGAGACGAGACAGCAACATTTATGACCCGAAACAGGAGCAGGAGCAACCGAGTCCCGTCTCTGTTCTAGAGAGGATTCATGTGGAAGACGAAACAGTTAGCCCCGGAAATGTGAAAACTTCTAAACTCGGTAAATGCCGCAAGATTAATCCAAATCATGATTCCCATCCTCATATCATATCAGTAATTATTCGTTTGATTTACCTGAAAAAGTCTCCTACTTTCATGCAGAAGAGCAGATTGGATTATTATCCTTCGATGATCCAAACATCGATCTCGTCGAAAAAGACTCTGTTCATGAGTTTGTGAGGAAAATTCTTGAAGCTTCAAGATTGAATTGGACTAATCTTATGGCGAGATGCAACGAAGAAACATCACTTCTCAACGAATTCTCACACGGTAATCACAACAACAATCAACTTCTTGTTCTTGATTACACAGACGAGATTCTCCGTGAGGTTTACCGTCAAGAGATAAAATTTTGGCCTTTCACGCCATCGAAGAGCTCGAGAGTCGTCAATGTACCGTCTTCCCTAAGAGAAGAAGATCTGATTCACCAGACGATGAGTCTTTTCGACTGGAGTTTACTCTGCTGTGACTCTTCCCCTAGAACATTGGATCAGATCATTGAGAGTGATCTGATTAAGCCATGTCTTTGGTTGGATTTTGGTGGTGAATCTGAAGGTGTTGTGTCTGATATCGTGGAAAAGATTCTGCAACAATTGGTGCTTGAGATCTCCCGTGAGCTTAGAACAATGCAGAGGAGAATATATGGATTAGTTTGAATTTCTACGGAGCTATTCAACATTTTTTGTTTTTGCTATGTATAAAAAAATTTAAAATTTGTGAATCTTCTCTTCGTAATTAGTTCTTTTAATTAAAAAAAGATCCGTCTTTTCTTTCGTTGTGTCTGGTTGAAGTAAAAGCTTCTGACTCGTTGAAAAGGTTCTGACTTTGACCAATTGGAGATTTTGTGTTCGAATTAGGAGGGATTTAAGGGTTTTGGCTTTACCAGTTCAGCAGCCGGAAATTGTGGGCAAAAAGATTCGAACTTTTTTCATTTCCCATTATTAATGACAAAAGATCATCTTCTCGTTTTCTGGGATTCGGACAAAAATCACAAAACCCTAGTTGCTTCTGCTCTGTTTTTATAAGCCTCCGCTTCCCGCCAAGCCTATCCTGACCATAAACAGTCGAAAAACCCTAGTAAATCTCTCTTTTCCTTCACCAAACCTCTAAAACCCTAGCCTCCATGGAGACGCCGACGATGAAGCCCGACACGGTTCTGATTCTCGATTACGGCTCTCAATACACACATCTCATCACTCGCCGAATTCGATCTCTCAACGTCTTCTCCCTCGTAATCAGTGGAACCTCATCGCTCAAATCAATCACTAGCTATAACCCACGAGTCGTTATCCTCTCCGGTGGGCCACACTCCGTACACGCGCTCGACGCGCCGAGTTTCCCCGACGGGTTCATCGAGTGGGCTGAGTCGAACGGTGTTCACGTTTTGGGTATTTGCTATGGTCTGCAATTGATTGTGCAGAAGCTTGGTGGTGTTGTTGTGGAAGGAGAGAGTAAAGAGTATGGGAAGATGGAGATTGAAGTGAAAGGTAAATCTGAGATTTTTGGGACGGAGAGTGCTGGAGATAAGCAAATGGTTTGGATGAGTCATGGAGATGAAGCGGTTAAGCTTCCTGAAGGGTTTGAGGTTGTGGCTCAGAGCGCTCAAGGTGCTGTTGCTGCTTTGGAGAATCGGAAGAAGAGGATTTATGGTCTGCAGTATCATCCTGAGGTATTGAAATTTAAAGAATCTGATATAATATTGTAGTTATGGATTGGATTGTTAGTGGATTTTAGAGTTTATTGATGATTAAAGTGTGGATCTTTAGAATGATTAGCTGATCATATCTTAGTGAATCTGATGAGACTTGGGAGAATTCATCAGCTGGAAAGCAGTACATGTTCTTACTCTCTCTGATAAGTGAAAAAATGAGACTTTTTAATGATCATGGTAGTTTTGTTGATCGACTGAACTTTTACTGGTTCCTTGATCTACTCGTTCATTTGATGAAAGGGGTGTGCTGGGGTTTCTAAAGCATGGGTTGGAGACAGGTGAATGTTGATTGTAGCTTATGATGAAATGGCTTTCGTTGGTTGTTAGTGGATTTAGGGTTTATTGGTGAGAAATTCTAGATCTTTCGTATGTTAGTTATTCATATCTTGAAGAATCCAAAAAGACCTGGTAGAGTTTGTCAGTTCATGTTCTGTGACTGTCTCTGATAAGTGAAGAAGTGAGACATTATTTTTTTTTGGAGGAATTGGTAGTTCTGTTTAATAGACTGAGCTATTGCAATGGTTTAGTGTTCCATTGATTAGAGAAGTACTCGTGGATGTCTGATAATAAATGTTGCTTATTAATGTATATTGTAGCTTATGATGAAGTGGCTTTTTGTTGGATTTTGCAGGTGACACATTCACCAAAAGGGATGGAGACACTTAGGCACTTCCTCTTTGATGTGTGTGGAGTATCTGCGGATTGGAAGATGGAGGATCTGATGGAAGAAGAGATTAAAGTGATTAACAAAACCGTTGCATCAGATGAACATGTTATTTGCGCCTTATCAGGAGGTGTGGACTCTACTGTCGCTGCAACTCTTGTTCACAGGGCAATTGGAGATAGGCTTCATTGCATCTTTGTCGACAACGGGCTCTTAAGGTCAGAGAAGAAGCGATTTTTCATTTGTGCTGTGCACTTAATAATGTTTATTTGTTTAATTGAGAGTGGTCCGTTTCATAGGTATAAGGAGCAAGAACGTGTGATGGATACCTTTGAGAGAGACTTGCATCTACCTGTTACTTGTGTAGACGCATCGGAGCAGTTTTTGAGTCAACTCAAAGGCGTTGTGGATCCCGAGACGAAGAGGAAGATAATCGGAAGGGAGTTCATCAACATTTTCGATCAATTTGCCAAGGAGTTGGAGAAAAAGCATGGAAAGAAACCTGCTTTTCTAGTTCAAGGGACTCTGTACCCTGATGTGATTGAGTCGTGCCCACCCCCGGGTACTGACAGGACCCATTCTCACACCATCAAGAGTCATCATAACGTCGGAGGACTCCCTAAAGACATGAAGTTGAAGCTCATTGAACCACTCAAGCTTCTCTTCAAAGATGAGGTACGTTACTTTTGTCTTTAACTCTAGCATTCTTTTTCTGCAACTGTATAGTGTTTTACCACAGTTCGTTTTTTTTCTGTTTTGTTCAATTAAGGTCCGTGAGCTCGGAAGAATCTTGAATGTTCCCGTAGGATTCTTGAAGCGTCACCCATTCCCCGGTCCAGGACTCGCTGTTAGAGTCTTGGGAGATGTTACTCAAGGAAACGCCCTTGAGGTTCTTCGTCAGGCAAGTTTATCTAGAACCTTTAGCTCAAACACAATTTCTTGGTTTTGCACTTGCCCCATTGACCAAACTCTTCTTTATCTCAGGTTGATGAGATTTTCATCCAATCAATCAGAGATGCGGGACTCTATGATTCGATCTGGCAAGCTTTTGCAGTGTTCTTGCCTGTAAGATCAGTTGGAGTCCAAGGCGACAAGAGAACACATTCTCATGTTGTTGCTCTTCGCGCAGTTACAAGCCAAGACGGAATGACTGCAGATTGGTAAGATTCTTTCATTTCTTTATACCGGTGCATATAAAACTCGTTTGATCTTTAACTTGTTACGGTGTTGATGTGAATACTTGAGGTTTTGATCTCCCAAATATCTCAAAGTTGGTTAGTTCAGTTATTTTAGAATTTGAGGTCTGAGTATTTGGGTATCTGAGAGTTTTAGGACAGATTATTATAGGTATTTGAGTATTTAAAGTTATGTATTTAGGTAAATGGATAATGAAATTTAACAATCTTTACTTGCTGTGATATTATGTATGACTCGCTAGCCGATCTGAATACAAATTAAGCCACCTAGATTCTTAGGGATAACAAGTTGTATTTGTATCTAATCTTTTCTTTGATTGGTGTTAATTTTTGTTGGATACTTTCTTGCGGTGCAAAAAACGCAAATGCAATTTTTTTTTGTTTTTAATTGTGATTTGGACTGTGATTGGTGGTATTAAAAAATCTGCAGGTTCAATTTTGAGCACAAGTTTCTGGACGATGTTTCCCGGAAAATATGTAACAGTGTTCAAGGAGTAAACCGTGTGGTTCAAGACATCACATCAAAGCCTCCTTCGACGATCGAATGGGAATAAAGAAAGAATCAGATAAATTTTGGCTTTTTATTTATGGATGTCTGCAATTCTTCGATCATGTAAAAATGATTTATCATCATAATTATCGAACAATGATGGTGATGATGCTTATTATTAGTAGACTATGGTTTTCTGATAAACTATTTGATGATGATTATACACTTCATTTTTAGTTTTTTATATAGATTTAAGCCTCGTGTGATATTAGCGTCATGTTGCCGATAAAATATTTACCACATTATTGGTTTCTTGACGTGACTTCGAGCACACCATTTCAAAATCAAATGAGAACCAAATTTACATTAGCATCTCACAGTTTGCATGAACCGGGTTGGTCATTTAGACCGTATATCATATAGTCCATGCTAAATCGAACTCAGCCCAACCCAAATTGTGTGCCAGTAATTATAAAACTTTTTCCATCATTTAGAGTAATCAATAACAATTTTTATAGTGGGATATAATGATTAAAGAAATGCATTGTGTACAAAATGTAGTTCTGGTCAAAATGTACTCTAACAAATAAAATGCATCCTATATTTTCCAAGTCAGTAAACAAATAAAATGGTGAATCTTTGGGTTTTGGTTGAACATGGTTGAATACTGTTATAAAAAGTGTAATTATAAAACTTTTTCCATCATTTAGAGTAATCAATAACAATTTTTATAGTAGGATATAATGATTAAGGAAATGCATTGTGTACAAAATGTAGTTCTGGTTACTCTAACAAACTTAATTTATGGATCCTTTAGTTAGGTTTATACGTTTTGTGATTAGATTTTACGCATGTTTGAGATGGGATGTAGTAACTGACTTCATCCATACTTATCTAAACTAGACTTTGTATCCGCGCATACGCGCAGGTTTTGTTTCGCATAATATTTTAAAAATATATTTGTGTTGATATATATATATATATATATATTTATAAGAATAGGTAATTTGTTTGATTGTTTAGTATTAGGTTTTTAAAAAAATAAAATCTTTGTAAAACAAATAACTTTTTTTTAAGGATTGGAAGGAAGTAGGATAAGTAGAAAAATTATTCTACTATTCTAGAATCATAAACATGATATGAGTAAAAAAAGACGTAGATAAAAGCTATATTTTTTTGGTTGAATTGCTTGAAAACATATAATTACCTCTGATTTTTAATGTTCTCATATTTATGAAATGCACAATTGTCATGCTCTGCAAGAACCATCCATACTTCATGTTTCACAATAAAATGCAGCTATAATAATATGATATTTGACCCATAAAAACCGCCAAATCTTTGAATGAAGAGAACGCTACATCTTTACATTCTTCATACAACAAGGTTAAAAAAAAAGTGTTCATGATAAAGATAAACCGGAAGAAAAAGTATCAAGTTAGTACAAAAAATATTAAAAGTTTTCAGACGAATACCAAAAGATTAGAAATGTTGTTTATTTATTTTTGTTAGGAATGTGGAAAGCCTTAATTTTAATGTAACATAATATTTATGAACATAAATACATATGAAATAAACATTAAATAGAAAATTTAAGTTACAAATAGTGGTATTAATTAGTTTTAACTTTTTATTTTAAAATTTATGATTTATTAATTGGATGAAAAGACATGTGTCTTATATTCAGATGCTGATGTGGCAGCAGGATGAAGAGAGTTCACCTAAAATCATATATACTAGATTACTAGGAGAGAACCCGCGTATACACGCGGTCTTATTTTAATTTATATTTTAAATAATATATTTTAAGAATTTATATTGAATTTTACTTTTACTATCAATGTTTTTACATTTAAAATATTTATATTTTCTTCGATTTCTTCTTGATGATACATTATTTGTAACCTCTTCTACACCACTTGTGCCAAATAATCTAATTTTTTTTCCAAAATAATAAGAGACTAAAAATCTACTATTTTTATTTTTGCATGAAAACGTAATAGTTCACTTAAAAATATACGTTGAATATCAGAGAGAAATATTTATTTGTTTTTCGATCTTCATATTCGTATTATTATTTGTAAATCTTACTAATATAATACTTGTTAACTTTTTCAATTTACCATTTTGAAATTTTTTGGCTATATATATTTTACTGATTCCATCTTTTTTTTAAAAAAAAAAAATTATATATGACATTTTTATGTGGACACCCTTATTTTTACTATTATTTTTAATAACTTTTATCTTTTTAATTGTTTATTAATATTTTTGTGATTTATAATTTTATTAGTTGAAGTTTTATATAAGATTATTTGAATTTTTTAAACTAATTCAATCTCATAATTTCTTTTTCACTAGCATTAAAATTAAATTATATTTTTAGTATGAAAATGAAATTTAAAACACTTGAAACAAAATAGAATGCATTTAAAAAGTTTTGTATATAATATTTATAAGTTTTATATATATAAATTAAAATTGAATATCATTCTAATTTAATACATATAAGTATTTACTTATGTTCTTTAATGTATTTGATTTAATTTTTTTTATTAATATTGTAAATGGATATGTGTCATTCTCTCCACTGCTTATGTGTAACTCAGCTGGAAAGAGTTGAGCTATTTTTATATACTAGATGAATACCTGCGTGTACACACGGGTGTTTTGTTTGTTTTAATATATATTATAGAATTATATTTTTCTACAAAATTAACCTATTTTTTATTTTTGATAATATAAATATCATCCAAATTTGTAAAAATAAAGTCATTAAATGTGATTTTTTGTTTAATATAATTTATTAATAGACATTTTTCTATAAGCTTAATCTAATTTTTTGTATTTGGTAATATGAATATCATATGAACTCATATAAATGTAGTCATTCATATGAACTCATAAAAATGTAGTCATTATTTTTTGTAGATGTAATACTTGTTATTTTTGCACCCAACCAAATATTTCTTCATTATTATTTTTCTCAACCAGTTTTTTTTGTTTGTTAGTTAATTTTTAATGATAAAGTATGTATTTTGTAAGACAAATTTAAAATATTCACCAAATCGTATTTTTAACGCATTTCCATCATTCAGAGATATGTTTTCGCATATATTTTGTGTTAAAGATTAAAGCAGAGAGAGTGATAGTGGAAAAAATACGATATTAAGTTTATGAAACCTCTATTTTTGTGATGAACTGAGCAACCTGAAATGGTATATCCCCAACTGACCTTATTAATGATTCTTCAGCTTATGTCTAATCACTACGAATAGGAAGAGCGTCAGGAAGATGGTTTTTGTCGAGAGACTTGGTGCACTTGGAAGTAAAAAGCAAATATTGAAATTAAATAAAATTAAACCCTACAAACTCGTCCTGTTCACAGTCCATATTACAGGTTTATTTGAAAAATTAAGTCCTTTAAAAAAAATTCTGCATTACCTTCCATTGGAAACATGTCTTGAATATCATAGATGAAGATCAGAAGCCTAAG
Organism: Eutrema salsugineum; assembly: GCF_000478725.1. Classification (NCBI taxonomy): domain Eukaryota; kingdom Viridiplantae; phylum Streptophyta; class Magnoliopsida; order Brassicales; family Brassicaceae; genus Eutrema; species Eutrema salsugineum. Next base: position 872,433 of record NW_006256414.1, read on the forward strand.
AGAGCAGATGAGACACAAGCCAATCAGGCAACCAAATGATAAGGACATCAACTTTTTGCACATATCTATGGCACTTTTGTCTCAAGCTCCACTCTCAAACTTCCCTTCTTGACGAAAAGTTATAGCTACCATCCCATATTTAATATCATAACTGAAACTTCAAATCATACATCGAATAATAAAGTAAGAGACTTTCAATCAAAATTCAAAATAGATTTCATTAGAATTTAGAATTTCAAGAGCTGACCTTGAAGCTTTGTCATTGATTTGCTTAAACAATACAGCTCATTTCCTTGTCTTCTTTGACTAATCAATCAAGATTAAAGGAAATAAAAAAAATCAATGAGCATAATTTGAACTTAATCGTTCGAGATTAGCTAAATTCCTTTGAGTTGAGCTTTTCTTAACAATCAGTGGCAAATTCCCAACATGAACAATTATAAGAGCTTACTCTTTACTTCGAATCTTCCCTTCAAAACCATCTTATCCTCTACTTTCTGCCTCGTCTCACCAAGTGTCTTCTCTATGTTGTCGTACTTCTTCTTTGTGCTCAAACAGTGCTGTGTTCTTCCTTGTTCTTCCTTGTTCTTGTTGATTTCTACCCGAGACTTCAAGTCTCAATCCTTTATTCCGGTGGTAGCGTTGTCATCGGTGGGTATGCCTTTATTCAAAGAAAATGAATCAATGTCTATGTAAACAAAATCAGAATGAATTCAATACAAGGAATATAATGCAATTTTCAAAAACCCATAAATCAAAGAGGAGATGAAGAATAAAAAATCTTACCTATTGACTTGTGGAATTTTGAGTCATATTAGAAAGCATTGGAAATTGTTTGAGATTCCATCTTTTCAACTTTTAAAATGGAAATTAATTTGCAGTTCATTATGAACCATAAATTAATATGCACTTCTCTTTCAGTTTCTGTGTTCAATTAAAAACGAAATTAGTATAATTTAATAATTTAATTCTCTCATAATTTTTTTTAATCTGATGTGTCAAAAAAATAGATGCTGATGTGTCAAGATTGTGAGACTCAACTGAGTCTTTATATAATAGATAAGATGATTTATATGTTTAATGTAACTTCAAATATATTATACATTAGTCGGATTTAGCTATGTTATAACTGGATTTATAATAGTCAGAATATATGTTATAACTGGCTAGTCGGACTTATTCATTAGTCGGATTTAGCTATGTTATAACTGGCTAGTCGGACTTATTCATGATAGATTATAATTGATCAATATATATATATATATATATATATCATATATGCTGTAGTCGAGCTTATAGATAATATATAGCTAGATCTTTACATGTTACAGTCGAATTCATAAATATTAATTATTAAATTTATAAAATTTGGTTAGATTAATTAGTATATAGTCACATATATAGATACTATGTACTTTGAACCAAAAAAAATAGATACTATGTACATACATACATTGTTATTGGTTAATCAAGTAGAATACTCAAGCAAATTAATTTAGGTTTTTAATCCAAACAAGATGGTCTAGTTGTCGTTGTACCAGGACCTATGGAAAGGGGATTGCACCCCTCTAACCTTAAGTGCACTTGAGATCGATTTCCACTAGGAACAAAATCGTTTTGTTTGAGTAGACCATCTCCATCCCTTAGCTTTAAAATGCCATTAAAAATAAATCAAAATCATTAAAACCTTAAGAACTGGATGATAAAGCTCTAATATAAGGATCACTTTTTAATGAGTTGTTAGACACTTTTAAAACTTATATTGATTTGGAAAAATTTAAGCTAAAAAGAAGGATTTCTTAATGTTTAATATTCACAAAATTATTATTAAAAAAAAAATAGCATCCCCCATAGAGTCTAACCAGATTTTGCATAAGAAAGGGATGGAGAATTGGAGATGCTCTTAAACTTCTAAATTTATGCGCATGCTTAATCCGTGGTGGCCTTGTTGGACAATCCTGTCAAAGAGCTTGCTCACTCGCGATAGTAGTTTTTTTTTAGGTGTAACTCCCGATAGTAGTTTACGACGATTCTCATATAATTTCGGTTTTAAGTCACTTCCGTTGCTAGTAAATGGATCCATACATGTATATATATACAACATGCTTATCCTATTCTTCTTGCTTTAAATGCTTCTAAATAGTATATATCCTCCTTCTTGCCTTTTCAAATAACCATTACACAAACCTCAACTTCACCAATTGATGGATCTTGTTAATGGTCACCTACCATGCCAACCAATCTCATTAAAAATTTGCCACTCTATTATATTTGTTCTAAATCAAGAAATTCTTCACCCCAATTTTCCAACGCCTCAATTTGTATTTTCAATAAAGTTAAACTCTTACTAATAGATAAAAGAGTTAGTTGGATATTACCATACGAAATCCAAATACAGTAAAAAAAAAAGAGTTGATGTTAAAATTGTAACGCATGTTCAATTTCTCAGTGGCGTTAGATGCAATTATTTGAAATGACATTACTTCTTTTTAACAAGGCTTTGTATTTTGTGAACAAACACTTTATACCAGCTTTTGACCACCAATCTATCTTTAACTTTTCTAAATATATTTCATAACATTAATTTTTCTAAAAATATCAAAAGAATATTGAGATCGGGCTATCTTCCATCTATTTAGAATTTACTATAAAAAAAAATTTTGGTCGATTTTTAAACTAGTCACGAAATCTGAATCTCTTACTTTAGCTTCTCTCTTCTTTTGCAAACGTTACTTTTACTTATGTTCAACAAACGTTTCTAGATTTTTTTTTTGTTGCCCAAACGTTTTTAGTTTATTTCCCCAATATATAATGGATATTGCACGAACTATATACGCCGAGTGTTTCGTTTTACATAATTTAATTTCATAGTATGTTAAGTAAGGAATTCCTATTTGTCTACGTTTTATGAACTAAAAGGAATTCAATCTCATAATAGTTCCAAAGGACCTTCCAAAATTTTAAAATCACAAAAATGAGGTTAGGATCACTAATTGCCGAAGATCAGAACACCAAACCGGATAAAAAGCTAATTCTATCAATCTAAACCGTGAGACCTTAACATATCCATGCAACCCTTTGAAGTGCTTCTTGGATCATTCCTGTTGTAGCTATCTTTGTCCCTTTATGCTGCAACCAACATTAAACATATATATCAAATATCGGTTCACTCATATTCCGGTTAGGAACTTAAAATTAGCTTGGGTTAACGACTGTACCTTGCAATTAACGGTTAAGCAGAGTAAACCATCTCCGGTTGATGACTGCACCGAGTGAGAATCCAAGTTGAGATCACTAATCACATCCATAATCTCAAGCAATATCCCTTCTCTCCAAGCACATCTAAGCTCAATAACCACCTCATTACCGAACGAACCGATTCTTAAGTTATCGGTTAGACCAGCATAACCGGTATCAGCCGGTTCATCTTCTCCTACATTCACATCACTCTCCTTCCTCTTGCTGTTCATACAATTCGCCGAGGCTCTTTCATCTTCATCCTCCGGTTTCTTCCTCTTCATAGCAATTCGAATTTCTGTATTGGTAGATTCTCTGCAAGATTCCAATTCTTGAACCCGTCTTTGAAGTTCTTGAAGATACTCAATCGTATCATCAAGAATTGAGACTTTATCAATCTGAAGAAGAGACTCAAGATTAGTTCATTGAACACATCATACCTCAACATGTAAATGCAAAACGCTATTGAAGCAAAAGTGTTGGATTAGGTTACCTTACTGATCGAAGGAATGATTGATCTCAACGTCATAAACCGATCATTCAATTTCTCTCGGCGTTTCCTCTCCGAGAATGCATGGTTCGCGGTTTCATCTCCGACCTTAAACTCGCTATCTTCGGGTGTGTCTGGTAACAACAAAGCCTTTTGATTCATCAGAGGAACCTCGAATATAATCTTCTTTAACATCTTCTGCGATTTCTCTCCCAACGTTTCTGCAGATGATGACCGCTTCCACCGCGTGAAGCTTGACCGCTTATCAAAGTTCTGAAACTGCGGTCCAAGAATTAGCTGATGCGTCGTTTTGAAAATGGTAGAGATCACGCTTTGGTAATGAACATCATCGTCCATATTTACGTGGTTACTCTGTTCTTGAATTTGACCTAACCGTTGAACCTTACTCTTTCTTGGATCACAAGCAACTCTTCTTGTTGTCCCAACAAATGTTTGAGAAACGCAATCGCTAGAATTAAGCGATTGGTGAACGCAGTTACTGAGTTCTTCCCCCACAAACTGCCAGCTTTGTACCTGAGACGCACCACCACCATTGATGAACGAGTCATGATCCTCTGGTTCTTGCTCAAAACCACTCGTAGAAGTCGTAGGAAAAGTTTCATTTCCGAACACCGGAATGTATTTATCGTCGCATAAAGGATCGAAAATTTCTTGAAAATCGGATCTCGTTGATATTGTAGCAAAAGGAGGAGCTTCAAGGAACAGGGTCTTCACGCATTGTATCACGTTTAAGTCCTCTGTAATCTAAAAGAATAAAAAAACAATAAAGCAGACCTTTTAACTTTTTTTAACAAACAATTAAAAATCCTCGAAGATAAACTGTACAGCTTTATGACAAAGTTGATTTAAAATGTCTCAGAATTTAAAATCTTTTGCTGTATGATGGGACTTATTCTGTGCTATCTTTTGTAATTCAAATAGAATAAAAAGATGACTATTTCATATACTTTTTGTATATTTTTCTCTTTTGTAAACATTGTATACGTTCAATGCCAAAGTAATATTATATATTTCAACCAGGCACTTAGACTAATCAGGTGGTTAAGCCAAAAACTCGTTTACTTTTCCGTTGACTTGATCAAAATCGGAACGTTCAAATTTGTAGAACAATACTGATATTGGCTTTTTATGAATGTTTTGATAGTTTTGGGACAAAACTAGAAAATATTGGCTTACATGTTCGGTTGTGCCGATCTCAAGGACTCCTCCAAGAAACGGGAAGCAAACCACTGTTTGAAGCGAAGCACTCTTAAAAAAAAAGCAAAAACACCACACGAGAAAAGCGTTTTCAGTTATAGCGTTGGGCGTTTCAAATTGCAAAATATTACTCAAAACTTACTTTAGCGAGAAGAGAGCGAGTGAAGACTTTGTTATCGGCGGTATGAGCGTTACAAAGCCATATTGGTTCCCCGTTCGATAATGCTCCTCCGGGTATTCTATTGACAAAATGACGGAAATATCTTTATGTTTATCCTCTAATTATTATCTTAATTTGAGGACAACAATTCTTTTATTTTCATCTGACTTTCAAAAATTGTAAAATGTGAATTTTAAAACACAAACATAAAATTTTAATCGATTAAAAATGGCGTTTGTAACAATCAAACTCGTACATGTCGGAAATAAGCTCCCATGGAAGATGAGAATAGCAGGAGACAAGATAATAAAGGATGTTTTTGTCCTTTTTATGAGACAAAATCAAATACTCTGTATTTTAATATAAATACTGTTTTGAGAATTTTTAGCACGAACTTAGAAAGCAAGTAAAATTCTATTATATCCACACAAATATACATCATCTTTGGCATTAGTTTACATTTCAAGTGTTTTACCAAATTACATATTTTTCTTTTATCAAACATTATAATAAATTTTGTAAGTAAAATTCCTTTTTAATGATTTCGAAATGAAAGGATTATACGGTATCAATTTACGTTGTTAGATTATAAGGAAAAGACGGAATTACCCTTCACCGATGTTGAAGACGAAAGACATGCAGACTAAGTAGTACCACTCGGTGTCGGTGAGATCCTCAGGGGAGAGAGCGGCGGCGGAAGCTCGTCTAGTGACCTGAGAGCCACCAGAGGCTGAGGATTCAGCAACGGAGAGAGACTCGTAAAGCTCTCTAAGCTGTTCGCTTCTCTCAAGACCTAACTTGTCGGCTTTGACTTCAGCAGCTTGAATCGTCTTCCTTGTCTTAATGTCTCCATTGTAATATCCATCTCCCCACTCCAACACTCTGTTTTTTTTTTACCCAATAAAAACACCGAAAAAAATCCGAATTGAAGCACTATGATAAACCGAGAAAACAAGATCAAAATAGAAATTTGATGTGAGCCCTGAAATTTTATCAGAGTTCTCTATTTAAAATAAGTATTTAGGAAAGTTAAACGAAAAAATTAAACCCAAAAAAAAAAAAATTTGGTTGGCTTATACGCTTTAAATGTCAAGAGTTTTTTCCGGCTCTTGAAAGAAACTCCGGTTCAAGATCCCGGTTATAGATGTGTTACAAAAAAAAAAGATCCCGGTTATAGAAAAAAATTAACGAGTTGAAGAAATGTCAGAGATTATTCTAAAAAACAGAGCAGAAGTGAGAAAGATTGGGTTTTGAAATGAGGCCAAGAAGTTTTATCCGAGTTTTGGATTCGAATAAACAATGATTCATGATTATGATTCTTATAAAAGTTTCCAGGAATCTCTTAGGGATCTAGAGCCAAGAAAACTTTAGTTTCAGGCAAAAGCTAATTTTTAAGGATAAAGGAGATGTACCCTGGTTGAGAAGCAGAGACAGACCAGAAGATTCCGTAACTCCATTGAATGTTTCGAACTGAAACTGCAAGCTGTTTCTTTAGATTTTCCGGCACCGTTCTGTTTTCTCCGGCAGCCATTGTTTCTTCATCTATGTAGCATCCCCATGTAAGCATCCACAATGAAAAAATCTGACTTTTTTAAATAAACAAAAAATGTTGTCTTTGAAAACAAAATCAGAAGACCAATAAAAAGAAGAAGAATGGGTTTAAAGGTTATGACTTATTGACTTATGATTTAGTGATTTTTTTGTCTTTGGTTTGAAAACTCCACGAGTTAGTGATGATTATTACATGACTTTGGTTCGGGTTCATGAAGGAAGAAGACAACAAAACTTATTATTTTATTTTTTTGTTCAAAACAAAACTCAAGTATATTTAACCTTCTATAAATAGGGGAAAAAGGCTAAGACCAATTAAATATTTGTTGTGGTTGAATCGAGCTTTGAGTTGAGAAATAAGGACGGTGTCCGAATCTCCTTTAGGTGTACACTGTATATTATCACAAAACACTGAAATTTACGAGGTTTTTATTTATATTAAAAAAATGATTGGTAAAAATACAAAAGTAGTGTGTACCTACCCTTGGTTGAATATTGTGTTCCAAGCACTACTCTTTTTTTAGGATTTTTGTGTTACAAGAATTCAAGTACGTTCTTTCTCTTTGTATTATTTTGTATGAAGTGATAAATCTTAGGCTAGTTTTCTACATGAAAAGTAAGAAAAAACTTACACCAATTTTTACTTATCTACTCATCATCAATTAATTTTAAATGGAACAATACCCATCAATACAATTACGAGACCACTTTCTCTACAAAAGAAAGTTGATTTCAGATTGAGATAAATAAGCCAAAAAAAAGATTAATTATCTTGATGAAGCATGCTAAAACTTACACATTATAACGAATAAATGATTTTAGGTTAAAAAATCATAATTTCAGAAATATGTTAGATAGCTCAAATGTAATGTAAAATGAATAGCTAATCAGTAATGCAAAGTCGAAATATCTAATAATTAATAAGTAAAATGTGGAATTTCAGAAATATGTTAGATATCTCAAAATGTAATTTGCGTACATTTAGTTTTATGTTTGAAGTAGCGAAGTAACTTGAGAAGACTATGGGTTCTTTATTTCTAAAACTAAATAAACCATATATAGAGTTTTGGTGTAATAGCTAAATTAGTCCATTTATTTACTTATAACAATATACTCCATAGATAATGAAAATTGTTTTTCTTTTTATTAAAATAATACTCTTAAAATCCAACGGAGGCCTGTTTTTGCCACCCATACGACAAGTTGTGGTTAACTGTTATGAGTCCAATATATACACGAAAAAAAATTTCAGGAAGAATTTCTTACTTTAAATATATAACTGATTCTAGTGGCGAAACACGAAGAAGGACATGAATTTAATGTTATGCCTCGAGGAGCTCCCGCGAAACAGACAGACAAGCTTGTAGTATTGAGTATTGACTAGTACTCAAATACTTTTCAATTCTTAATTTATTTATATTATTTTATAATATTTTTTACATTGTTTTCGAGTCTTAAGAAGTAGAGCGTTTAGTTGTAATTGCTAATTAGTTGTCCACCTTCAGTTTTATCGCAAAAGGGTTAGTTTTTCTTTTTTGTGCGAGTCAATTACATATCCATATAGGCATTGTTATCTTTTCAACATGCAATTGATTTCCCATAACATGTCACTGTAATTTTATCGCTGAAAAATCATACAAAGCTAAACGATTGTATTTGAACGAGGGTATTCAAATGAAATATTTAATTAATAGAAGAAACCTTGAGTTATTAACTATCAGAAGCTAGTATATGTTTTTACTAAAATCTTCGCAGCTCCCAAAATTATCACCCCCTAACTAGGACTACTTGTCGTATTCAAACGTTGAAAAACGAGTAAGACTTTAGTTATTTTATTTACTCGTGTATTGATTTTTTTTTTTCATCTGAATATATATTTGAATTGAAATATTGAACGTGTTACAATATCCTTGAGGATACCAAAAAAGACAGGATCGAGGAAAATCAAACCAAGATGAACAACCAATATTACTACTATGCAACACTACGTTGATTAACAAAAAATTCCTTTAACCATCTCGGGAATCCATAAGCAATATATGATTGCCAACGATCCTCTCTTGTAACACTTTGAGCAATAAGATTGGCTCCACCATTGGCCTCATATGGTTCCAGAACCACTTTCCACTCTAAAATGGAGCCTAGAATTGATAATAACTCCTTGGACTGATGTTTGAAGGATGGCCATGCAGGAGGACGATTAACAGCACCAATAAGCTCATCAGATTCAGCAGCAAAGATAATCTTAGTGAATTTCAGAGATTTGATGCTATCAAAAGCCCAAAGCCAGCTTTTGAGGTTTGCATCAGATTTAGAGCCAATATTCACAAAGGATCTTCTTCCATGACACAAAACCTCTCCTTTTTCATTTGATAGAACCCACGCCGCTCCTCCACATCTCTTCCACTTATCCCACGATGCTCCAATATTGCATTTGACCCACTGAGAAGGCGGAGGAAACCAAACCTTCCGATCCCTATGATCCCTTTCCTTTGATCTACAATCTTCCTTCTCTGTCAATTCCTGGGCTTGGAACCATTGATTAGAATCCTCTTTAATCTTCCCAATTGTATCGAGGATATGAAAGTTCATTCCTTCAAAAATGAAGTTGTTGCGATTCTTCCATAACATCCACAATATCCAGGGAAAGGATCTTCTAACCTCCAAATCCACCTCCAAACACTTTCCCATCTCCAGCAAGAAAAATAAGTTCTGATACTCAGAAGCTTGATTAAATCCACATTGAGGATATGGAAAGTTGGAAAGAGCCCAGATTTGTCTCGCCATCGAACAAGTAAACAGAATGTGATTAACCGATTCACCCTCAAGACCACAAATTTGACACCTAGAGTCCGCCTTCATTCCCCTCGCTAAAATCTTGTCAGCCACCGGAATAGCACCACTGATAACTTTCCATAAGAACACCTTGATTTTAGGAACAGTTTTCAGAGCCCAGATTTTGTCTTTCAGCGGATTAAGAGAGGGAAGCATAGAGGCTTCTCTAATTGCATCACTTCTGTAAATCTGACAGGCTAGCCAATAACCTGACCTCACTGAATATTCCCCACTTCTATTGTGTTCCCAACACCAATAGTCCTCCAATTCTAAGATTGGCTTGATCTTCAAAATCAGTTCAATATCACGAGGGAAGAACAGATCATCGAGTTTGTCCCTATCCCACCATTTTGATGTTTGGTCTATAAGGTCTTCAACCCTTAGATCAATATTTACCAGAATGTTCATCATTAGCGGAGCTCTCATACCACCATCATTCAACCAACAGCTGGTCCAAACACTAGTAGACTTACCATTACCAATCATTGGTCTAAGCCCTCTACTCAGAAGCTCTCTACCATGGATAATGCTTCTCCAAGCATAAGAAGGTCTTAATCCCAATGCTGCATCTAAAAATCCATCATCCCCAAAATATCTACTTTTCATGAACCTCGAAAATAGACAATTTGGTTCTTGGAGGATTCTCCAAGCCTGTTTGGCTAAAAGTGCTTGATTGAATATTTGGATATCCTTGAATCCAAGACCACCTTGAGCTTTAGGCAAACACATTTTATCCCATCCAGTCCAGTGAGTTTTACGAGCA
>NW_006256414.1:924330-961959 GCF_000478725.1 Eutrema salsugineum
CGAGATCAAATCATTAAATCATCTAAGGGAATGGGCTTATTGCCTATCACGAAAGAGGATGTTTGATGGAAATCCCACCTACGCGATTGGAGATCCCAAGATGTTGGTTCAAAGGGACAACTAAATCAAGCAGAATCTAAGAAAAGCACTGTAAAAATGCTCAATTTCCATGATGATAAACAGTGCTTCCTGTAATTATGTAAGGTTAAGCTTTATGGCTTTTAATGAGATAAGACCATAGCCTTCATATACATGTATATAGAGTATAACAGGATACTTTCTGTGTATATGACAGGTACATGGCAATCACCTAGTGAGTGTGAAATGAGGCCGTTCTAGGAGAATGAAGACAAGGCTATACTCTCTAAGTTCACTCATGATAAACCAGGCACGTTCAAGGCCACAATGAACACAATAGAGAACTGAACGCTACGAGAAGATGAAGCTGGGTTATATCTGTTGACTTGGTTTACACAAAAATCTGGGTGGTTCAAGACATCGCGTTCACTTCCTGGCTGAGTAAATCCGACATATGTAACAATGAGTGGTTCAAAGCTGAAATATGCTACTACCTCAGATACAGTTAGTTTTCGTTTATACTCTCAAAAAGTCCGTCTGTCGAGTCTGTAGTCTAGTTTGAGTCTGGTCTGCATAAGTTTATCGAGTCTGCATATGTTTAAAGTCATTTCTATTCATGTGGGGATTGTTGGAACTATTTTTTATAAAGCTTGCGGGCTTATAAAATTGTTTATGTGTGAATTGAAATGAGGTCTTATGGCCCAGTAGAAAAGCCTTGTAATAAAGGAAATAACCTTTTTTAAAAAAAAAAAAACCTTGTACAAAGGAAAACCTTGTAAAAAGAAAAACCCTTGTAAAAAGAAAAACCTTTATTAAAAAGGAAAATCCTTGTGAATGAAAAGGAAAAAAAGGACATGTAAAAAATCCCACATTGGTAGTTGGAAAAGTTTTTCACTATGATCTTCTACTATAAATACATAGCCTCTCTTGAGAGAAAGGCATCCAGACAGAAAAGAAAACCACACAGAAAAACAATAGCTTCTAGCAATTCTCTCTTGTATTAATATACTAAGTGTCTAGTGAGTTATGGCGTAGTTATTTCGGTTTGCAGATTCTATTATGGGTGTTGCATAATAGTCTTATCACGGTTTTATCCTGGGATTCAAAAATCGTAACAAACCATCACACATTACGGGCGATTTATTGAATTAAGGAAAGAGATCAAATCTCGACTCCGTATTAGTTAGTGTTTTCAAATCGGTTTTCAAAGTCTCGTTTTCATACTATTTCCTCAAGATATCATTTATAATTTCATTGATTTACTTCGTAATTTCAATTCGGATTTTTGCGGTCTTACAATAAAAACCAAAATCCAAATAAAATAATGTAAAATCCTGATCAATTTATTTAGTTGAACTTTTTTTTTTTTTACTTTTCATTTTTGTTTGGAAGTATTTTTCTAGTTAAAAATGTTGAAGACCTCATTAATAGCTAACACTCTCTTAGTTAGAGATCCCTAAAAGATCATGTTTAATCCTCCCTTTGAAACAATATTCGGTCATAATATTTCTCATGCTAATACCCATGTTCACTTTACTTTGTTTGGTGCTCCAAACCCTAATTTGAAAACATCTCAATAAGGATTCAAAATAATATTTAGTCATGATTTTTCTCCTAAACCATTATATCAAAACCACTTCAGAAAATTCTCTTTTAACTCTAACTAAAAAGTAAAGCCAGTAGGATATTTTCGTTTTTAATTTGGATGAAGATAATCATATAGATATATAGGTTTACCATCTCTACATCCATACATGGTGATCTTTGTTGAATTCTTTATGAAAGTGTTGTACTCGTTTACCGTAACATATTATAAAGTTAAAAAAATACACATTTGGGGTTATTTATAAGAGATTTAATAAATAGTATTCATAAGATTTCCACATTAGAGCTTGTAATGCTTCCTCTCCAAAGGCCAGATCTCTTCACAAGAGGTCTTTTAAAGCCTTTCAGAGGAATCTTGCTCCTTGGTAAAACAATGCTGGCTAAAGCCATTGCGAGAGAGCTGTAGCCAACGGCTGAGGCCACAATGGTATTGAGATCATGTGCTTTACAGCTCTTCTTTCTCTCTCTCTCCCACACTGAGGAGTAAAGACTCTCTTTTTTCTTTTCTCTCTCCTACTGTGTCTAAACTTCAGAATTCTTTCAAAGATACAAGAGGACCAACGCGCAAATATAACGCATAGGCCTTACGCCCCAATGAGAACAATAATCTCGTAAATTTTTTTTTGTCAACAACGCTAGTCCTGTTATTATTTGCAGTGAAGTGAATACTGAAAAGTGTTGATAACCTCACAATCCCCTTAACAAATAACTGGTACATGTTATATACAAATAATAATTACAACATCTTGCCTAGTGATAACACAATTTTTAATTTGGGTAACAACTGATAGCATTTGCAGATTTTTACAAAATAATTGGAAGAAGTTAAATCCATTTCTGAATTAGGAAAAATAGTTATAAAAATAGCATTATTTTATGTATTTCCCACTTGTAGACAATTTTTTACCGATTTTGCGTGATGAGAAAAAATAATACTCATACTATTGTTTATGTCTGGTGTTCAAGAGATTTTCTAATAATCTATTACAAAAAATAAATTTAATTTACGAAAGAAAAACTAGGAAAAAAATCTCTTTTTTTTACGGCACTAGGAAAAAAATCTATATATATGTTCATTTGAATTAAAACTATGGAAACTGATAAAGAATTCAACAAAACCAGGATTCTTTCTAGTAATGATGAAACTTATTACAAATAAGAAAGAGTACAAGTACATGTAATCTCAGCTTACAATGAACCTGCTCACTACAAAGCAAAAAATATTTTTTCCAACAATGTTTTCTAAACCCTTTGATCTGCTACTATATATTAACCCCAAAAGCAGCAGCATGTTTGCAGTCAAGTGAGAATTCTGGATTATACCCACATCTCTGCATCCCATTAAAGTTGAGGTTCCATACATTTTCATTGCTGGATGCTTGTGGTATATTATCCTTTCCATCATGGCTTTGGCTTCTGGGTGCTCCATGTTGCTCTTCGACCACTATTGTCTTCCCCTTTCTGGCTGCACCACAAGCATCCTGCCAAGTAGCAGCAGATGTTGTTGACTTAAGCAGCAACAACAACAACAATTCAGATAGATCGTCTCTCCTAAACTTCAATCTGAGAAATACCTCTTCTTCTACCGAAGTTGTAGATCCATCTTGTTAGCTGCAAAAGGTAAAATATATCTTTGCTTTTATTCCAAAATTCTGTTATTTACATGATTTTAGGTAAGGTTTCCAATACAAAGCCCTAAAATCATGTAAAGAACAGAATTTTGGAATAGAAGCAAAGATATATTTTACCTTTTGCAGTTCACAAGATGGATCTGCAACTTCGGTACAAGAAAAGGTATTTTTCAGATTGAAGTTTGGGAGAGACGTTCTATCTATATATATGTTGGTTATTTTTATACAATAAATAAAAATAAGATGCCGTCTAAAACGAATAAATAAATATGATAACACATCACACGTCACACATATTTGTGAAATACACTATAAATAAAATTTCATATATAGTCAATCAATTGATTTTAGATTATAGACCAATAAATGCTAACACCGAAGTTGCCATGGCTGTAATGATAATTCTCCCACCTGCAACACCAAAAGGCCAAACATATTAATTTTTTATGATTGCGAATTCAATTATCTTCCTGATAGTTGGACTTTTATTATGAGAAAGTCAAAATAAAAACATCATTTTTTAAAAGAAGAAAAAAATGAGGTTTTCATCTAAAATATAAACAAGCTATTTTAGCATGTAAACATAGACCAAATGATGTAGACGAATAAAAAAAAATAATCGAGGACACAGTATTATGCTCACCTTCCATAGTTTTAACAGAGAATGAGCCACTCGGTGACTGTGCAATTGGCAACCCGGCTGTGTCATACCTTAAAAAACATTTAGGAATATATAATTGAGCTATACGAGCATTCTTGCAACAGTGTGATATTCCTTGGACCGCAAGTCTCAAGCATACGCTGCAATTTGCTGGATCAAGATCAGGACTACACTGAACCATTGTGTCTAATGTATACGAATATTCGTCGAATTGATTCACTTGTCCCCTATCCCTCACATAATACGGCGTCGAAGAAGACAAAGAAGACTTTGATGCTGTGAGGATAATTAGCTGCTCTACCTTATTAGATAAAGTTTGTTGGAACGGGTTGAAAATGGAATCAGGAAAAGAATCGAGAGAGTATCTAGCGGACCAAGGTCCGCTTTCTACGAGACTGTAGAAGGAGACATTGGAGTATCGAACCATACACTCCTCATAGAATATTATAGCATTTTTTTTAGAAGTGCAGTTGTTTTTAGTGATCTCTAGGGTTGCGGTCTTGACACAGTCCGAACAAGATGTTTTGGTGATATCTCCTCTACAGAGGAACTTGCCATGGACTGTGTCGGGGCTAATACCGATTGTGACATTGGAATAGGTTCCAAGAGAGGAACGGTCGCGGAGAGAGGAGAGTAGGGTATCAAGGTTTGATTTGTATGGGCTGGTTTGTTTGAAGTTTTCTGATAACTCGTCGCAGAAAGTGTGCATGTGTTGAGGCTGGGACATGATTTTTTGAGATAATAGAGAGAGGAAGAAGAAGTAAGACAAATAAGCAGAGAATCTGATGAAATTTGCCATTTTCTTGTTCTTTCTTGTTTGTGAAGATACATTAAAACAGAGGAGAAAGCAAGCAATATATAGGGAAAATTCTTGTTTTATTTTAATTCATTCAAATATGTAACGTCCTATACCAAATCAGAGGGAGAACAGATCTTGTATCTGCAGGTGAATTAATCAGATGATTTCATCAATAAGAGTTGAATCCAAATTTCTGAACAAAGAACATCATCTTTTATTTACTTGTTCTTTAAACCATAAGACAAAAACATAAAGTTAATAAAATATTAAACTTTGTTAACGTATGAAGTGAAACATGGACTTGTTCTATATATATATATATATATTGAAGTTTGGAAGACAAGATCTGACGCAAAGACTAAATCTTCAAGGTCAACACAAACAGTTATTTGGATTTTCGGTAGAATCATCCAAATATATGACCATGGTCATCAAAACCAAAATCCAAATAAGATATATAATCTAAAATCCTGATCAAGTCATTTAGTTGAATTTGTTTTTTTTTTTTACTTTTCATATTTCATATTTCATTTTTGTTTTTTTTTTTTTGTTAAAATATTTCATTTTTGTTTGGAAGTATTTTTCTAGTTAAAAATGTTGGAAGACCTCATTAATAGCTAACACTCTCTTAGTTAGAGATCTCTAAATATCATGGTTTAATCCTTCCTTTGAAACAATATTCGGTCATAATATTTTTCATGTAATACCATGTTTACTTTATTTTGTTTGGTGCTTCAAACCCTAATTTGAAAACAGCTTAGAAATTAAGGATTCAAAATAACCATCTATTATATAATAGGAGAGTTTTCTCTTCATCTAGGGTGTCCACATCAGCAAACCATAAATAAATATGTATTTAATACATATATATATATTTATTAATGATATATTAAGTATAATTAAATTTAATAAAAATGATTTTAGTGTTAAAAAAAAAGAAATAAATGACAGTTGATGTATCAATAATTAAATAACTTTGTACTACTAAATAAATTAAAACTATCTATATTTTATTAAAAATGATATATTATTAAACTGAAAAAATTAGAATAAACAATAATAATTAAAAAAAATCAAAAGACAGAAAAATAGAAGAGATAATATAAATCAAAATATAAAAAAGAAGATGAAGACGAAATAATTAATATTAGAAGAAGAAGATAAAAAACCAAAAAAAAAAGAAAAAAGAAGAAATAGAAGTTGAAGACCATGAAAAAGAATTTTAAAATAAAAAATAAAAAGAAGAAAAATATGAAGCTGATGAAGAGAAATTTTAAAAAATATGAAGACAAAAATGTCAAAGATAACAAAGGAGAACAAGATAAATTTTAGAAAATATGAAGACAAAGATGTTAAAGGTAACTAAAGAAAATAGAAGATGAAGATAACAAACTATGAGAATATGAAGATGGAGAATGAGAAAAAAATCAAAAAAATAAAAAAATACACAAAATTAAAAAATTAAAAGAAGTTTATAATATAATTAAGAAAATTTATTGTTATATAGACACTCTAATAAAGATAACTAACATAACAAATGAATTAATAACACAAGGCAAATATAAGAAATTAATTAATATACTAAAAAAATCAAACAAATTATATATTAAGAAATAATATATAAAACATATAAAATATAAACAAGATTAAAATTCGTGTGAAGTGCGGACTCAACCCTAGTTTGTTTAATTAGTCTCTAAAGCAAAACAGAGCAGCGAGAGATATTATAGTTGAAAGAAAAAGAGCCTTTTTTTGTTAATTCATTCAAAATAACATCCAAATGAAAATGTTGTACCAATTCAGAGGAAGAACATGTAAAAACCATATGAATCATCAGATGATTTCATACTAAGACAAAATCATAATGTTGACTCATCTGTTTACTTAGTCTCCGAAAAAAAAGATACAGAGGAATGGAATGTTTCTTGCCGTTTTTGTGTGTGATTTTTGTTGTTTAACAAAACAGAGGACAGAAGAGAATCTGTAGTAGATAGAAAAGAGGCTTTTTTTTTAATAATGTTGTTGTACAAATTCAGAGAAAGAACAAATTTATGTAAAACTAATAATCTTCACGAAGACAAAATCATAGAGTTGACACAGTTGTTTTATGACTATTGAGCAAAACAGAGACTTAGTCCTACAATATAAACTGACAGAGTTTGAAGCAAAGAGAGACGCACTTATTGCAGATTCATGGCGGCGAATGGGAGAAGAATCAAACCATGAACAGGATAGGCCTGAGCTGCAAGATTTGTACCAAACATCATGGGATAGGCTTGTAGAGCTGGATTTGTTGTTGTACCTTGAGCTTCAAGATTTGTTGTACCAAACATCATAGGATAAAAACCAGCGGTAGAAAAGAACAACCCGGGAAGAGATATGGCAGCTGAAGGAGGAGTCGTGGCAACATTAAAGCCAGAGTAGCCAGATGCAGAGGAGCTACTCTTAGGTCCACATGCTGTGCATCCGGATGCTGGGGAAGAAACAGCAACGGTTTCATGGGGTCTCTCAACACTCTTTATGGGAGCAGAAACAGGAAATGTAGAGGATGATGAAGAAGATGTTGTTCCACCAGCAGCAGGGAAGCCAAAGCCAGAATTTTTCATGTTTCCTTCCGTTGTAACAGTGGTTGTCCTGTGACGATGATCAGGTATGATTCGAGGAGCAAATATCGACGGCGATGGGGAAAAGAAAGCGTTTGGCCTTGAGCCGGGAGAGACATGAGCAGGAGGAAAAAATCCGATCCCACCTGAACATGAGATTAGTCAATTACAGAGAGATCTATAAACAGAAAATGTTATTATTAAAGATATGACTAATGAGTTAGTTACCTTTGTCTCCGTGTTTGTAATCTTCCCACCTTAGTTCTTCATGGCTTTTATGTTGGTAAGAACTGGAAGCAGCTATGGAAGTAATCATATTGCGATGTCCTCGAAAATCACAATCTACGGGTGTAGGTGCATAACGAGGAAACCTACTACCTTGTTCAGTGGTTGGTGGGTTTGATCCAAAATGGTTAAAGGGAGATCCAGGAAAGTAATCAACACCAAATCCGGGAAACGAACTGCTGAATGGATTTTTCGGGCTAGTGTTTGAAGGCCAAACAGAACTAGTCTTGGCAAAATCTTGCGTTGGTCCAAACAGTGAAGAAACACTCGCTGGAGGAGGAGAACCAAAAACAGTTGTGGTAGTTGATGTATTTATTGCCGGCGGGAAACCAACGTCGGCTCTGGCAAAATCAAAACCGTTCCTAATCACTGAAGGAGAAGCAAAACTAGTCTTGGCAAAATCTTGTGTTGGCCCAAACATTGAAGAAACACTCACTCGAGGAGCACCAAAAACTGATGTGGTAGTTGATGTGTTTACTGCTGACGAGAAACCAACGACAGGTCTGGCCAAATCAACACTGTTCCTAAACTGTGAAAGAGAAGAAGAAGCAGTCTTGCCAAAATCTCCATAGCTAAAGGATGTCGAAGTGTTTGCTGCACTAGCTTGGACAGGAGTTTGCATTGACCCATTTATAGGTGATGTGGGACCAGCAAATGCAGAACTAACTGAAGTAACAGCAGGATGGAATTGAAACATGGTTGGTGAAAAATTTTGAACTGGAGATGAAGTTGAGGATGTGGTAGATGGTTTGGGAGCAGCAGATGCACCAAAACCAAACCTAGGTTGCATTAAACCACCAAAAATGGTAGGGCCAGAAGCTTGCGCTGGTGCAGAACTAAACGATGTGGCAGAAGGAGCGAATGCGAAACTGGTTGGTGAAGAAATCTGTCCTGGAGATGCAGTTGAAGACGTAGGAGCAGCAGATGCACAGGAACCAAACCCATGAGCTTGTATTGGCCTCACGAATGTAGATGACGTGGGAGCAGCAGATGAACCAGAACCGAGGTTGTTTGGGGCAAGAGATTGCGCTGGTTCGGAACTAACCGGTGTGATGTCAGGAGGAGCCAATGGAGTTAGTGTTCCGGATCTGATTGGTGAAGAACATCGAACTGGAGATGATGTTGAGGTGGTGGAACCGATAGCAGCAGAATCATGTCCAAGAGCTTGAACTGGTCGGGAACTAGCCGGCATTGTTGTAGCGACAGATGATGCAATCACATTGCTCGGTTCGGATTCTTGAGTATTGAGTATGCCTGAAGTGCGACAATGGTAACAGGTAACAAAGACGCAACCACATTCCTCTGGCTTAGAACAATCAATCCTCATTCTTCTTTTGATCTTCAAACTGATAACAAGGAAAGATAAAAAGAAACAATTTTGTTCAACATTTGAGGATAACTTTAATCGATTGAAATAGAAAACCCCTAAATCGACAGATAATTTGCAGAACTTATGAAATCAATGGTTAACAGAGAATCTAGTGAGACGAGAGCGAGTCTATGACTATGATGAAACAGTCTGTAAAGGCGTGCATAAGACGGAAGACTAAAGCTTTCAAAAACCCAAAGCCCTATTAACAAAAAATATATCATCCAAACCAAATCAAGCAAACAGAAACAAAGAATATATCGATCACTATTCAAAAAGATCATAGCTTTACATTAAAAAAAAAAAACCCCCACAAAATCGTCAAGTGTAAGAAGAAAATTGAACCTTGGACAAATAAGAGGCAGCAACGACAAAGAGATGAAAACAGAAAGAAAGAGGAACTTACGGAGGCAACAATGGCGGGTTTCGGATACTGAAACTGAAATAAAAGTTAGGGTTTTTATGGGGAGATTGAAAAGGAAGAAGATGAAGACGAAGAAAAAAAGTGATCTTTCAATATATAAGAAAGGATTTCGTCATTTGCCCGCGTCGCTTAAACGCTTCTTTTTAAGACTTTTTTCTCTTTTTATTTTCAGGCGTTGTTTTCACGCCGGACGGTCTCGACATAAGACAAACCCATTATTCTTAATGCTTAAACGCTTAAACGCTTCTTAAGATTATTTTAAAATTTGAGAAATCTTCATCATTTACTTTTTTTTGCCTTGTAACTTTTGTGCTAGAGAAAATATAACTTTAGTTTATTAAACAGAGAATATTATTAAAAATGAACTCACAGCCTAAGCCATTTTAAGAAATAAATCGTTTTATATATCTAAAATGAAACTTTGGGTATTGACCAAACTGTTAACATGTGGCCATATTTTAAGAAAAAAAAAATGCTTGTATAGAAAATTTACATTTGAATCAAATATCGTTTAGTGAAGAATATCAGAGGAAAATATTTGAATTGAATATACATTGAGAGTACAAAGGAAAGAGAATACCAAAAACAGTTAAAGTTTCTTTGTTCCAAAATTAAACTCTCCCTAAAATTTAGTATATATACGTATGAGTTGAGATCAATGGAAAAGCACACAAAATATTACAAGTCTTTATATATTTTCAAGCACACGTTTTTAAGTGAGGAAACATGAAAAGCTCTTTCACATTCACCATCTTCTTCTTCGCTCTCCTCCTTACCTCATGTTAGTCATCTCTTTCTCAATATATTTATATATATATGTATATATATATATATGTAGTTTTGTACGTAAGCTTTTTGAATACGTTGTGAAAATAACGAATTTATGTAATGAGTTTGGTGTGTGTATATTTTATAGGTGTGGTGATGAGTGCGAGGATGCAAGAAGGCACAAATGATGTGTTGAGGCCTATAACATGCAATACCAATCAAGATTGCGCTAAGTTTTGCAAAGGTCCCATTCACAAGTGCCAATTTCATACTTGTGCCTGCGTACCCGGAAATCCTAATTGTTGCTAGAAACACCCCTACACACATCAATTTTCGTTTGCTTCTGATTCAAATATTCTTTTTTGCATTGGAATTATATTTATTTACACAAAGAAATAAAAATCTTATTCTTTTCCTTGTTCTTCGGCGATCCTAGGGTTTAACCATTACTTGTTGCAATTTCCAAGACGCAAAATTGCTACAGAACTGAACAGTACCATCCCACCATGTCACAAATATATAGAAAATTCTAAAACAATACTTAATATGAAAAGGGTGGGCGTATAATTTTGAAAGAAAGCAACTTTCTTCGAGTAATCAGGACAATGTACAAACATTTGTGCTACTGAAATTCTAAACTTTACTAATTTCATCTGCAAATGCATCCAAGATTATGCCTGATTGTTTTATGATACAAGGTAAAATGTATGTATATATATGCCTATAAAGGAAAGGAGGAAAAGATAACTTTCTTATATGTCTTAAACCCTTGAAATTGGAGAGAAAGTGACGTTAGGCATGAAAGACGAAAGTACTTCTTCTCTGGTATCTCTGTTTACCGGAGTTTCCATGTCAATAAGCTCTCTGAGTGAACTGCATCTAGACAAAGAGTTGCTTCTTTCTCCTCTTGAGGTAACAGTTTTATGCAGCTCGGCGACACAGACTGAGAATGCTTGTAAAGCTGAGAGCTTTGCGTGGAAGTTTACCTCGTAATGTCCTTCTCTGATGAACACCATTGTCATTGCCGGTGTGATCTCCTTCCCGCCCTGAAACGCAGATTTCTTTCAATATCTCAAGATCAAGAGAGAGTTGAGTTGAATAATACTTTGGTACCACAAGGAAAAGATCTTACCTCAATGAATAGTTCTAAGCCGTGGTGATTGTTGATGAGTTTTGGCTCTTCTGAAAAATGGGTTTCAGGAGTTTCCAAGACAAAAAGGTGACAGCCCATGTCCCATCCGCTACAATCACAGCCTCCACCTGATCTCCATCTCTGCAGTATCGGCGTAGGACATGAGTTTTCTGCATCAGGCAAACCGTGGTTTCCTGTTGGAACTATAACTTTCACCTCTCGACTTGAGAGTTCACTGTTCTTCATGTACCCAAAACTCTCATTGCTAGAGGAAGAGTCTCGAATAACTATTGCGGCAATCTCTAGGCCTGGATGTAAATCCGAGGCTGGCCAAGGATCAGATGCACTAGTCTCTGAACGTTTTGATAGCGTACGGGTCAGTCCTCGGCCGAAACTGTTCTGCCTTGGCAGCTTTTCTTTTCTTAGGTTCGAGTTAATTGAGCCATCATATACTCTGTTCTCTGTCTCTGTACTCGGATCCAATCCTCTTCTAAAACTGTTCTGTCTTGATAGCAGCTCATGCTTGAAGCCACTTCTCTGTGCACGTGCAATGTCAAAAAGAATGAATTCTGACACAGTTGATTCCACAGGATCTTCATATGGTTCTGGCTCTAAGCAGATGTGAGTTGAGACTTGCATCTGTCCTATCAACAAAGATTCTATACCTGAAACATTGAACCGCCGTTCACCGAGGTTTTTGTTGCTTCTTGCACGGATGTAGCGAAACGAATAGACAAACCGAGAGTCATTATCATCCATCCATGTACTGGCCATATACACATCATCCGGGTGGTCTAGCGAGAACGTGAAGACAGGCATACCAAGTTCATATTCCATGCTGAGATGGGCACGTAGATGAACAGGTGAAGACTTTCTGAAGGAAACGTTCCTTGAGAGCATATCTCTGCCACTGACCTTGATCTCGCCTGATTTTGGTATCAGAGGATTTCGATTTGAAAATGGATTAGAGAGTTTCTTGATACGGCTAAACCAGCTTGAACTATTCGTAGAAGAAGACTGATTGCTTCCCTTTGAAGAAGACATAAACGGCAATTGCATTCTAGCGGAGAATGACTTTTGCAATCTCGGTTCCATGTTTCTTTCTGAACCTAAAGACATAGCTGATCTTTGTTGTTGTTGTTGTTGTTGTTGTTGTTGTCTCGCGTTTGTGTTCAGACGAACCCCAAAGAAACCACCAGAAGAATATTGTTCCACGGAAAACCTCTCGGCATCTGATATGTTCCTTCTGCTTCTTTCCTTGGAAGCATGGTTTAAGAAACCGTGTCTCTCCTTTGCCTTGTTTCCCAGTTTTGTAGGTCTCGGAGGAATGCTCTTGCACGAGGAGTTGAGAACTCGATAGAACATAAACTCATCCTCTTCCCCTGGCTTCTGGGAGTTGAAGAAATCACGTAGAGTAGGGATAACGTTTTCAGAACATTGTGACATCTTTGCTGCGTTTGTAGAATTAACAAATCTCTATCACCATCAGAAAAAGGCCAAACTTCTGCAGAAGATCTGTTGAAGGCAAATACCTTGATCATTATTGTAATATCAGCTCCATGGACAAACAAGGAGCCTTTGATCTTAATGCAGAAGAGAAGCTAGCAAACAGATACAGAAAATGAATAGAAAAGATTACTTACGAGTCAGTTCTGAAAATGATGGAAGAGCAAAAGAGGATGCAAAATCTGAATGCAGCTTCTTGAGGAAACTGTCACTGTTCATGAACCTTTACAAAGAGAAGAAGCTAAAGTTGCAAATCTCGATAAAGAGGTCAAAATTCAGCTACAATTTTACAGATCTAAAGCCCCATGTAACATAGGAATCAACTAGTTGTGAATGTAATGAAAGCAACGGAAAAAAAAGTTGTACAAAAAATCATTATAAAAAAGACACAGCTTTAATTTCACTTGCATTCTAAGCCAATCATAGAAAGGGTGTGCAAAAAGAAACAATCAATTACCAATCGATGGTTTCAGAGTAGTGATCCTGAAGGGTAGTAGAATTAAAAGCAGATACAATCATTAATCCAACTAAAAATCAAAAGAAGAATATCCAGAGCGGAGAGGAGCCTTCGAAACTCCAGTACATTAAAAAAAAAATAACAACTTTTCTGTACATTTTCTTTCAAATCTCTTCTATTAAATATATAAGCAACTCCAAATAACAAGAGGAAAGGTGGCATTTTTAAGATTTTAGCTAAAAGAACTCATCTCTTTCTCAGATGTTACTCTTAATTTGATCCACCTATGGCTTTACATTTTCCTCTTAGTTTGACATTTTGGACTTCCCATCTTAAAATTACATTGGGAGCAAAAATACCGTTTAATCATGCTTCATGCATCATACCATATATGATAACGTTACACTTAACATGAAAAGTACCTCTCTTTGAAAAATAATAAGTCATGGAAGAACAGATGAATGGTATAACTAGCAATTTTCGAATCCTCTTAACATTCAGCAACCATGTTAAAAGCCCATATAGTTGCAGGTCATATTTCCAGCAAAAGATCTGCCAAGTTAAAGCCAAAAGCGGCAAGTAAAATAAAATTAAGGTCACTCTTCAATTGCTCAGAAACACAAAGTAGCATAATCAAGGCTTGAAGGCCAACATTTTGACAAGACATGAGCTTCAGGGTCGATAGTGATTCTCGCCGGCGACTGGAGAGAGAGAGAAGAAGAAGAAGCAGTGAAGACAAACTAAAAAAGCATGCTTTTTGTTATCCGTAATGGGCTTTAACAGAATGTTTAGATAAAGCCCAATTTGGTAATTATTAGACTATGGGCTTGATTGGTTTAACCGCAGCGGTTGCAGTTGTGAGTGCGGAAGTTTGCGGAACCGAACGATTGTGGTTTTGAACTTTATTCAGCGGTTTACACGACTGGTTAAATTTTTTAAAGCGAATCTGTTTGCAGGACATTTTTGACAGGCAAACCAACGGTTGTTTTAGAAATTAAATATAAAATTACCAAGATAAACATCATATATATTTATAAAAAAACAAAAAAAACTATATGATACATATCAAAATCACTATTTTAAAATAATTAATACATCTTATAAATAAATACTAAATAATTATTTTAAAAACTAATAAATTTTATAATAATATATTTTATTTCAATTATTAGAAACATCACCCAAAATTGTGTCT
The DNA here is from genome assembly GCF_000478725.1 of Eutrema salsugineum. Classification (NCBI taxonomy): domain Eukaryota; kingdom Viridiplantae; phylum Streptophyta; class Magnoliopsida; order Brassicales; family Brassicaceae; genus Eutrema; species Eutrema salsugineum. Next base: position 938,844 of record NW_006256414.1, read on the forward strand.
AATAATGTAATAGACTGAAAAAAATTTGTTCCAATACGTGGATCTTCTGGATTATCATATGTATGATGTAAAATTTCTTCAATTGATCTAATCAATTTTTAGCACGACCCCAACTCAAATCAACTCCAAATTGCTCATTAGTATTCAAAATACATTTTTTCTTGAGTTTATTTTTCCACAATGATTCGTTGAATCTAGAATCTAGAATATTTATCTTGAGTTTATTTTTCCACAATGATTCGTTGAAGTAATGCACATGTCATTTCGTTTAATTATGTAACTTTCTGAAGAACAGAAAAAAGAATTATAACAAACTAATTTTGTAATTAATAAGATACATATTAATAATTTTTTACTTTAAAAGTGGAAACAGAAAAAATTTATATATAAAAGATGGCCAACTCTTTCTATATGAGTGCCACCTCAGCATTTTAGAGTTAATATGGAGATGACATGTGTCAATTTTTAATTTGAAGTTATAATTTTTAAATAAAATTAATTAATAAATTTTAATATTAAGTTCTTAACCACTCAAAGAAAATGAAAAGTTTTTTTATTAATTGATTCTTAATTAACATTTATATAAATATTAAACAAAAATTTATGTTATAATTAATTAAAAATATTGATGATTTTTTGTATAAAAACTTTTGATTTTTTAATAATATGAAAAGTTTTTTTATTAATTGATTCTTAAATAACATTTATGTAAATATTGAACAAGAATTTATGTTATAGTTAATTAAAAATATTGATGTTTTTTTGGTATAAAAATTTAAAATTTTTAATGATATTGCATTTAAAATTGATTGATTTATAATAATATATCAATTGATTATTATGTTTTTTTTAGAAAAAGAAAAAATATATAAATTTGAAGTAGTTGAAGAAAAAAACCCGCACTTTATGTGCGGGGTATTCACCTAGTTAATATAAATGAACTAAACCAAAGTATTATGGCACTTACTTGTATTTTAATTTTCTTCAACTGATATGAAAGTCATGATTAGAAACTAGAACTTGATAGAAAAAGTGAGAAGTTTAGGGTTTATATATATAAGAGAAGATTAGTAGGGTTAGGATTTTATAATTGTTTTTAACGTGATCTTCTATTTTTTTTCTAGCGTGATTTTATTTTTTAAAAAATTTGTTTTATCCAATCGCTACCGTCCACAACCGCAAACGTTGGCGGGAAGCAGTTTTTGGATTTCAACGGTATAAAAAGATACGGAACGGTTTACATCAATTTTTATGATTGTGATAAAACGCAACTAACCGCTACCAACGGCAAACGCTGCTTTTGCGAGTGATAGCGGGCGGGTGAACCAATTAACACCTATATAGTGTGTTGTAGATAGCGTTTAGTCAACCAATGGCCTATAGCTCAGATCGAGAGGTCACCGGTTCGAATACGATTGAGCCCTATTCCACTTTTTTTTTGTTTTCCAAAATCCAGCTACTTAGTAAATTTATATGATATCACGTGATAATAGATGACTATTAGGATCTTATGGTAACTATGAGTATATGCTTGTGTTTGTGGCTGTGCGAGATACTGATATCTGCAAAGTGCAAGAACGAAACCAACACAAATATGAAAACACAACAACATTTCTAATATGCAAAATTCAAAAGATCATCAAAAAACCAAATACATAGTGCTCTCTTCTTCTTTACATACATATTACAAAACATTGATTACAAATAATGGAACTCTCATCAAAGCAAATCCACAATCACACTGTTCCCAATCTATGACCAAATCTCCATCAAAGTACGAAACTTTTTCTTTTGTATAACAGGGAATTTGTTCATGCCAGTAATGAGTAACCGAAAAAACAAAAACAGAGTCCAATACGCGGCAGTAGACCAAATGATGAATGCTTCAAGTGATGATTTTTATAAAAAGAAAAGATAAAAAGAAAAGGGAAGGGAACAAGGAGAGCGAAACCCGATACTGACCAGTGATGATGCACACGATATGAGAACAGTGTAGTAGCTTCTATCTACTGCAAAACCTATGGGGGACACTTCGGTAATGTAAGAAGACAAAACAATCTACTTGTTTCCTCTCTCGCTTTCCTCTTCATGTTTCTGTATCATCATCATAGCGCATTTCTTTTGCTTTCGAGCATTGATCCGTCTTTAAGAGCAGCGTGAGCTTCGTTCTCTTGTCCTAGAGCTGATAGAGCTACAGCTTGAAGATAAGATGCGATATGCCAAGCAGGAGATATCACTTGGGCTTGCATCGCATCGTTCAATGCCTCTTGGGGCATCTCATTCATTAAGTAACACAGACTTCTCCTTGCATAAACAGTTGGGGAAACCATTGTCCCGCCCTCTATGAACTGTCAAAACAAAACTCTTTTGGATCAGAAAATTGTGGTGGGAGTTGCCTAGAATATACTTACGAAAGCAACAAAGTATCTAACCTGAGAATAGCATTCAGCGGCATTGGCGAAGTCTTTATGTCGGAAAGCAACATCTCCCTTTTTCTTGAAGTTCAGTGAATCTTGCATCTGGTTGGTCCACATCTGGAACGAAAGCTGAAAACGACGCAACGAGCAAGCCAAAAAGAGGTGATCATCAGGTTACAATAAGAAACAAGGAAGACCAATTAACTGAAGATCCCAAAGTTATAATCTAGCCAAGGACTCGCAATGAGACATTTACAAGAATGATTAAGAACAAGTTTGGAATTAGGAAAGGAACCTCTGTGGCTGCACCCTCATCATCTTTATATCCAAGTTTTTCAACAATCTCATGTATAGCCGTTAGATCAGTTCTCAAGCATGCTTCTCCGAGTGGTGAAAGAGGCGTTGTTGAGGCACTGCTTGGTATGCCCATCAGTTGATGTGAAGGAGTCTTTCATGATTAACCAGGTTCTTTATTAGTCTCAGAAATAATCTTTTCAAATGCAAAAAAATATAAGAGCTAATGTGATTTAGTGTGAACAGAATTGTTTATAGAGTTAATGGTTGTAGAAAAAGTACCTCAAGGTCCTTCTGAAGAGGAATCATTGCAGTGACTAAAGATTTTGGGTTAGGCCGTTCTCGAGGCTCATACTGCAAGCATCTAGATGCTAACCGTATTAGTTCAGTCCCATCATCACTTGAAAATTGGCCCTCCAAGCATGAATCGATCAACATTTGAATGTTCCTGTCCCGTATAAGGTCCAGAGCCTACGAAGAAACAGTACAAGTAAAGTTTTAATCTGAGGAGATTTGACAGACACTCAGAAATGATTTGGTAGAGATGGGCCTTAATCAAAAGCTTACATGGCTTGGAGGAATATGTTTTCCACTAAGAAGATCAAGCAACAGAGTTCCATAACTGTACATCACACTTTCTGGTGTCACGCGACCTGTAGAAACAAACACACAAACTATTATGTCAAGAGAAAATTGTGCCAACTCCAAATGAATTTAAAAACTGATATGCAAGAAGCATATACCTGTTCTGAGATACTCAGGAGGTGTGAACGCCAGGTTGGTGCTATAACTCTTTCCATCTCTACTATTTTTCATCAGACCAAAGCACGAAAGCCTTGGATTTGAGTCCTAAGAAGAGAAACAAGTGACGATTTTATATGCACATATTAACAGGGAACAAAAGCATATAAGAAAAAACCATGTAAGCTTACATCATCAAAGAGAACTCTATAAGCATTTAGGTCATGGTAGAGTGCACGTCCTTTGCCGGTACAATACTCTAAAGCTTGAGCAATATGTAAAGCTACTCTTAGTCGCATCGCCCACTTCATCGGTTGTGACTCCCCTAGAACAAATCAATAGTTTTTGTTTACAAACTAAGCTTGATGTACACATACATAGAAAGGCATAACCAAAAAGGCGAGCTAAATTCTTACAGTGGAAAAGATGCTTGGCCAAGGTTTCGTTGGGCATAAACTCTGCAACAAGAAGTCTCTCTTCACCTTCATAGCAACATCCAAGCAGATTTGCCATTCTGTAGTTCCTTAATTGACCAACAGCTTTAGCTTCCTCCTATTGAAGATTAAAAAAATAGGGATTCAAAAATCCAAGAAGTAAACCCACCAGATTGCAAAAAGGTAAGAGCTTTAAGGAGATTCAGCAACAAGATTTTTACCAGAAACTGACGAGAATCAGGCCAAGCTTTCCTATTAAACCTTTTGACAGCAATACGTCTTTGATTATCCAATTTGCCTTTGTACACAACATTTGGAGCTTTTTCTCCATGCTCTGAAACTATATTCTCTGCAGCAAATCCTGATGTAGCGTTCCTTAGCGTCTCGATCGAGAATTCACGAAACTGAGGCAAATCATTCCCTTCACCTCTCCTATCATCATCTAAGAAAAAAAAGACAAAAAATCAACGATTAAGACAACAACAACAACAACAACAACAAAACCTAGAAAATTTTGAAGAAAGCTCGATCATAGCTAAAAGTTTTACCTAAGCCTGTGACTCCATGATTGGATCCTTCTGGCTCTGAAACGCAACAAAATGCACACAACTTGGAAGCCTCACAACCCATTCCAGTATTTCAGTCAAACCATAAACCCTAAACCGCGTCTCTTTTGCTAATTTATATCAATCGAGACTTTGAACAGATCAAATCCGTGTTGAATTTTTCAAAGTTCCCGAAAGGAAGAAAAAAAAAGTTCAGCTTGATGTTCTTCAACTTACAAAATGATACCAAAATGGTCAAAATCGAGAAAACGATCGGTGAAGAAAAAAAAAAACAAACTGAAATTGAGCAAAAGAAGAAAGAAGAAGAAGAAGAGGAGGAAGAGGAAGAAAAAGGAAAAAGGTGAAATGACGAATCGAGCCGCTCGTGTGTGTGCTTAGCTCGAGAGAGAAAGCTCAAGAACCGAAATTTTCTGAAACTTTTCTTTTGTTGCCTTTTTCTATCCTTTATTTTTCTCGAAGACAAAAGCAGAGAACTTTGCCAGAAAGTATAGAATTAAAAATTAAATCTTTTTTTTTTTGTTTAGTATAGAAAAGAAAGAGAGAAACAGCAAAGCAGCAGGCCTCACCAAGTCAACTCACCAGTGGGTCAAATAAAACTCAAGGAACAACTCATATTTGCTATCATACATAACAACCATCAATTTTTGAGTTATCAAAAACAGAAAAAAAAAATATCAAGATATTTTACATTTCTAGTTCATATATTTTCTTACATTACACGGTTTTATGAAGAAAAAAAAACAACAGAAATATTATAGTATAACAGTACTAACAAACAAAGAAATTTGTTGGAAGTTGTCTATTTATTTTGTATAAGTGTTACATCTTGTTTTAATCCTCATTTAGTCATTCTTGTTGTTGTTTTTTCACTTCCACAAATTTGCTCAAAATTTTATTTAATTGATTTTTCATTTTTAAACAATTTACTTTTTTGCATTATTCCACACAATTTATTATATATTTGTCCACAACTAAAATAGTATGAAGATAACAAACAAAAAATTGAATTGATTTATTATTTATTAATTTTTATTACTGTTGTTATCGCTCGGATTAAAACAAATGAATGTGAATCATAGCCAGGAAAAAAAACAGTCGCTAAATCAATTTACTTTTCTTGCATTATTCGATAAGATGAGTAACCAACCACAAGTTTGCTTACATATTTCTCCTTAATAAATAACAAATATATCCTTGTGATAACCCGTTTAAACACAGTGAGGCTATACTAAGATTGCTAGAAATTCGTGGATACGATTGTTTGCATTATAAATGTTAATGAACGGTTTATAAGGTTTTCATTTTTGTTTAAACGGTTTAAAAGGTTAATGCAACTATTAGAATAAAATGCATTTGAAAGTAATATTATCAACACAAGTAATCTGTTAGTTCATCTTTGTATTGTTGCCGTGTTATAATTCAAATTTAAATCTAAAATAGAAATATATATGTGTTTTACTTGTCGTGCTTTTAAAATAATCCGCTAAAACAATTCTTTTAAACATAGTCTGACTATGATTATGGAGTTTATAGATGCGAACATTTTGCACTTATAGTTTTGAAGGGTTTATGAGATTGAGACAGATGTAATGGTTGAAACAAAATGTGTGTGTGTGTGTGTTTTTTTTGTTTTTAAGCGAACATTTTGCACTTCTGTAATGGTTTCTTTGTAAAGTTTTATATTATGAAACAGCATTGTTATAATGCTGGACGCGTCGCATTGCACACACTTAAGCACCCTATTCTAATTCCATCTAATAGATTCGTAGCTGTCTTTAAATAGTATATATATATATATATATTTTATATTAACCAGTTCATTGCTAAATATGCACATACATGCCATTTGCGCTTACAGCTATATAGTTAACAATTTATCGTTTTCTCAAAACATAATGAAATACGAAAGAGGATAATTAATGGGAATGTGAACAAGAGAAAGGAAATTTGAGGTTCATCAAGATAATTGCCACCGACATAACGCTCCAATATTTTTGTTTATTTCCAAACAGTAGAAACGCCTTTTCACCGACCATCCCATCTTACCTGGCTACCTGCGATATCGAGATTTTTTCCACATTTTGTTTTGGTTCCTTACCTTGAAAAACAGAGTTTTTTCCCTCATTTTCTTGAATAATAATTTTAAATTAATATGTTAATTATAAAAATCAGGAGGTAAAAGATTTAAACAATTGATATGTTACTGTCAGAAAATTAATTTTATTATTACAAAAATTAGGAGGTAAAATATTTAAAACTATTCGGGACACGTAATTTAGCTTACTGTCGGAAACTAATTTAGCTACTGAATCACTGGGCAGCTTTATTATGGGCCTTACAAGAAAAGCCTTCATCATTTAGGCCTAACAATCCGTTATAGCGGTTAAATATAGACTACTCGTAGTTCCTCTTCAGTTAAAATAAACGGCAAGCAGTTCTTCTTCAATAGAAACCGACACGAAGGTCTCTTCGCCTAAACACAAACTGAGAACAGTTCGCTTCCTTGTCTCCGTTTCGTAATTTCCGTTACTATCCAAACCCAATTTTGGAAATTCGGCAAGTGAGCTTTATAAAGAAACGATTTTTTATCAAAAATCCATTTTCCAAATCTTCACAAACCAAATTCGTGTGAAAGAATAATAAATTTCCTTGCACTTCGTCTCCTCTACTAGTTTTCACGAGCTCTGTTTCTCTCTTCAGAATTTCAAAGGTAAATTGCTAAAAACCCTAGAATTTGAATTGCCCTCACTGTTCCTGAAATTTCGGTTTTAGGGTTATTGATCAAATTGGCTTAAAAAATTCTTGTTCGTAGGTTATGAATGTGAGTTTTAGTGGATGTGTTTGGTAATGGGAAAAGGTAGAGTTAAGGCAGTGGAGAAGAGGGTTTTAGATCAGAAACTTAGAGGATCGGTTAATGTGCCGTCTGGACCGGTTTATTATCCGACCGAAGAGGAATTCAAAGATCCATTAGAGTATATATACAAGATCAAGCCAGAGGCAGAGGTTTATGGGATTTGCAAGATTGTTCCGCCTAAATGTTGGAAACCGCCTTTCGGTTTGGATTTGGAATCTGTCAAGTTTCCAACAAAGACACAAGAGATTCACCGGTTGCAGTTCCGTCCTGCTTCTTGTAATCCCAAGACGTTTCAGCTTGAGTACAATAGGTTTTTGGAGGAGCATTTAGGGAAGAAGCTGAAGAAGAAAGTGGTCTTTGAAGGAGATGATTTGGATTTGTGTAAGCTGTTCAATGCGGTGAAGAGGTTTGGGGGTTATGACAAGGTTATCAAGGGGAAGAGATGGGGGGAAGTTTATCAGTTCATGAGCTCTGGAGAAAAGATCTCTAAATGCGCTAAGCATGTCTTGTGTCAGTTATACAAAGAGCATTTGCATGATTTTGAGAACTATCACAACCGGATGAATGCAGATGCTGCAAAGGGATGCAAAAGGATTCGAAGATGCTCTGAACTCTCGAGCTCAAAGAGAAGGAAAAGAAATGGTGAAGGAAACAATCCCAAGGTGGAAAATGAGGAAGGGGTTGATCAAGCATGTGAGCAATGCAAAAGTGGCAAACACGGCGAAGTGATGCTTTTGTGTGATAGTTGTAATAAAGGTTGGCATATCTATTGTCTCTCGCCACCACTGAAGCATATCCCACCTGGGAACTGGTACTGCCTTGAGTGCTTAAACACTGATGAAGAAACGTTTGGATTTGTGCCCGGTAAATGCTTATCGCTTGAAGATTTTAAGCGCATTGCTGATCGTGCGAAGAGGAAGTGGTTTGGTTCAGGGTCAGTGTCTAGGACGCAGATAGAGAAAAAGTTTTGGGAAATAGTAGAAGGATCAGTTGGCGAGGTTGAAGTCATGTATGGTAATGATTTGGATACGTCTGTTTATGGGAGTGGTTTTCCTCGAATAGGCGACCAAAGACCAGAATCAGTTGAGGAAAATATATGGGATGAATATTGTGGTAGTCCCTGGAATCTCAATAACATGCCCAAGTTGAAAGGATCTATGCTTCAGGCCATTCGGCATAACATTAATGGTGTTACAGTGCCTTGGCTATATCTTGGAATGCTCTTCTCTTCTTTTTGTTGGCATTTTGAGGACCATTGTTTTTACTCTGTGAATTATCTACACTGGTATGTACCTGTACAGTAATTTTCATCCTGTTTCTTTCTACTGTTATTCGTCGTGCTTTTGAAGCATATAGAGTATTGCGCTATTTTCGATTCTGGAAAGTCGCCAGTTTCCCTTATTCTATACTTTATAGTCAACTCTCAAATTTTCATTCAAATTGAGTCTCTTAATTGCGTCTTTTATCTTGAAAGAGTCTGTTACCGAATAATGAATTATATATTTTTTTTATTCATACCTCAGGGGAGAAGCAAAATGTTGGTATGGTGTTCCAGGCAGTGCTGCTAGTGCTTTTGAAAAGGTTAGTTTTTCTTTTGTTTATAGGTGATCCAAGCCTCAAACGGGTTTTAATTGATGCTATTAAAATTGGCTAGTTATTCACAGTCTAGTAGAAGTTCTTTGTTCTTCATTGGAATATATACATACTTTCAGAAACTAAAGTTAAGGTGTGCTTGCTATCTCTGTAGGTCATGCGGAAAACACTTCCTGATCTCTTTGATGCTCAGCCAGATTTGCTCTTTCAACTGGTTACCATGCTGAGCCCGACTGTTTTACAAGAAAATAAAGTACCGGTCTACACAGTATTACAGGTTTGATATATAACTATATAGTTCATTGATAAGCAATTGATTAGCATTTCTATTGCAAGTTTGTATTTGTTAGCATTTCTAAAATCACAGAGTTCTTTTTAGTATTCCAACATAATCCCTCTACTTTTTCTCACTGCTAGGAGCCTGGAAACTTTGTGATCACATTTCCAAAATCCTTTCATGCTGGATTCAATTTCGGTACGCCAACTCTAATTTTGATTATCATAGTCACGTCACCAGTTGCGTGTTAAACTGTTTAAATCAATTTCATTAGGGAGTTTGGTTAGCAATGCCATTGTACAGGTTATGATAAACTAGCATATTTTGTCTTTCCAGGTTTAAATTGCGCAGAGGCCGTCAACTTTGCCACTGCTGATTGGCTACCTCATGGTGGTTCTGGGGCAGAGCTGTACCGGCTGTACCGGAAACCTGCAGTCATATCTCACGAAGAGCTTCTCTGTGTGGTAGCTAAGGTAGAGAAAAAAATATTAGCAAAGCATTAAAACTTGATATGAAAGGCTTGTAAGATGAGTTGTATGCCCATTTTCGTCTGGTTGGACCGATGTCCATAATTAGTATTTATTTTTGAGCTGTCACTAATATAACTCCATAAAGTAAAATGCTCAATTCATTTTATTCTTTGTCGAGTGGTCATATCAAATGATGGCAATAGCTTCAGGTGAATGCTTCAAGCTTGTTCTGCTTTTATGTGTCGATGGATTTGTTGGTTTTGGTTGATTAATTAATTGTCTATATCTTTTGCATTCACGAAAGAAGATTTAGTACTAGAATTACTAATTTTGCTACCCTAGATCAAATAGGATAGTGGCTACTGGAGATATCAACATTTAAAGAGGCATAACTTATAGATTGGACGGGATGATCCACTATTAATATATTGTTGGCTACTAGTAGAATTGTGTATGCTAGCTTCAAGCAACAAATGTGGATATTTGCGCAGCCTCCGTAACTATTTTAATTGTCTTCTCTTATAGGGAAACTGCTACAGTAGCGAAGGGTCGATACATTTGAAGAAAGAATTGCTCAGAATATACAGCAAGGAAAAAACCTGGAGAGAGCAGCTCTGGAAAAGTGGTATTTTGAGATCTTCTCCTATGTTTCTGCCTGAATGCTCTGATTCTGTGGGCATCGAAGAGGTTTTTCTTTCTGCAATCAGATATTGTTGGTTTCGATGTTCAGTTTTTCGACTCTTTCATGCTACTTTCATAAAATAATGCTCTGAGGTGTGGACTTTTATAACGTTATTTGTAGGATCCAGCATGCATCATCTGCCAGCAGTTTCTGCATCTTTCTGCTATCGTCTGCAATTGCAGGCCATCTGTTTTTGCATGCTTGGAGGTAAATATTTATGTTTTAACCTTTTATAGAGCGATCAACTTCAGGCAGGCAGCAGGCTAGCATATTTTACCGATAGAACCTGTTGAGGGTTCTAGAGGTGCATTACAATAGCCACATTTTTTTCTTAACAATCTTGTTTCTTGATTTTGCCATTTACCTACGTGTTAATAATCTTGAATCCAGCACTGGAAGCACCTCTGTGAATGTGAACCTACAAAGTTGCGTCTTGTATATCGTTATACCCTTGCCGAGTTGCATGGGATGATACTAGAAGTTGAAAATTCTGGTGGCTGTAAAACACAAGAAACTAAAAACTCACAACGGCCGAGTTCAGGGACCAAACGATCTGTTTCTTTCAACAAAAAGGTAAATACATACTTATGGTTTGCAAAATAACACTGCTGATTCTTGTTTTCTGTTCTCGTTATTGGATTATATATGACCGGTAGCACAGCCATTCTTAATCCTTATCTCTTCTATATAAGGATTTTATAAAATTCAGTATTAAATTAGTAAGGAGTTATTAACCTAGACTTTGTATATATGATATCATATGGTTGCTTGGGCCTTGAATCTTATTATAATCTCTTGCTGCATTTCTGATACTAGCAGGAGGGAATGCAAGTTAGTCAGGCACGACCAGCAGAAGATTGGCTTCTTCGCGCATCAAAGGTTTTCGACGATGTCTTTTCTAGTGTTGAGTATGCCATCCTCTTGAAGGAAGCAGAACAGTTTCTTTGGGCTGGATCAGAAATGGACCGCGTGAGTTTCGAGTATCTGTTGGAAGGCTTTTGTATATATCTCTTTGGGTAGATTCTCGAGAAAACCTTTTCTATATATGTTGCACAGGTACGAGATGTTGCAAAAAGTTTGATCAAAGCAAAGATATGGGCTGAAGCTGTTAGTGACTGTCTTTCAAAAGTCGAATGTAAAGCCAACAATGATTCACAGAAAGTTCACTTGGAGTTTATTGATGAGTTGCTGAGAGTTGACCCCGTTCCTTGCTTCCACTCTGGTCATCTTAAATTAAAGGTTAGCCATGTACCTGCAATGAACCAGTTTTCCTTGAGATCGTTATACTGTTTTTTTGCAATTATTGTTATCACTTTTGTAAGCACGTTTCCATTTCTGTGTAGGACTATGCTGAAGAGGCTAGAAAGTTGTCTGAGAAAACCGATTCTCTTCTGTCAAGTTGCCCAACTGTATGACACTACCAACTCCGTTACTTCCATACATAGTTTTGAAGAAACTGCCTTTTTGTTATATGACAGTCCAATCTAGCTAAATTCAGTAAAATCATTCATGTTATGCATTTTGATTAGTGTTACTTGTTTTTGTTGGTAGATTACTCAGCTGGAGCTATTGCATTCCGAAGTATCCAGTTCACCAATCTCCCTAAGAAAACACGAGAACTTGTCAAAGAAAATCTCTTCCGCAAAGGTAGGTCATGGTTCAGACATACATACACATACTTATTTTTTCCTCTAGCTCAAAATATCTTAGTAGTCACGTTTTGTGGTTTAAAGAACAGGACAATCTGTTATGAGGGTGTGTGAGTTCAGATGAATATGTGAATATTATTGGTTTGAATTAAGATTCCATATATAATAAATACTGGGGTATGTTTGAATTATGAGATTTGATGTGCATAAGTGTTCGATTAATTTCAGATCTATATAGATATCCTTTTTTCTAAGCTACTTGGGGGTGAATAACCAACTTGATTATCGATGAATTTGCTTATGGGAGGCTCATAGTGTTTAGGCTCATAGTGTTTAGGATCCTTGTTAATTTTAGAGGTATCTATTCAGTAATTTTCTCAGTGCCTGCATATCCACGAAGGTCTTAGAGATACTTGACGCCATGTGGGTGCAAAAAAAATCTAGTTGTATTTGCCTTCCTTATTTTTTGCAAAGCTTACTATCATAATCCTAGTCTAGCGGTTCCGATTTTCCAGGTTCTCTTTCCTTTCTTGCCTTGTATTGAATTGACAATCTCTCTTCCTCATGGGTCCTCAGATGTTAGCTGAAAGGGCGAGATTCTATCTCGCAGATACAAAACCTCCAGGAGTTGAACTGGATGCTCTTTCTAAGCTAAAGTCAGAGGTGACTGTATATATTCTCTTTCGGAAAATGATAACACTGTTATTTTGATCATTTGTTCTAATCGTCTTTTCACTGTAATAGATATTGGAGCTTCACGTGCAACTTCCAGAAACAGAAGATATCCTGGATTTGCTAAAGAAATCAGAATCAGCCCGTGATAAATGTAAACAAGTTTTGAGTGGTTCTAGATCTCTCAAGGTTGGCTTTTCTTTTGTTCTTTATCTTTTGGTGTGACTAACAAGAAACACTTTTTTTGAACCTTTCTGAAGTCATTTGTTTCTTTTCTGCACAGAATGTGGAAGAGTTGCTTCATGAATTCGATAGTTTCAGCATTAACATTCCCGAGTTGAATATCCTGAGGCAGTACCATGTTGACACTTTGTCTTGGATGTCACGCTTTAATGATACAATGGTTGATGTCCGTGAAGGCAAGGACCAACGAAAGCTAATCAGTGACCTGAGTTCCCTTCTACAGGATGGAGCATCGTTAGGCATTCAAGGTCTTACTTTTATACTTAGACATTCTTTTATGGCCTTGTCTGCTCCCCACCTACTTTTGCGTTGTAATGGATTGTCATAGCATAGACCTAACCACAGTACCTGAAATAGTTGAAGGACTGCCTCTTGTTGAGGATGAACTGAAGAAGGCATCTTGCCGGGAAAAAGCTCAAACGGTAAATGTTTTTTTTCTTTATTTTTGTAAAAAATTGAATTTGTTTCTTTAATCTCGAATAGTTATCAAGATTTCCTGAAAACAATTTGCAATACATCTTTGCATTGTTTCATTTGATATTGAATGCAAAATGCATGAAAATTTGTTGTGCATTATGAAATAGTATTAGGTTCCATGTTTCGAGTGCTCTTTCCGTGGTTCATATCTTTGATGCAGCTTTTTTGGTATGGAACTTGATGTAGGTTTATGCTGCAAGAAAGTCTCTGGATTTCATTGAGCAGCTGCTCTCGGAAGCTGTTGTGTACGTTGTCCATTAATATTGATTATAGAATATGTAATTGGCATTCTACTTCTTTTTTATTCTCATGCCAAGACTTGCTCTTTCCAGACTACACATCGAGGAGGAGAAGTTATTTGTTGAGATCTCTGGAATTTTGTCAGCAGCGCGGTGTTGGGAGGAAAGAGCAAGCAGTATCCTTGCTAGTGCAGCTCAGATGTACGAGCTTAAAGATCTCATAAGGTATTTTTATGTTCAGGCTTTGTAATTTTCTTTTAACTCAGCCCATGCTTAGTATTTCTTAAGTCATTTATTCATTAAAAGATGCTGTTCCTAGGACGTCAGTCAACATTGATGCCGTTTTGCCCTCTCTGAAGGGCATAGAGAACACAATTTCGTTGGCTGAAACTTGGCTTCAGAAATCTGAGCCTTTTTTATCTGCCGCTTCTTCTATGGCATCGTCTCCGTGTACTCCGCTTGAACTTCCTGTATTAAAGGTTTGTCTGCCTCCTGTGCCTACTATGGTTTCTGTTTTCTGTAACATGTGATTTTGGAGTATTCAATGCTTTAACTTTTGCAGGACCTAGTTTCTCAGTCTAAATCGCTTAATGTTCAACTTCAAGAGCCAATGATTCTTGAAACATTGTTGCTTAACTGCGAGAGGTGGCAGTGTGACAATCATCAGCTCTTGCAAGAAACTGAAGATTTATTGGACAATGCGAAAATAGATGATGGTTTGCATAGCACGATCCTTCCGAAAATTAGGGATTTGATAACCAGAGTAGAGTCCGCTATAACATCGGGTGTGTCCCTTGGTATCAATTTGGATGAGCTTCCCAAACTTCAAACGGCAAGTTTAAAACTAGGATGGTTTTGTAAGACCATCTCGTTAAGCTCTAGCTCACCTTCGTCTGAGGTACAAATAGAGTGCTGAATTTTAGTTGGATTTTACACTTTTGTTCAAGATGTATGTGTGGTTACGTACCCCTTTTGATCGTTTAATTGCACCTTTAAATGGCAGTTTCTAGTCGATATAGGAAAGCCCTCGTTAAAGCAAATCCAGCAACACTTAAACGAGGTATGTTCTGATAATGTATCAACTTCCTATGCCTACTGAGATGCCTTTAGGTTACGTGTAGAGATTTGGATTCTCTTATCTGGTTACCCAAGTGATCTGCTTGATGAGTTTTGGTTATTTGCTTCTTGACAGGGACAAACACTGAAAATATTACCTGAAGAGTATTACTTAGGCAAGAGGCTCGTGGAGCTAAAAGACACTGGATTAGAGTGGGTTAAACGAGCTAGAAAGGTACATGACCAACACACGGTTTCTCAGTCAGTTGGTTACTACCCATTTGGAATGCTTAACGAAAATGGGAGTTATTGGTTTAATCCGCAGGTGGTGACAGACTCGGGTGCTCTTGCCTTGGAAGATGTTTTCGAGCTTATTTCTGAGGGTGAAAATTTGCCTGTCCATGCAGAGGAAGAACTTCAGGTTAATGAGAAATGAATGTTAATAAGCTTAGCACATAACCTTACTGTTATCTAAGACTGTTTGTGTCATGGTTGATTGATGTAGTCCTTACGAGCTCGGAGTATGTTACATTGCATTTGTCTAAAGCCATACAACTCAAGATCCATGGTTTCTTGTACTCAATGTGGCGAATGGTATCACACCTATTGTGTTAAACTTCATTGGCGGCCCGAGGCTTATGTTTGCTCTGCTTGCTGTCCAGTGGCGGAATCCACTCCACAGATTGATCCCCCCAGGTTTGTTCCTTTACCATCCAAACACAATTCCACCAACATTTTTAATTTTTATTCACCTATGTTATGTTCAAAGCATACTCTTTTGAAGCCTCTATACCTTGCCTTCATTCAGTAGTTTGATTCACCATCAAAAGCTATTTGCCATGTGGGTTCTGTGAGGTTTATTGGCTTAGACCCCGAGTTTTTGCAAGTTTTTCAATGAGATGCTTAAGTTAACACAATCACTATCACTTTTCTTTCCTTTTTTTCCGGATCTATTTGTTTGATTGATATCTCTATTAACAGATCAGGGGATCTAGAGACACCGTCACTGAACCATAGACGGACAAGAACGGTACCGACTGATGCAGCAGTTGATGATTTACAGTGGAAAAACCGAAAACGCATCAAACGGATAGGTAAACGGAATCCTCAGGTTCATATTCTTCCCTGGTTTTTCACTGTAGAACCAAAATAATCTCAGAGTCTAAGAATATAGAGCAATTTAATTTATTCAATTTAGATAGGTTGTATCAAGTCATTTTTTTTCTTTGTAATCTTTCCATTACAAAATGGAGAACATAAAAGGTTTTGGACTTAACAGATTATTGGATCCGTAACCTGAATTTAATGATACTGCATTAGTTTAAAACTATATCACAACTATGTATATATATACACCCAATTTCCATGTTTTAATGTTCTGTCCAACATATTTTAAGGTTCTGAAATCGAATCTCTTGTTAGTTGTTATCAGAACAGCAATTTATGGACTGATATATTCTAGAAATTCTTGTGTTGTTATAACACAAAATTTTGTTGTCATTGGTTACTTTTACCATTGATGTGTATGTAAGTATGTAATTCTATCAAAAGTTAATATCAATGGAATACTGATTATAACAATTTTATCTTCTTAAAAAAATAATTATTCATAAAATGTAATTTTCAATATATATCATGGGTATCCTTGATATATGTTAAGACAAAAAAAAGGATTCAAATTTAAAATGAACATACTCTACGAACACCAGATTATCAGCAGCTATTAGAAATTTGAAACTATTGGACCAAAAAAAAATCTCCGGACCACCACAATGTGTGAAGAGAATCATATCTCTATCCCCACAAATACATGAGAAGGAAAATAAAAAAAAGCAACAGTTGAGATCACTTTCCTTACAAGAATCAGAGAGAGACCCACTTTTGATGACATCATGTTTCACAGACCCACAATCTTAATACATCATCATCTCTTTCTCTCTATATGTATATATACATACACGTATAATGTGTATATATATGCATTCTGAAGATATTAACTAAGGCACTTTCATAGAAACAGAGCTTTATTGTACCTTTTCAGACACCATCCTCAAGCTGAAAGCCTCCTTCAACACTCTTCTTCCATTTTAGAAAATCTACATTTATTGTGATTTACACTTCTTAAGTTTACATTTATTGTGACTAATTTTTGTATGTTTATAGCCATTTAAGTGAGAAAAAACAATGAAGTTCAGTACTAGTCGGCCTCAAATATGTATGCGATATTTCATGAAATTTTGCAAGTTAAGAAGATATATAAAAAGACAAGTCACATTGATTTAGGTGAAAGTTGGCAAAAAAAAGTTAGAGAAAAAAAGTCAAAATTATTGTATTCTATTGTGAAAAGTCAAATTTATGTAGGTGTTGAAGCTGTTAGTGTGGATTGTTGACAAATCAAGCTATTTAGTGTAAAGATTAAGGACAGACTATTAATTTTTATGAAGAAATTAATCAGAAATTGGATTTGTGAGTAGCAAAACAAAATCTAAAAGACTTTATTTATATCTAGCTTGAAATTATGACTAAATGGAATTTTTGGTCGGGTTCTTTAGCCACCGGATATTAAATGCATCATACAAACTTTCAAATTAGGTAGAAATATTTAGAGGTACATATGATTTTTTTTTACATAATCGCGTTGAAAACTTTTAAAAGAAAAATATATTTAGAGAAAAGAAAGTAAATTAAAAAGGAGAATATAGAAATGGGAAAAAAATAAAGTTAGGAGAGAGGGCTCACTGTCCGAAGCAAAGAAAGAAATAGCAAAGTGATTTAGACATGTGAGAGAGAGATATCCCTCTTGGCTCTCTTTTCAAGTGGGTCCCATTCTCTCTCCTCTCTTTAGTCAACAACACATCTCTCTCATAAAAACCCTCTTTTTAATCAAGAACCAACAAATAAAGTCGCTTTGTTTGTCTTAAAACAAAATTATTAATCTAGTTTTTTTCTTTTTCCAAGCCCCAAATTTGTTGTTCTAGACTTCTAGTTAATTTTTTTATATTAAAAAATAACTAAATTGACGTTAAAATAACATTAAAGTAATTAAGAACATAACATAATGTACAACATATAACTAACAATAAATTTGTACAAGCCACTTGGATTACCAATGGATGTAACTGAACAAGTAATTGGTTTAAAAACAGATTTGAACAAGTAAAGTATATATATATATATATATATGAATAAAAAACATAGGAAACAAATGCGAATGGTGGGGGTTAAATTATACTCCCTCCGTTTTTTATTAGTTGTCGTTTTAGAGAATTTTGTTTGTTTTAAATTAGTTGTCGTTTTCAGTTTTCAATGTAATATTTATTAGTTTTTATTTTTTCAAATTATTTTTATTATGCAATTTATTTTATTATTGGTTGAATTATGTTTAAATAGATAATTAATGACGTTTTTATATTAAAAAAGTAAAACAATTAATATTTTCTTAATCTGTGTGCATAACCTTAAAACGACAACTAAATAAATCCGGAGGGAGTATATACATAAGTTTCGTTGGTTTTTTTAAGGAAAAAATAGTATATTATCCTATTTTTTAGAATATAACTAGATGAATACCCGCGTATACACGCAGGTCTTTTTTATAATGTATTTTTTTAAATTTCACAATAAATTGATGACTTTAATACTGTGTAAAAATCTATTATTTCTGTTATATATATTTAAAAATAGAAAGATTTTTTTAAAATATTAAATTGTTCTAAATATCTATAGTTTAACACAAATGCACTGATATATTTTAAACTATATCACGTTGTGTACACTTCTCTCAACTCCTATAAAAACTTCTTAGCTCTCTCTTAACCACAGTGATATAGTTGTTATTTGTTTCACATTGTTAAAAATTATTGTTGCATTATTAAAATATTACTCTAAATCTACTTTGAAAACTATTTTTGTATTTTGGATTTGTAATTTTCTTAAAAAACCTAATTATACGATAATATTTGCCAATGAAATCACCAAAACACAATCTTAATCCAATCCTTCTAAACACTACACACACACACACTCTCTCTCTCAAATAGATTCTTTGAACGATAACATTTTACTACTCATTTTTTCATCTTTTGTTCCACTTAGTTCCTACATGATTGGTGCCAAACTTTCAACAATTTTTCTTTTTTTGAACATGGTAAAATATATTTACCTCTGTTTAGTAGGTTATAAGTATTTCTATGGAATGTATTAAAATGATTAGTAAATTTTTTATTTTAACCATTAATTAGCTAAACAAACTGTCATACATATCCACAAACATTTACATAAACTTTATATTATAAGCAAATAAATAAAATTTTGGTAAATTATAATTAAAGAACTCTTAAGCTATACAATAACACTGTTACTTATTGACCCAGCTAATATATTCTACACATACTCACAATTAGACTCATAGAATATAGACCTCCATTGGCGGTCTCCTTGCAAAGGAACATTGTATAGTGGCTGCTTAGCCTTCGCATGGATATTTTGATGTCTACTGAAATAAAGAAATCAAAAGCTTTTATAGGTCATCGCTGATTCTCTGTTGAGTTAGTAATTGATATCGTATCTAATAGTCATTCTGATTTGCTTTGATTCCTTTTTTACTTACTTCCACAAACAGATATACCTTTCTCAATTTTTCTCCTTTGCGGTGGTGATGGTCCATTCTTTCTCTGCGACGTCATCTATTCTGATTTCCCAACACTTGTTCTCCTTACTCGTGTTTATGTGCTCTTTCTGTTTCTTTTTTTTTCTTTGTCATTAATCTCCTCCTCTCTCTCCCTCTCCTATTCACGGCTTGTCCTCTCTTCTCTTTTCTTCCTCCTTTCACGACTCTTTCTCCTCTTTTTTTTTTCTTATTTCTCCTTTTCTCTCTCTCGACCTCTTATGACTGCTCTTTTTTTTTTTTAGTTCAATAATCTAACTAAAATAACTTGTATATAAGGAGATGAATCACACTTTTTAGGAGAATTATCTTAATAAATGTATGTTTATCACTGAATTCAATAATTTAAGTAATAAATTGATGCTTATTTACGAAAATATTTTTAAAATTTATTAAATAATGAAAATTTAATAATTGTTTAGAAGATGATGTGTCAAAATGATGAGTGCTTAGGTGTCAAATTTGTGAGACTCAACTCACTCTTTATATAATAGATTTCCCAACACTTGTTCTCCTTACTCGTGTTTATGTGCTCTTTCTGTTTCTTTTTTTTTCTTTGTCATTAATCTCCTCCTCTCTCTCCCTCTCCTATTCACGGCTTGTCCTCTCTTCTCTTTTCTTCCTCCCTCTTTCTCCTCTTTTTTTTTTTCTTATTTCTCCTTTTCTCTCTCTCGACCTCTTATGACTGCTCTTATTTTTTTTTTTAGTTCAATAATCTAACTAAAATAACTTGTATATAAGGAGATGAATCACACTTTTTAGGAGAATTATCTTAATAAATGTATGTTTATCACTGAATTCAATAATTTAAGTAATAAATTGATGCTTATTTACGAAAATATTTTTAAAATTTATTAAATAATAAAAATTTAATAATTGTTTAGAAGATGATGTGTCAAAATGATGAGTACTTAGGTGTCAAATTTGTGAGACTCAACTCACTCTTTATATAATAGATTTCCCAACACTTGTTCTCCTTACTCGTGTTTATGTGCTCTCTCTGTTTCTTTTTTTTTTGTCATTAATCTTCTCCTCTCTCTTCCTCTCCTACTCACGGCTTGTCCTCTCTTCTCTTTTCTTCCTCCTTTCATGACTCTTTCTCCTCTTTTTTTTTTTCTTATTTCTCCTTTTCTCTTTCTCGACCTCTTATGACTGCTCCTATTTTTATTTTTTTTTAGTTCAATAATCTAACTAAAATAACTTGTATATAAGGAGATGAATCACACTTTTTAGGAGAATTATCTTAATAAATGTATGTTTATCACTGAATTCAATGATTTAAATAATAAATTGATGCTTATTTACGAAAATATTTTTAAAAATTATTAAATAATAAAAATCTAATAATTGTTTAGAAGATGATGTGTCAAAAGGATGAGTGCTTAGGTGTCAAATTTGTGATACTCAACTCACTTTTTATATAATAGATTATCTAAAATGAGCATGTAATTTTCATGAAAAGAAAAACTAAAAAAAAAGCAAATGATACATGAAAAGAAATAAATATTAAAGGAAATAATATGGATGACTAAATTTCATTTTCAGTTAGTGATCTAATGTGACATTATATTTTTGTTATAAATTATCAAAGAAAGTCCATTTGCTTTTCAATACAAATATTCTTAAACAAACCAATTTAATATTCTAAAAAATCCATTTTAATAGTAGGTTTTTCCACAATAATGAAAGAAATATATAAAGCGAGACCAATGGTCGTCACTCTCCTCTCTTCTTCAGTCTTCTAACTTTCAGAGAAGGCTAAATTCAAAAGTTTCACTTCACAATATTTTTTAAAGAAAATTAAAATTAGAAATCTGTTGTCTCTCCCTTTTTTTCTCTTCTCCCTGATTTGTCTCTTCTGTCATCTTCTCTTGTCTCTCCTTTGATGTGCATTTGCGTTTTTCATCTCAGAAACCCTAGATTTCAAAATCAAATCTAGCTTTTTTTTCCTTAGATTCCCTTACTCACCTAGACTGTAACAGTAGGAGAGCTACTTGCTTCTGTTGTCTTAATTTCTTAGCCTTTTCGTTATTTCAAATCTGCAAATTTTACTTTTAAGTGAGCTCAAGATTTAACCTTTTTCTTCTAGGGTTCTCAATAACAACCTTCTGTAAATCCGCCATTGTTGTTCTCTCTACTACCTCGAGGAATTAGGGTTTAAGATTTCTGGGTGGTAGATAGAATTGTTCTTTAAAAAGTGTCGCTTTTTCACCAAAGAGGGGAAAAACCCATTTTAAATCTCTTCTCTGTGAAAGACTTGTGATTTAGGGTTTTAAATGCATGGATGGGAGAGAAGCAATGGCATTTCCAGGCTCGCATTCTCAGTACTATCTCCAAAGAGGAGCCTTCACAAATCTCTCACCTTCCCAGGTCGCGAGTGGGCTTCACGCGCCGCCGCCTCCTCCGGGAATGAGGCCAATGTCAAACCCTAACATTCACCATCCTCAGGCCAACAATCCAGGACCTCCTTTCTCCATGGCCGAGCACAGGCACTCGGATTTCGGACACAGTATTCACATGGGGATGGCTTCGTCTGCTTCTACTGCGGCGGTGCAGCCGCCTCTGCCGCAGCTGCCGCCGCCGATGGAGCCACCGATGGTTAAGAAGAAACGTGGACGGCCGAGAAAGTATGCTCCTGATGGACAAGTCTCTTTAGGGCTTTCTCCTATGCCTTCTTCTGCTAGTAATAAGTCTAAGGACTCTTCTGCATTGACTGATCCGAATGCACCTAAACGAGCCAGAGGTCGACCTCCTGGAACTGGAAGAAAGCAACGCTTGGCTAATCTTGGTGAGATCTCAAGTTTTTATATGTAAAGTGCTTAGATCTTATGCTTATGTTGAAAGCTTAGATGCTAGAAGTTGTAGATGATTCTTCTGCATTGTTGGTTTAGCTCTGATGTTACTGCTAATTGACTGATTCATTTGCGTTCAGATGTGTGTTTAGATTAGCAATTAGTCGTTGGAATGTGTCTACTCAATAGGAATTCTTGGTTAAAGTCTCAAGCTTTTTATGTACATTGTGAAGAACATGAGCCTGGCTTGACCTTGTGCTCAGAAAAAAGTTAAATGGTAAAAGCTATAGAACTTATAGTCAATTCAGGTTGTTGCTTTTGGCTCCGTTGTGACTGCTACTCAACACTGATTGTTTTGTTATAAAGCTGTGAAATACTAATTTGACTTATCCATGTGTGGTATAATCTGTGTTTTAGATAAGTAATTGGTCATTACTCAAAATAGTATGAAACTTAGTCATTGTAAATTTCTGATCTTTTGACTCTGTTGATTACTTTAGGTGAGTGGATGAACACTTCAGCTGGACTTGCTTTTGCACCTCATGTCATCAGTGTTGGAGCAGGAGAAGTAAGCTCTCATTTCAATAAAAGGATTCTGTTTATTGACAATCAGGAAATTGATTCATTATTGCAGCTTTCATTGTATCTAATTCCTTTCATTTTATCACAGGATATAGTGTCGAAAGTTCTGTCATTTTCGCAGCAAAGACCTCGAGCTCTTTGTATAATGTCAGGCACAGGAACAGTTTCTTCAGTCACGCTGCGCCAACCCGCTTCAACAGCGCCTTCTATGACATTCGAGGTTTCAAACTGGCTCACTCCTTTGATTAAGAAAAAAACTAAAAACCTGGAAAACTAAAGATTCTTGATTAACCTTTCTTTGTGTTGTTTAGGGACGTTTTGAGATTCTAAGTTTAGGTGGTTCTTATTTGGTGAATGAAGAAGGTGGATCCAAAAGTCCAACAGGCGGTTTGAGTGTCTCTCTTTCTGGTCC
>NW_006256414.1:962059-1006188 GCF_000478725.1 Eutrema salsugineum
ATTTTGTTTCTTTTTTTTTTCAAGGTGGTGGCTTGTAGTTTTGTATACGGAGGAGTTGCAAAGTCTAATAACACTAACAAGACTATCAAACAAGAAAGTGAACCAAAGGAAGAGCAAAACAATAGCGAAATGGAGACCACACCGACTAATGCACCAGAAGCAGCAGCACCGGCGGCTCAGCAGACACCACAGAACTTTTCATCTCAGGCAATGAGCGGATGGCCCGGTTCAGGCACAGGCTCAGTCTCAGGCTCTGGCAGGTCACTTGACTCTAGCAGAAACCTACTCACTGATATTGATCTTACTCGCGGATGATTCAAAAACAAACAATATTATTAGTCTTTCTTCCGGTTTACTACCCCACTACCTTTAGCCTTTGAAGCAGCAGCAGCATACAGAATGTGAGTGCTGTAAATATCTTTGTTGTTGTAGAAATATCTTTATCTCTGGGAATGTTAAAACCAGAAATCTCAAGATTGAGACAGATCTCTGAGTTCCTTCTAACAATGTTAATGTAACAGAACCCCTCTCTTCAGGTTATTTATGGAGACTTTAACTATTTATCCCATGAAGTTCTCTTTGTTTTTCTTCAGTAAAGGTCTTAAATTAAGGTTTCAGTTTTGAGTGATTGGTTTTATTGATATAAAAACCGAAGTGAAACCAAATTTAGTTTTGATTGATTACTTGTGTTGGCCTGAGCTTCAGATTGGATATTTTTTTTGTGGTTAGTTCGGACTGGATCAATTTGGTTTATCCGAATTGAACACCCCAAATTCTTGGGTTCTTGATAAACCGGCTTTTGGTTTGGTTTGCTAGAATGGGATATTTGGTTTATTGAGTTCTTCATCTCTTAAAGAAATCAAAACATTAGTATTTGTTTTAAGTAAGCTTGATTCTCTTATTGTCACATAACTGATATGTTTCTATGTACTAATGATACTCTGGTTTAATAAAATACGTCAATTGACATAATTATACATTACAACTCCTAAACTCTTCTCTGATGTGAGAGACACGGTTTTAGCTATGGAATCTTGTGATAAAGTAATTAATAACCGTTATTAATTCACTCTATAAAATAATCTTTTGAGGTCAAATGACAACAAATAATATCCCACCAATCCACTCTAACTTTATAAGTTTTTAAATTTCACAAAAAAACTATCAAAAGACATTCTTCAATTAATAACCATTATAAATTTACTCTATCTAAATATCTAATTTATTATTTACCAGTTAAGCTAGATTCCTTCTATCAATATCATTAAAGTCTACTTTATCGTCTATATATATATTTATGTTTTTCAACTCATGTCTTTTGAGAATTTAGGTATTCGATTCTGTTTAAACAGCTTAAGTCTAAATCTTCGAATTATAGATGACCAGGTTGAATACTTTATTTCCATTCGGTTATTAAATTTTGGGTCCCTTAAATTTTCGTAAATGGAATAAACCAAAAACCATACCAAGTCAAATAAATCAAACTAAAGCAAAAGCATAAGATACAACGAAAATTCAACCGTCTTTCCTTTTTGAAACCTTTTGTTTTTCAATGCTTATTTTTCATAAAAGGTGAGATACATTTAAGCTAATCCTTAATAAACTATTATATGAATTTATAAATATAAAATATTTTCTATATAATGTATTCTTTTGTAAATATAACAATTATGTATTTTTCTATTACAAAATTTATAATATTATGCTGATTTAGGAAAGACCATATCATTTTATAGAGATTAATATTTGATTATGTGAAATAAATAAAAAAGTCACACCAATTGTATATAATTTTTAAATTTTCTCATATTCTTTTTTCTCTTTTTCTTTGAGCCATAACTATATAAAAAAGAACTTCATAACACATTACACACAAATGTTTACTTGTATTTTTAATATTCTTCTCTGTTGTCACCATTAACGAATTATACTTCTCTCCCTTTTCATTCATCTGAAGCTCTTTAAAACTTGTGATGTTGCGCTCTATTCCTCTGCAACTATCATTGTCAAATAATGTCTATTTTTTTGCTAGAATGAATCCGTTCATTTTTCACGTTGTAACTGAAGATATATTTGAGCCAAATACAATCTAGTATTACTAGATTGAAAACGATTTGGTTTTGCCATATTAATATATAAATAAATAGACTTTTCATATTTTCTTATTTAAAACCATTAATTTAATGGGTGTAGACACATGTCATTTCCAAATTCATTGATATTGCTAATATGGCAAAAAGATAGAGATAGCTCACCACTTTTCATATATATGATTCTTCTCTGTGCTTTGAGTCGGCAAATCTCCGGTTTTTTCTTCCACTGCCGCCAATCTTTAGGTCCTTCTCTTCAATTTTTTTTCTCAGATTTAAAAAAAGCTTTTTAAACTTCTAAGTTCAAATAACAATCTTGGATCCCCTATGTATCTGTTTTAGTAAGTTAAAGTAGCTCACAAGTGTGTCGAAACCCATATAGTGGTGGATTTAGAAATTATTTTTATCAGGGATAAATCCAAAACCCGTTCAGAGATTTAAAATAATAGAAATAGGAGAACAAAAAATGGTTTGTGCACTATTTATGAAATAGAAGTAGCTGAAGTAAAAAAATTAAAAGGATAAAAATTGTTTTGGTAAGTTGAAGTAGCTCCCTTTAAGAGAATAGAAGTAAGAAAGAAAAAAAAAATTGTTTGTGCACTATTTTTTAAAACGATTTTGTTTTTGTTGAGAACAGTAATTTACATGATATTGGATACCACCAGAAATGCAATAATGTTGGTCTTACCCACCTTAGTTTTGCAGATGACATCATCGGTTTATCGGATGAAAAGTTACGGTTAATAGAATTATCAAGGTCTTTAAAGAGTTCGCAAGGATATCAGGCCTTAAGATATTTGATTTGGTTTGCTAGAGTGGATATTTGGTTTACTGAGTTCTTCATCTCTTAAAGAAATCAATACATTTGTATTTGTTTTAAATAAACTTGATTCTCTTATTATCACATAATTGATATGTTTCTGTGTACTAGTGATACTCTGATGTCTTCATCAACCATGAGATGATGCTCGTTTTATCGAGATAACTAGATTAATTGTTGAGAGGAACTGGTTTGGATATATGAAACAAAAGCGGAACGAATTTAAATCAAAGTCAATGTCATCGTTCGTTTTATTACATGAGAAGTTCATGATCAAAATGCAGTTAGCAACACAGGCGATTCAGAAACAAATCTCCACCATTTTAGGAGATATTCAGAAGCTTCTTTATGTCATGCTGCAGCAAAATTGAGACAGAAAAATTAGAAGAGAGGGAGATGGTGTTTGAGAGAGAGAGAGAGTCTATTTCTTTTACCTCAAGTGTAAGAGGAGAAGTAGTTGGATAATAACGTTCGACGGCTTGACCAGTTTTGTCAACAAGAAACTTAGCAAAGTTCCACTGAATGTCGTCGCCGAAGATTCCCCATTTGCCTTTCTTTAAGAACTTATAAAGAGGAGAAGCATTCTCTCCATTCACTTCAATCTAATACACAATGGCAAAGATTCAAAATCGTTTTTAAAACTTCAAGACAGAGCAAAGTGTAATGAATTCGTCTTGAGCGGTTTACCTTGTTGAAAATGGGGAATTCAGATTTGAAGCGAGTACAGACAAAGTCGGTAATTTGGTCAGTAGTTCCCGGTTCCTCTTCTCCGAATTGGTTACATGGAAATGCCAGAATCTCTAGACCTGCAACAGAACAACATCAAGTTGAGAAGCTAAAACAAAAGAGTTGAGACATTTGCTGAAATCAATTACCTTTGTCTTTGTACTTGTTGTAAAGCTCATTCAATTCCGTGTAGTTTGAGTTGGTCATCCCACTGAGAGACCACCAGAGTATAAACAAGACAAGAAAGAAACATCCGTAAAAAAACAGACAACATTGCAAATCGAAATAGCTGATAAGCATAGAAGATTAACCATTTGGAAGCAACATTGACAATTAAAAGGACTTTGCCTTTGTATTGACTGAGTTCGAAGCTGTCCCCCTTTGCATCCTGTTGCAAGCAGTAGAAGAGAAAATAGCGATTTTATCAGCTAAAGACTCTCAGTTTAAAACTACAGAGCTTAACACAAGAACACAACTAAACATTGTAGAGAACAATCTGTGACACATAACTCAGAGACCAATCATCAGAAGAAGACAAAGCAAGGATCAAATTGATAACAATCATCTCTCATGATCAACTTGATTATACTCTATCCGCTTGAAAACCCAAGAAATTCTAAAACAAACATATGAAACACAAGACAAATCATTCCTTAGTGAAGATCATTGTCACATTTCTTACCCAACAACGAACACTCCTCTATTAGAATCAGCAAGGCATCATAAAGTCAAATTAAGAGTATTTCTTGAGAAACAAAACCTAAGCATTC
This sequence comes from Eutrema salsugineum, assembly GCF_000478725.1. Lineage (NCBI taxonomy): Eukaryota > Viridiplantae > Streptophyta > Magnoliopsida > Brassicales > Brassicaceae > Eutrema > Eutrema salsugineum. Next base: position 966,466 of record NW_006256414.1, read on the forward strand.
ATATAGAGCTCAAGATGCAAGCTTTTTTCACCCTCTTAAGACCTTTAATCAAAGGTTCTTCCTTTTAGTAAAAAAGACACACATTCAAGTTATTAGAGTGTTGAATCGATGGTTAAAGTTAAGCAATTTTTTCACCTCAATGGTTATCTCGTAAACAGATTCTGGGCCCTTCGTCGCCATTGGAGTTGAATTTCAGAAGCAGGAGAAATGAGAGACGAGTCAACAAGGAAAGACAACAGAAGCTGAAAGGCGTGAGAAATGCAGATTCTGACACACAATTCGTGTCATGTTTTTTGGGCTTACTGGGCTTTTACTAGTGGGCCAGATTCAAAATGTTTTTAGCGTCTTTTTGTTTTTGGGAATACTTCATAAACGCAGCAAATATGTTTTTTTTTTTGAAACTCAAATTTGTTTTGTTTATAACTTGTAGACTACTAGTAAAAGTTTTTTTTTTTTTTACCAACCAACATACAATTCTACATCTTTTTTTTTTTTTTACAATCTTTTTAAATTTTTATATTTCAAGTTAATTATAAAATCAAATATGTATACGTAATAAGAATTCAAATTAAATATTTAAATGGCTAGATTTTACTACTGATTTTTTTTTTTGAATATCAAAAACTAAAAAAGTTTTTTTTTACAAATGCTATTTTATGTTTCTCCTATCAAGCTATCTGCTTACAAGTCATCACCACCATCCATGAGGCAATTTAAAACATATTTGAATTATTGTGCAAAATCAAGAGGTCACATTCTCTTTTTGAGAGTCCTAATAATATTCAAAAAAACGTACTACATGTCAAATTGATAATGAAATTCACAAAAAAAAAAAAAAGCTTACAAATTTTTCGAAATCTTATGAAGTAAACTATCCATAGTAATATCAAAAGCATCTCGAAACCTCTCAAACTTAGCATTAGAATCTCCATAAACCAAACCAGGCAAAAGCTCATGAACGATGTAACTCCTCATATCCTCTCTTTCCCTTAGAGTCTTTGACATCAACTTCTCAATCACATTCACCTTCTTTGCCTTCAAATCCTCTTTGTTTATATACACCGAGTATCGATGACGGCATGGGTTTCAGCCTGGTGCCGTGGCGTCCGGTGATCGAACGGCGGCTAGGGAATACAACCCGATACGAGTGAATCAAAAACCGACTTCCTCGTTGGACTGTCTCCAGGTGGCTGAAGACAGAACTCTGAATCTTGGAAAAGCTCAATAATCGATTCCGGTTTATCGCAGCCTCCATCGGTACAGTTCAAGAACCGGCATTGGTTTGGAAATGATGTGCATTGGTCAATCAATGTTGACCGGATGCTATCAGGATTACCGGGTCTTGCTCCACCGGCGAAGCTAATTAGGCTCCGGCGAGGTTTTACGATGATCTTGTTTTGCCAGCTTGAGATCTCATCATCAGTTTTTGGGTGGAAGAACGTTGGGTGAGGTATCGCGACGTCGTTGACTTCCCATGGATTACGTTCGATAAGAAGTTTTGTAGGGTTTTTCATTTCTTGCATCTCAAGTAAACTTGAGCCCCAAGAAAACTTGTTGTTCCTCCTAAAATCCCAAGAGATCTTGCCAAGAACGAAAACATGATCTTTCCCGGAGTTTCTCCTCCATGACTTTTTTGATCCGAGCCATTTAACAACCTCGATCGCCAAAACATCCTTCACATCCTCAGAAACGTTCTTGAAATGCCATCTCAAAACATCGATACCGCCATAAAAAGGCACGTAGAAGAGCTTCGCTTGGTTCTCGTCATAAACCCTACATGGATGCTTCAAAACCCTAGAGTGAAAGATCGGCTCAAGAGAATACTGATTTGTTTTAAACCAGCCTTTACCAAGATTCTCAATCGATTCACCAAACGCATCATTCTTGAAGAAGCTGCAAAAATTGGCCCATGGAACCATATCCGAGCATTCTCCCAGCAAATCTTTGTTGAATTTAGATGGTAAATCGTAAACATAAACCCCTTTTCCTTCGCAAGATACAGTTTTTTCGTGGTTCTTTCCCATCGATAACCAAGATCTTTGTATTTGAAGATACTTGTCCACGGCCTTCAGAGCGGTCTCTTCATCTTCATCCTTTGAATTGATGTACCGATATCGATATTCTCCGGTTTCTAAACCCCAATCAACGAGGAGGTCTGGATTGATCTCGTTCTTGGGTTCAGAATCTTGAACAAGAATGGAATCAAGATTCTCCTCATGGGTGAGTTTGAAATCTTGATCAAGAAAGGAAACTCTTTCTCCCGTGGACGTTTCATTCTTTATGATGTTGAGGCTTGTTCCCACTACAGATTCTTCTTCAGAATCTCTTTTTCCGGTGAAAGTTTCATTCTTTGCGAAACCCTTGTCTCCATCTTTACCAAGAACAACAACACTCTTCTCCTCTTCACTTCTTATCACATTTTCACTAACCGGTTTAGTGAAATTGCTAAGCGCTACACGTGAACCGGGCTGAGAACCGGCTGTGAGACAGTAAAGATCGTTGAGCTTGCGCGAAGAGATGCAAATATGAAGGACGTTACCGGAGATAACGGTCGTGGAAGTTGACCAAAGATAGATCAAGAAGAGAAAGAGAATCGTGAGAGGAACACGATAGAGAATTGATCTAGAGCAAATGTTACCACACCAAATACGAGGATCTTTAAGTGATTTCTCGGGTTTTTCGGTTTCGGTCTTTTTGGATGACCTTGGTCGTCTCTTTGAGACGGAGATAGGCATTTTCTTCTTTGGTTGTTTTAGGATTCTCTTTTGTGTGTAACGTTTTGTATATGTTTTGCTGAGAGACATGCACGCACGTCCGACTAATAATTGTTTATATGATTATTAAGGTAGCACGTCTTGGTGTAACAAACTTAATCATATCATATATAAGACTAATACATCCGAATATAATTTGTAAACGATAATAGTTGTGGATCCGTATGTGTATTTTTATATTCATTGAATATCTTGACAATCAACTTTTTCCATATGCTTGACACATCAGTATTGGAGAAGTTGACACCTGTCAACTAAATTTTAAATAATAAATTTTAATATTAAATTTTAAAGCATTTAAAGAATATGAAAAATTTGTGTTAACTAACATTTATATAAGCACTTAAAGAATATGAAAAGATTGTATTAACTAACATTTATATTAATATTAAACAAAAATTTATGTTATAACTAATTAAAAATATTGATATATATATATATATAATTTTTATATAACTGATGATTATTTAATAATATTCAAGATGTTAAAATTAATTTTTAAGATTATTTATAATAAAATAATAACAAGTAACAAATAAAATGATGATTATATTAATTTTAATTTTTTTTATTAATTGACTATTAATTAATATTTGTGTAAATGTCAAACAAAAATTTATGATATAACTAATTAAAAATATTGAATGATATGTATTAATTTAAATATAATTTTAGATTATTAAATAATATTCAATATATATTTTAAATTAATATTTTAAAAAATTTTAGAATAAAATATTAACAAGTAAGTAAATAATAAGTGATGATTATATTAATTTTTATAAAAATATAATAAAAAAATCGAAAAATTTGAAAAGAAAAATCTGCACGTTACGTGCGGGTATTCACCTAGTCTATACTATAAAAGAGGGTCAACTCTCTCCAGTTGCTTGCCACGTCAGCACTGGAGAGAGCGCCACGTGGCTTTGATAATTTTAGGGTTGACCGTCTCCATTCACCTCTGTCGATTGTCGCTTCTTCTTCTTTCTTTTTCCTTTCATATTTTTCTCTCTTCAGCTTCTTTCTTAACTTCATCCTCCTTTGTAACTCTCATCCTACACAAATGAGTGAGAAAGATGTCTCTTTGGCAAAATGTTAGAAAAAGAAATTCAAACAGAGGAGATGTCGCAAAGATTTAGAGTAATTCTAAATTGGTGAAGAAAGGTGTCTCTTCCGATGAAGGTTCAGGTTCGTTTCTAGAAAGCAAAACATTGCTCTTAAATCTAAACATCTCCTCTGAATTGATTTTGGAAAAAGACCTCCCCAGTTACTACCCTCTTACTATTCTCTTATTGGCAGACTTTGCTTAATTACTCGACGTGGGCGTCGACAGATTGTCTGATGCTTCTTCGTCGCCTCCGATCGGTTATGCTATCACTCCTCCTCCGTGGCAGGTATCTCATCAATTGATATTAACCTAAATCTCACAAGTTTCGAAAATTTGCCCCCATGATTAGTTCAGTATAATGGCTGTTAGATTGACTTTCAGAAGTAAAGGTATGAGATCTGTATATTTTAGAAGAGATTTTTTCTCCAATTCAGAAGATTAATGGTAATTATCTGTCCTTTGGGCAGGTCATAATGCAAGATTAACGGAAATAAGTTGGTTAACAGCCTACATCTCTTACGGAATCGAACAGGTTAAGTGGGTTATTTAAAAATCTCTTTCAACTTGGAGGCTGCCTCTTTCTCATCTCTATGTTGTTGTCAAGTCGGTTTCCGAAAATGGGGTTCAATCGACCAAACCTATCATTAAAATTAATGGTATTGTAATATTGTTGAAGGTAATAAACCTTACATATCTCTATTATTTTGCTTTTACTTAAATCCATTGGAAATCGAATTTGAACACCAAATATACAGTCATGGCTCTATTTTTATGATTAAAAAAGAAGAAACAGATTCATGAGTGATAGTGTTGACAGAGAAGAGAATTTGGCAGCAGTGGGTATGATTAAAATGTGTTTTCTTATCCTATATTCTTTTCAGTGCTCAGGTTTTTTGCTTCACATTCTTCCTCTCTTGAAATAGAGTTAGTTCAGAAGAACAAATTTGGGAATTCATCAACACGATTGACAAGGGTTTTAAGTTGAATTATCTTCCAAAAGGTAAGTTTTTTATCATCTATGTGAATTATGCGATGTATAACTGTACCTTTTTCTCATCACCCTTTTGTGATTAGTTGGGTAATCTGTGGTATTTCAGTAGTAACAAAAGTGATTTAAATTTGTTGTCGTTTCTGCACATTTGAATACAATCTGCTTACCTTTCCTTAAACCCTTCTTATGCAGAGGTCATATATCAACTATATTCATCCAATAAGGCGTACAATGAGAGCATATAACAACAGTTCTTCTGTTTTTCTTGTGAGTTTCTTATCTAATAGTAACGTTTTATTGGTAAGACCTCTTCAAAGAGGTCTGCCTAATGCTTTGGTATATTTGGCCATAGGTTTCTCCCGATGAGATAAGTGTTTCAAGAGATAGAAAACAAAAAAAATTCTTAGCAGGCGAAGACACAAGGATTTAGTTGGAAATGTGGTGGCTTATTTTAAGATATAGAGTTGAGGTGAGTAATATCTGTAGTAATGTAAGATCAATATAAGAGGAGATTCAGTGGAAGATAATGTTTAGAGGCTTGAATCGCTGTTCACATTATTTCCTGATAGATACTACAGAATTGTGATTGTTGCTTTTACTAGAAAATTATTCATATCATGGCAGGGAAAGAACTGCAACTAATTTATTTTCATTTCATCTCTCAAATTCTTTTACCAGAATAAATATATATCACCGGAATCCCTGAAATGGAAGCTAAAGTTATTATATTTCATCTCTGGAGTTCTCTGCAATGTACTCTATATTCGTGTCGTTGGAAGGAGCAAGACCTTGGAGTAAATCAGGGATTCAGGCCTTATGCTCTTTACATATTGCACTTGAGATGGCGAAGAATATTCTTCAGCATTGTTCTAAGTGTAGTAAACTTTAGTTGGTGAGTTTTTCTCTTAATTTTGCCCCTCTCTCTCTCTGGATGAGTTTTACACTCCCTCAGTAACACAATTGATTTATATTCACATGAAGAGGATTGTTTGCAATTCAATATTCCATTGGAGTGGCTTGCCAATTTTTTTTTATGTCATTGGTGCTATATTTTTTGTATCACATGTATAATATATAAAGTTCATTTTGTTTGTGTTTTGGCTGCAGAAATTCTTTAAGACGGCATGAAGGAGCACTACTTGCATATGAATGTCCTAGCGAGTATTGAAAGCTATACATGAAGCTATATTATATACTCATGGGTTAATGTCCCATGCTTTTCTGTTTCAGTCTCGCCCACTCAAAGCTATCATTATCTTCAATGATCCGGAGTCAGAGCTGTCCTATCATTAGTCTTATATGAGAAGGAAGTCCTCCTTCTCGCTTGGTGGTATGCATCTTCTCTCTCTCTCTCTCTCTCTCTCTCTCTCTCTCTCTCTCTCTCTCTCTCTTTGGTCTGACTAACATGTGTGTTTTTGTTCAGCGAATCACTTAATCGAGATCTTTATGTCTCTTTCGTACTACCTACAAAACAAAACAGTTACAAAAATGTCTTGATCCTGATCGTTGGGGGGGACTGGTCTCCTACTACAATAATCTAATTGTTGGACGTCAATAGGTTTTGCCAATTACTCTGATTATCAACCTTTGTCAAAAATAAGTATCTTGGACTAGAAATGTGTTGAATCTGTATATGAGGTATTCGTTGACAATATATACATTATCAATGTTGGTTTCAGGTTTAGAATTTGCAAAATGAAAAGTGAAAACTATGAAGAATATTTTGTTGACAATAAGTTCAATGTACCGATTAGTTCAAACGTTTAGCTTCTAACACATTAACAGTCTCCATCTGTTTTATTATGAAATACGTATACCTCATACCATAAGTTATTCACTTATTCCATTCTACTTAAATAATAACAATACAAAGTTTGTAAAATTACATCAACAAAAATCGGTATTACTTATCAAAATTTTCAAACAACCAAAAAAAAGAAAAACAAATAATTATTATAAAACCATCCGCACGTAGTGCGGGCACTCACCTAGTTATATCAAAATCAACCCAACCCAAGCACGAAATAAACACTCCAACTTTCAACACAAGTTTTTGAGAAGAAGTTTCTTATGGTGAGGAAAAATTCACTGTACCTTTCGATTCGATAATTATATGGGTCATGGATCCAAAATAGCACAAGGTTTACTTAGCTTTTCAAATTAATTAAAAATTTTAAGTATCTTTAGTTACTTGATGTTCAGAAGAAGCTTCTTATGGTGAGGAAAATTTCACTTTACCTTTCTATTCGATAATTATATGGGTCATGGATCCAGAATAGCACAAGATTTACTTAGCTTTTCAAATTATTTTATTAAGTATCTTTAGTTACTATAGTCCAAAATTCTCAGGAAAGCGTTATATTAAGGTATCTATGATAAGACATTGTCAAATTGGACTGAGGGACATGATTTGATTAAATAATGGGTTAGTGTTTCAGACATGGCAAACATATTAATTGGGTAGTTGCTCTGTTATTGGCAATAAACTAACGTTGGAGTGAAGTTAAGATCAGCTCCCACAAGAGCATTGACAAAGCAAAATGGATTTGGCTAACACGAATAAAGTTCCAAAACAATGTTGGTTTATTGTTTTCGATTCTATTTTGATCTTAATTAATCTTTTACTTGTAATTAACCAGAATATTTCTTTGAATAAACTTAACCAGAATATTTTTCACTCCATTTTTAAAAGACTCCGAGACAACATATATTTAAAATGATATAATCTCCTACCAACAACATAGCCCTCTCTACGTAATTAAAAAAAAAGTACCATTACATAAGTCTGTGGAATCTGATTTCTCTGTATAAAATGCAACATTTCTTAGCCTAAGCGCATTCCTCTCGTGATCGTAATTAGCAACATGATAATTCACAACACCATGCATACGTTATTCTCCAATCGTAGGGTACAAAAATAACCTCACCAGTAACCAGTATGAATAGTGCTACATGTGCGTAAAGCAGCATTGCCAAATAAATATGGAGTGAATATTCAAAGGCTAATTAAGGTTACTTTCTAATCAAAGATGGAGAATGCTCCCGAAGCTAAGATTGCACGCTAGTCTCTGTTTAATCAAGAAACAAGATCCAACTTCTCCGTCCTCACATCGAATCTAATTAAGCACCAATCCATCATATCCGTACCTGTGAAAGCGCCATAATACAAAACCCCATTGATGCACACACCATCAGTTTTTGGGACGATGAAGAATGTTACATTCTATCATTCTCCATGATTGTGATCAACTGTTCCTCCTCCTAGTGTGAATACTTGATGCTCAGAAGACAGTACATACAAGTAATCTTTTGGATCGTATCCAAAAAAGCTTTGAATGATCTTTTTTCTCGACTTTACTTTCGGCAAGGTTATGGACTTACCGGTGCTAGGGTTAGTACTGATTTGTTGTTCACCATATCCGAGGCTTATCAAAACTAGTTTGCCTTTACAAAAGGTATCAAGAAATAATTAAATAGAACCACTTCTTCTACAAGTATAGAAAGTTTGCAACAATTCAGAAGCCATCTCTTTTCTTCCTCTCCTCTTTTCTATGCTCTAACATCGTATTTTAAATTTCACTAACAATACTATGTGACTTCTTTAAAAACGATTCCCTGCTAGCTCTGTACAGACTTTTATTTCTTTCCTTAGTATTGAATAATTATAAAATAATAAGAAAAGTCTATAATGTTCATTATGGGCACAAAAAATAAACTTGAGATGACCAATATTTAATATCCGTTGCAAAGTAATTGAGAACTTATGTTAAAAAAAAAAAGTAATTGAGAACTCAAGCCAAAAGACGACTCGAAACACGTGTTTTCCTTACAACAACATAACACTCTCTACGTAATCAGTAAAAGGAACCATAAGAGAAAACCGCCTCATTAATTCTTTGCCTGAATTATATTCTCTACTCTTAACAATAATATTCTTTTGGTGATCATAATAGAGAAAATAAAAGTGTCCAGGCGGGTTCACTACAAAAACAATCTCATCCGTATGAGTAATGTCTCCTCTGATACGCAGTGAAGGATGAAGCAGATGATGAACAGAGAAACATACCTTGGACCATTCATGTTTCTCAGCATCTTCCAAAGCCCACAATTCAAACCTCGTTATTCCAATTTGAATGGCTAAAGTTACTTTCCCTTTGTAACGTATCAAAGAAATATGGCTAAACAAAGATGGAGGAGTATCATGATCACCCAAGAATCCTACCACTTGACCAAACTTTTCAGATCTCACATTGAATCTCACTAAGCAACATTCATTCTTGCTCATACCCGTCAAAGCGCCATAATACACAACCCCATCGATGCATAAACCGTTAGTTACGGGACCATGAAGAATGTTACATTCAATCATCCTCCAAGATTTATCAACTCCTCCCAACGTGAAGACTTGATGTTCAAAAGACTGAGAACGCCACTTACCATACATTTTTTGAGACATGCACAACACGTTATACTGAGCATCTAGTGGATCGGACCCTAAAAAGCTTCGGATAAAATTTCTTCTTGTTCTTACTTTGGGTAAGGTTGTGGACTTACCGGTGCTAGGGTTACATATGATTTGCTGTCGACCACATCCAAGATTTATCAAGCCATTAACGTAATGAAGAACATCATTGACCCGGCTATACGGGCTAGTGATATTTGAGCATGCCGTAAGAGATAAATAAGAGAGTCGTTCTGAAGTTGATGAAGACGAGAAGAAGTTCCAAATCTGACGTAAGTTTTGGTTATCTAAATCTTTGAATGCCAAGAGTAGACGATAGGGTTGAATAAGCGAGCGTTGAAACGGGAACGATCTGATGAATTCTCGACTTCGGATGATTGTTGCCCATAACTTGGATACAAGTAGAAACCTAGCGACGGATTTCACGGGCAATCTCCTTAAGATCTCGATTACCAGATCTTGAGGAACTAAATCTTCATCAATATCTCTTCTTGTCTCCGAAGTTTTAGCTCGAGACTCGTTCTCGATCTTTCTTCTTTTGTTGCGATGTCTAGTTCTGATGACGTTTCTTGCTTTCGAAAGCATAAACCCTCATCTCTAAACGTGTCTCCTCCTCTTTTTGCCTTGTGATATTATGTTAATATATACTCCTTCCATGATAAAATAATTGATGTTTAAGGTTGAAAATAATTAAAAGTTATTTAATTTTATATTAGAAACTGAAAACATAAAACAAAAATCTTTTTTTATTAAAATAGAAGCATATTTTTATATTTATAGTCTTTTTTAAATTAATTGAATAGACGGATTAAAATTATATTTTTATAATCGTAGTCAAATTTCTTAAAAAATAAATTAAAAAAAGAAATTTTATCTATACAAAATAAATTGTATCATTTATTAAAAAAATATTATATCTATAAAAAATGTAAATTATATTATAAAATTAAACTAAAAAACAAAATTTTCCGGACGTACGTAATAGTAATAGTAGTAGAATCAGTAAACCTTTAAGAAGGGAGGAATCATTTAGAGAAAAAGAAAATAATTTAAATAGTAATTTTGAGGCATAGGTTAAATTAGACAAAGGTTTTTGTAAATAGTTAATGGTTAAAACCTTAGTTTTTCAGTTTTTTTTTTTATAAAAAAAACAGCAAACAATCTGTTGTCGTTGTGACATTTCTTCTCAGGCTATCACCAAGCCAGTGTTCTAGAGGAAGAAGATGAAGCAGAATTAGTGTTTTATTTGTTCTTATATACTTTTTGTAAGTGGAGAATCAGCTATTTTTACTATGATATAGTAATATCATAGCCGAAGCGAAGAACAAAACTCCATCTTCTGTTTTCCATTTCCTGTCATTATTGACTTATAACTTTTACAAGTATTGAACAATGTTATGACACAACGGCCAACAATAATGATACAAAGACATTTTAATAAGCACAAAAAAACCATTATTTCTTGAAATTAAGAACAACATAGACTATAGATATAATTATAGATCAAATGTTTGTTAAAAAAGAAAACATTACAGAAAGCCGTTGAAACTGGTTCTCTAATTTAGAATGAACCAATCTCTCTCTACGGCTATCATCTTGTGATCGTAACAGACAACACAATGCGCACCAGACATACTTTCGACATTGTTAGGCAATAAAACAATCTCACCCGTATGAGTAGCGCCTATGATGTGTAATACACAGTGTTGACCAGGATACATCCAAGACCTCCAAGCAATAGAGAAACAAATACTCGACCATTTCTCAGCATCTTCCATATAACCCACAAATAAAATGTGTTATGTGAACTTGTAACGGCTAAGGTTACTTTACCATTGTAGTTTATCAAACATGGAGAAGCATGAGAAGATTGTACATACTCGTATAATCGAGAAAAGAGATCCAACTTCTCAGTCCTCAAGTCGAATCTCATCAAGCACCATTCCAACATATCTTTTGCCCATAGAAGCCCCATAACACAAAACCCCATTGATGCACAAACCTTTCTTCTTCTTTTTCTTCTCAAATGATAAACCCTAATTAATCTACCTTCTCTTGTTAAATTAGGTTAATATGTATATATATAGAGAGAGGGAGAAGAAACAAGGAAAATAAACCCTAACTCACAAAAGAACCTAACAATCAAGTTACATTTCTTATTTATACAAATCCAACAAAAATCATGTGGAACTTTTATGATACGGTATGTTGGTTCATCAAATTAAATAACCTGGTAACTGGTTTTTCTCGGTTAAGTTCGGTTATTCTAAACCCGCTCAACCTGAATCTCACGGACCTCAAGATGATCAAGCTTCTTAGGCCGCTTGTAGTTTTTCAAAAGGAGAGAGCAACACACAACACTAACAGAGGAAGCAGCCATTGCAGCACCTGCAATCCATGGAGGCAACCTGAACCTCGTAGACGGGAAAAGCACCCCGGCAGCGATCGGTATGCCCATTAGGTTATACCCGAGAGCCCAAACGTAGTTGAGACGGATTCTTGAGAACGTTTTCCTTGAAAGATCAATAGCTGTGATCACATCTTCTAAGTTGCTTTTCATCAGAACTATATCAGCTGCTTCTATGGCTATGTCGGTTCCTGCACCAATCGCCATTCCTACATCAGCTGCCACGAGAGCCGGCGAGTCATTGATTCCATCACCCACCATTGCCACAACATGACCAGCAGCCTGCAAAATCATTGTTTGTTTTGATCAATTACAGTTTTGTGTTTATACATTTGATGTGGAGCCTATACGGTTTACCTGTAGTTCCTTGACTTTCTCTGCTTTTTGCTCGGGTTTAGCTTCTGCGATAACAGAGTCGATACCGACTTCTCTAGAAATGGAATTCGCAGTTCCCCAGTTGTCACCAGTTACCATGATGCTTATGATATTCATGGATTTTAGAATGGAGATGGCTTCTCGAGCACTCGGTTTTAGAGGATCCGAAACAGCCAGAACTCCAATCAGTTCACTGTTTATAGAGACAAGAATCCCGGTCTGGGCCATCTCTTCAGCTTCTGCTAGCAACTCTTCAGCGTCTTCTGGAATCATAACTCCATAATCAGACATAAGGTTCTTGTTTCCCACCATAATCTCTCTTCCCTTAACCGTCGCTTTCACTCCATTTCCAGTGATAGAAGCAAAATCAAGAGCTTCAGGCCACGCAGGGTTCTCTTCGTCATCTCTGAATTTCTTCGCGTATTCGACAATGGCCTTTGCTAACGGATGCTCGCTGTTTACCTGATAAAAGGATAGCGTCATCATAGTGATATCATTTTTTATGCATGCCATGAGTTTTAAACAAATTTAACCATAAGAATTTGTATGTGTGTTTGATAAGTAAAAGAGATTACCTCGGTTGCGGCAACAAGTTCATAGAACTCTCGAAGCACCATGTTTTTCACGAGTTTGGTTTTAACAACTACGGGTTTCCCCATCGTCAGAGTTCCTGTCTTGTCAAAGACAATGCAATTTACCTACACCAGTCATTAAATCTGTTAGGTTTCATCATCGATCTTAAAAAAACAAAACAGTATAGAAAACCTTTGTCAAGTGGACATAATATAACAGGCTATAGTGCAAGAGAGCCTATAAGCTCAGAAAGTAATCGCGCACAAACCTTGTGCGCTCTTTCTAGGGCTTGACCACCTTTTATCAGCACCCCTTGGGATGCACCAACCCCAGTGCCAACCATAACAGCGGTTGGAGTGGCCAGACCAAGAGCACATGGACAAGCTATGACCATGACAGAGATCCCAAACTGAAGAGCTAGCTCGAAGCTATCCATTGAAGAAGGAATCCAGGATTCAGGGTACCAGTGCAGTTTACCAGCTATAAACCAGGCAAGCCAAGTTGAGAACGAGAGGAAAATTACCTGCAACATTAATTTATAGTCTAGTGAGTTTAAAAAGTATTTGTGCCTCTAAAAGACTAAACTTTAAAAATTGGTTTACCAACAGTTCAGATTACTCACCAGAGGAACAAAGAACTTAGAAATTCGATCAGCCAACTTCTGTACTGGAGCTTTGGCTAGCTGTGCAGACTCCACAAGTCGAACAATCTGTGCAAGAGCACTCTCTGAACCAACCCTTGTAACCTTAATATGCAGGACTCCGTTCTCGTTCAAAGTGCCTCCTATTACTGTATCACCTTTTCTCTTTGCCACTGGCCTTGCCTCTCCAGTTATCATACTTTCATTCACATGACTTTGTCCCCATATGACATAACCATCTGAAGCTACTTTAGCACCAGGAACGATCTTGATCACGTCATTCTTCTGTATCAATCGACCATCAATCTCTTCTTCACCAGTCACATTCCCTTCCTTGTCCAAAGTCAACAATATCGCAGTGTCGGGTGCCAAGTTCATAAGCTTTGCGATCGCTTGAGATGTTTTTCCTTTAGCCATAATCTCCAAATACTTTCCTAGTATGATAAACGAAATGAGCATGGCACTAGTCTCAAAGAAATCAACTCCCTTGAAATCAGGAGAGGTCGCAGCTCTCAACACTGTGTATAACGAATAGAAATAGGCTGCATTTGTTCCCAGAGCAATCAGAACATCCATGTTAGCCGATCCCCGGCGTAAAGCCTTGTAAGAGCCAACATAGAATCTCCAACCTATGATAAACTGGACAGGAGTAGCCAAAACCCACCTTATGATTTCACCAATGGTGAGCATATTAATGACCTTAAACATCAGCAAATGTTTAATTCCAGGGATATACATAAACACCATGGCTGTCAAAAACACCGGTACTGTAAAAACCAAGCTCCAAAGAAACGACCTGTAGTACTGCTTAATCTCACCTTGCTTCTTAGACTCTCTGCCTACCCCTCCTTCGGAAAACACTGTTGCCTTGATGTGACCACTATGACCAAAGACAGTAGACTCTATCACACGAATGAAATTCCTTGGTCCAGTCACATCGGGTTTGTACAATACAGATATCTTATCAGCTCCACGGTCGAACTCAACATTCTGAACCCCAGGAAGTGCTTCAAGAGATCTTTCAATTATACTCATCGATTCATCAGTAAACTCACCATCAATCTTCAAATCGATCTTGCTCACATCTTCACCTGTACTTATAAGAACCGCCTCAAATCCAGCATTTTCTATCTCTTCCAGTAGTATATCATAGCTCAGGAGCCTAGGATCATAATGAACTTCAGCTTCTTCAATCGCTAAGGCAACATGAGCTCTTTGTACGCCATTAACTGATTGCAGAATTCTTTCGATGGTTGACGAACATGAGGTACAAGTCATACCGTTTATTCTTATCCTGCATACTTGCCTGGACCTCTCATTCGCTTCGTTTTCTATCAATGATGCTTCAAATCCAGCGTCTTCAATAGTCTCACGAATCGTCTCCACCTATAATCCATTTGAAAAGAGAAGAAGAAGAAGAAATCAGAGCCCTAAATTCCTAATTCCTACCACAATCAAGCTATACAAAGAAAAACCCTAAATCCCAATCAAGTCTACTCAGAAACAGCTCAATCGATTCACATGTCACTGAGATAGAACAATACAAGGAGAATCAGAAATTCAATTTCGAAGAAATAAAAACTTACATTGACAGATTTCGGATAAAACAGGATTTGAGCCCGATTGTTTAGCGCGTCGATGACAGCTTCGTGAATCCCCGGGAGACGCTTGATTTCTTTCTCGACAGATCCAGCGCAAGCGGAGCAAGTCATCCCCAAAACGCGGAAAACCGCCCTGGAGATCTCTTCCTCGTCGATCTCAAGCACCGCCGTCTCCGACGGTGATCCGCCGCCGTGAGATCTGATTAGGCGTTTCCGCACCACAGGGTATCGTTCGCTGAATCTCTCTTTCCGTATGCATGTGAGCGCCAATAGCTTCGTCGCCATGGAAATTTCACCAGAAAAGTTTTTCGTCTTCTGTGAGAATCTTATTCTCTCGTTTAAAATTTGATCTGCTTTTTGGTTTGTGGGAAATGTGTGAGACTTTGAATGGCTAGCTTTTTAAATACGAACGAAGAGGGAAAATTGGTTTCGGCTGCAATATGACAAAATATATGCCCCGATTCTGTAAATATTCAAACTAACGGGTCCTACCGAAAAAATACTGTATTTGAAGTTGCAACCACCGTCTAGGGATTTAATTACGGTGTTATTATTTTTTTCTTAATAAATGTTCATTATTACGAGTTTACGACATTCCATTCTATGAGTGAACAATGTTAATTTTAGTTTGAAGAATTATATACTTTTAGGGACTGGTTTGAAGTAGGTTTCCTTGTTTTTGTTTCTGTTTCATTAAACTGGCATTTTTTATTTGTTTTTTTTCATTTTCAAGGGAAAATAAAGGCAAGTAAAATTCTTTTCAATTTACATTTCTTTTTTGCTTCTGACGTACTTGTTGCGTGCAATAAATAAATGTATTATAAAATTGTCAACGAAACCTTGCCAATCCATATCCAGTTTATGGTAAAATGGAATCTATTATACATACGTGTCTGATCTTTTGTGGCACTCAACCTCGTAAGAAGTCGTACCAAACTTGAAACTGGCGGCTTTGAGAAGTCAAAGCATTATAAATGGGCCAAACTGAATTTTGAGGCCCATTTACTACTCTTTACGGCCTTTTTAGTAAGTTAATACATACGATATCGTTATGCATAATGAAATACAACCATGTTTCTTCTTGGTCTCTGAGACTCTGACTCTCTGCAAATTCTGATCTATTATGATTTCTAATTACAATCGAAATTTTTCAAGTATGTCACTTTCTTTTGGAAATTATACATCCAATGATGTATAACATAATATAACATCATAGATCCCAAATTATACAGAAAATCTTGCATAAACTCTATGTTCCTCTCTTTCTTTACAAACACTTTTTAAACACCCAACAAAACTAATCAAGAAAAAAAACATTACTTAAGAACTCAAACACACTCGTCAAAATCAGAGGAAAAAAAAAATCAAATCTTGTAAACGAGTCGATCGATTTACAGAGTTTCCAGTTAGCATTCATCATTCCACATTCTTCTCTCCTTCATTCTCATCACGAGTCAAGCGCGAGCTCGGCCCAAGCCAAAGAAGATGATCTAAGCTCTGCGGAAATAGACACACTGATTCTACTCTCTAACTTCTCGCAGAGCTCTTGCACTGAAGGCTTGTTGTTATTGTTGGTGTTGTTGTTCGGGTCCCGGTTCAAGCATTGGCTAGCCACTTCGCATACCGTTTCAAGCTCTTCTTGGTTAAAATGTTTCAGCTCTGGATCCACCAAACTCGCCATTGTCTCTGGCGCTTCAAGGAACTCCTTTGCCTGCACAATGCAACAAAACATGTGAAGAAGGTCAAAACTTCTGCAACGAAAACAACATTTGATAAAAACTAAACAGGTGAAAAAGGTCGAGACTTTCACACCCAGAGATCGCATAATTCCAATCTCATTTGGTTAACAGTGACAAAGTTTGAAGCTTTCTTCAAAACAGACAAGGAATTTACTCAGTCCAAGTCTTCAGAAGATAGTTTTTTGTTTTTCTTACCCATTCAATTAAGAAACCTCTGTCTTTGCAAAAAGGAGGTCTTCCACTGACAATTTCCAGCAGAAGGACGCCAAATGCATAGATATTACCCGATACATCGAGATATCGGCTCTCCATTGCGTTTGGGAGCACGCATATCACCCTGACTACTAATATTTCTCAAATTCTTTTCTGATCTCGCAAGAATTGTCTTCCAGCATTCGAAATCAACCAGCTGCATCAGAGAGAGCCAGACAAAAAAAGAAGGTGTGAACATAAGCTTAGCTTAGCTAATTGTATTGTTCTGATGACAAGCTGGTTTCACGTTACTTTACCTTGGGAGTAAAATCTTCAGTGAGATAGATTGCGTTTGAGCTCAGCTCAGAGATTGTAAATGGAGGATCAAGCTCCATATGGAGGTACTTGAGACCGCGTGCGATGCCTATGACAATCTTCATCCGCCTTGCCCACGATACTAAAGCCGCTTCCCCATCTGCATCAAAACGTTTTATCATAATACTGTCATATAGCTAAAACATTTCAGAGCAGGATGCAACAAAGCTCTGAGGAAGTTAGATTTTTACAGTGGAGATGCTCGTATAGTGTTCCGTTTGATGCATACTCAAAAACAAGCATTCTTGCGAACGGTGAGGTCTCTTTGCAGTATCCCAGCAATTTTCCTGCATTCTCGTGGTTCAGTCTAGCCAAATCTGCAACCTGACACAGCGCAAAAATGGCGTAGAAATCTCAGAAACTAAGCAGCTTTTTTTACAAAACGTTCTTTGTAACATGAGAAGAAGCTACCTCTCTCTGGAAATAGAGCTCGAGGTATCCTGTCCAATCTTCTTCTTTGACGCAAAGAGAAATCACCGCAATCTCAGGCCCACCTTTCATTGTTCCTTTATAGACCTGACTATCTGCAGATAAACCAATGATGTTGCTAAAGTCTTCACACGCCACTTCAAGCTCTTGTCTTGTGAATCTCGAAACATCCTTCAGCATTTCAGAATCTGGAGTAATAAAATAACACTTTTTGAGTTATTTGCTCCATGGATTTTGAATTGTAAAGTTAGAGAAATTTTGGAAAGATCCTAACCTACGTAGACTGTGAACTTTTCCTTTTCGCTTGAAGATTTCTTCCAAGGAATGATGAGAGATGATCTGTTGTTCCAGCGGTGAACTGCTGAGAAAAGTGCAACGAGAAGGAGCACACCAACCATTGATCCTGTGACTATCTCAAGAGCAAGAAGCCACTTAGGTTTCGATGCTCTACGATGCTTAGCCACAATTTCAGCTGACTGGTGCTTAGGGGGCGCACTCGGGTTTTCATGAGTTTTGACCAGCTGTGCATTACCTGCGATGGGGATTACATTTAGAAAACCAAATCTCGTTGAACATTTGTGTCTATGAAATGAAAATTTTTTATCTTACGCACCGCATTGGGAAGAAGGTCTATGCTTAAGATCCTTGTTGTGCAAGCAGTTCCCTTGAAAGCTCGTCCTAGTGACCAGCAAAAAAAAAAAGAGACTGTCAAGAAAAATTGGACATGTCTAGAGCTCGAGAAGAGAGCCTAAATGACAAGAATACCTTGGAAGGTACTCCAAACATTTTGGAATGTTTCCCACAAAGAAGTTGTATGAAAAGTCAGCTACTTTCAATAGAGAAGACCTGCACAAACCGGCATTGTTTGCACTTGAATTTGAAGAGAACCTGAATAAACAAAATTCCATTAACATTGCCATCGTAGACAGAAGTCACAGAACTGTTGCAGTTTCTGCTTCTTGAGCTTATTAGCTAAACTTACACTTTTGACGGATAGCCCGATGCTCCAGCAGCAATAAGACTTCCTTGAAGCCTATTCCTGTCAATATGAAGTTCTCTAAGGTACTTCAAGTTACCGAGCTCTGGAGGCAGCTTTCCAGTTAAACCATTGGACTGAAGGTTTCTGTAAAAATGTGAAACAAAACTGTTGTCTCAACAACTCATCTGTTAAAAAGGTATGAAAAGCGCCAATTTGACAGTGACGAAAAGGTTGAATCTTTATTACAGTATCACAACGCTGGACAAACTCCCGATCTCTGCCGGGATCGGTCCCATCAGATGATTGTTTCCCAAGTCCAAGATCTTGAGATTCTTTAACTTTCCTATCTCCTTGGGTATTGTCCCGAGTAGAATGTTCCCATGTAGGATTCTACAGAAGCATGAAATGACGTTAACTCTTAATCTCAATGCATCAACTACATATTTGTGAGTATGTCGAGAGAGATGAACCGCACAGTTCCTGCAAGTAGGTTATTTGACCCAATTCTGGCGCAAGAAACCCTTTTATCGATGAAGCCGATATGTTTCTGCACGAAGAGAAGATCCACAGAATAAAAATCACACAAGTTAATCTCACACTAAACTACTCAGAAACAACTGATCTTGCAGATTGACACAAGAATAAGTGAATGCAAGATAATGATCATAGATTCTTACATCTTGATAACATGGTCTTTAGATGGAGAGCAATCAATGCCGGTCCAAGCACAAGGATCTGACTTTGGGTCATTCCAATTAGACATAACTAGAAAAGGGTCCTCATAGATAGCTTCCTTGAATCTTCTAAGTGCTTCAACTGAGAAATAGAAACAAAAATAGATCAAATCTATGAGATCATTTGTATGATCAAACCTTGAATTAAAAGTTTTAACTTCATAGATTCGGCTGATTCTCTCTAAAAAAGTATAATTTCTTGGGATGATTGAGATTCTAGACTAATCTCGACTCTATTCAAGTAAACTGTGTAATTTTCAACCGAGATTCATGGAGACTGGAGAATCGTAAAGGTTCGAGATTTTTCAAGCATTTTCTTTCCTTTTCTTAGTAACCTAACAAGCGAGAAAACGATTAAAATCCAAAGAATCTGAGATCTGGGTTTAAGAAAATTAACTCCACAGATGAGAATACGATTAACAATACCTTCGTTAGAAGCAAACCCATCACAAGTAACGAAGAAGAGCACAAGAACAAGAGAAAGCTGTAGAGCTAAAGAACAAAAGTTCGATCTCATTTTTTCTTGTAGTGTTCTTTCTGAAGATTCCCTCAAATTCGGCTCATTAAACCCAGATTCTCTCTCGAATAACCAACTAATTCCCAGATGAAAAATCTGGAGAAGAAAATGGAGAAAGACGAGAGCTTTCCTCGAGAAGTACTCTGCAGAAACGAAATGTTTAAGCTCAAGAAGAGACCAAGATTAGCAAAGTGAAACAGAGAAAAGAAAGAGAGAGAAGCTGAAGAATAGACAAGGAAATGGTAAAGAGTGGTGAAACTAGAGGAGATTAAAGGATTTAGCAATAAACCTATCAATGGAAACTCACTAAGAATGGAAAAAAAAAAAAGTAGGAATTAGCAGAGATGATGAAGTGTGGAGAGAGAGAGGAGAGAGAGAGAGAGAGAGAGAGAGAGAGAGAGAGAGAGAGAGAGAGAGAGAGACTTGGATTCAAAGACAGGTTTTTTGTTTTTAATTTTTCCTTGTTGGAGGGGAAAAATGAGCTTTAAATTTTCTAGAGAAATAAGTAAAATAAATTAGACGAAAAGAGGACCAAAAAAAGGTCTGGATAATTATTGCTATGAAAAATAAAAGAAAATAATTAAAATTTTACAGAAAGAAAGAATGTCTCTTCCTCTTTTTCCTTCTATTTATTTTACTTTGGGAAAAGCTTAATGTGATTCTGAGTTATTTTTAAAATGTTCTTAATTATTATGGGTGTTTAACATGAATGTTTTTGGTGTTTTTTTCAGTTTAGAAGAATAATAACAACAAATTTCATTATATATGTGGCATATAATAATTCTAGTACTCAGGAAATATCCAAATATTTCTATATCAGGAATTGATTATCCTATTGGAATATGTACAATTTTGTTTCTGCATGAGATTTCAATCGTGATTGCTAATATTTTTTATGCATAATGGCAAATAAATACATTATCTGTTAAGAAAAAAAAATCGTTAATATCTTTAGATTCAAATATACTTCAGTAACTAATCTACTAAAAAGCTTCATATCTATATATACGCCAGAAAATTTTTTCCAAGAAATCATAATAAAGGTGTATTATATATAATACTGTTGGAAATGAATAAATCACGTTGGATGATTCTTAGTTATAGAGTATAATATTGTTGCTAATCATTGAAATAATAGCGCGTTTAATTATAAAGAGAATTTTCATCGTACGGTGTCTACGGTGATCTAGAGTTTTGCTAAGCTGCTGGTGGGACATACCGTACTACCGTAGACCGCATCTATGCATGAATTGTATTTAAATCGGATGGTATGCAACATTAATGTACACAACAAGAAATTCTTTAATTTGACATGCAACCGTAAGAAAATACTGTTAAGGCTGGCTAATAATTCTATATATTTTTTTTCGGCAAACAATTCCATTCATTTCAAATCGAAATTACAAAGTTTTACAGAATTTTCAAAAAACAAATTATTACATAAATAGAACTTTCGGCGCATATATTTTCATTTATATATTATTAAAATAAACATTAGATAGTTGTAATGAGCTTTTTTGTTTTATCAGTAAACGTATTTATTAAAGTAAATTTGGCTAATAGGGTTATTTTTATTTGGAACATAGTTTTTGTTATTTGGAACACAGTTTGTGGAAAATATCCAATTGGTTTGATTTACATGGAAACAAAAAATATATGTTTAAACCCTTTTTGTAAGAGAGTTAGCACCAGCATTCGATCAAAATGCGAAGAATCAAAAATAAACTAAAGTCTTTAAAATCATTTTTAAAGATATGAGAAACGTCTTATTCCGATATAAAAGCCGGCCACACTGCCGAGTTCTCGATCATATTCACCAGTTTATATAATCTGTCTCGAAATAGCGTATGTTTTTCTTTTAGACATGACATAATCGAAAGAACCAATGAGTTCCTATATGCATACTACATTACTAGTACATGAATTATTTTTTTTTCCTTAAAACAAGTAACAGTGTGAAGGATAAAAGGTCCTTCGAAAATTACGCTACCAATCGTCCGAGCTTGTGCTTGGTGTGCGTGATATTATGTTTGAGATTTGTCTTGTTGTTTGTTTTAGTGCATAAACAATTTTGCCCCAGAAATAGAATTTTTTCGTCATAGCATCTCCACCACCACCACCGTATGGCTCTCTTACTCGAACTCACGGAGTGGAAGTCTTTGACAACGCCAACTTATATTTGAATACAAAGTAAAGAACAAACTAAAAACTAAAAAGATAAAATAAAAACGCAATTATGACGTTGTTGGACCAAAATATCAACTACTATTTCGGACAATCAAAATTTCCAAAATAAGTTTAGGTAATTTTCGAATATCTCATTGTAACAATATAAATTTGCAATGGACAACAGCATTAACGGTGACTAAATCCAATTCCTTACCCCACATTATGTAGGGTTGTTGCTACTTGGTACATTAGAAGAGAAAAGGAGAATGAGTTAAAAAAAAAAAATTTCTGATACACAGGAGAATGAATGTTAAAAGTCTCCGAAAGTAGAAAAAAAAAACCTTTTCGAATAGATTCTGAGAAGAAGAAAGGATTCTATATAAAACCGGACTAAAAGGCGAACACATTTCTCAATTAATGTGATTAACTATTCGTAACAAGTCTGCTAAAATGAAATGTATGGAAATGCGAAAGCAGAATTTTCTAAACAAATTAGGTCGCAATCCTACATATATTATATGTATAAGAACACTAAACATCGCACAATATTAAAAATTAGGACGCATTCTGTGTTGCGTTTTGTTGTAATCTACTTTTCTTTGTGTATTCTATCAAAGAAGAATGGATTGCAAGATCATCTTTCCAATATTCGATTGATCTCTTATTGAAATTTACTGAATTCGTCTAAGGGTTTGGTTCTTAGATTTTGTTCCGTTCTTTCCTCTCTTCAACAGTTCAATCGTAAATGGCATGAGAGTGGTGAAGTTTGCAATACGTATTCTGCTGCAAAAACATCAGCATCAAATCGCATGATACAGCGAGTTAATTAGATTATCATATCAAGCGAGTTAATTAGATTATCATATCAAGCGGGTTAATTCGATAATCATATCCAAAACATATATTATTTTGAATGTTACTTCAGAAATTTATTGATTATGGTGTTGATTGCTTCACCCGCGATCACCCGCAAATGCTGCGTTTGCAGTTGGTAGTGGTTATTAACATTTTATCATAGTCATAAAAATCACTGTAAATCGCTTCATATTGTTTTATACCGCTGAAATCCAAAAGTTGCTTCCCGCCAGCATTTACAGTTGCGGGTGGTAGCGATTGGATAAAAAAATATATAAAAAAATCACGCTAGAAAAAAAAAAAAAAGATCACATTAAAAATAATTATAAAACCCTAATCCTACTAAACTTCTCCTATATATATAAACCCTAACCTATCATTTTTTTATTAAGTTCTAGTCTCTAATCATAGTTTTTATACCAATTGAAAAAATTAAGATACAAGCATAAGTGTCATAATACTTTGGTTTAATTCATTCATATTAATTGTTCTGTTTCCACTTTTAAAGTAAAAAATTATGAATATGTATCTTATTAATTACAAAATTAAATTAGTTTGTTACAAATTTTTTTCTGTTTTCCAAAAAGTTACATGATCAAACGAGATGACATGTGCGTTACTTCAACGAATCATTGTGAAAAAACAAATTGAAGATAAAAAACATATTTTGAGTGCACTCCAGAAAGAACGTATTCTGAAGAATACTAATGAGCAATTTGTAGTTGATTTGAGTTATGATCGTGAAAAAAAATCGATTAGATCAATTGAAGAAATTTTATATCATGCATAAGATAAATCCAGAAAATCCACGTATTAGAGCAAATTTTTTCCAATCTATTACATTATTAAACATAATTTTAAGTGATGTTTCCAATAATTGAAATACAACATGTTATTATAAAATTTATTTGTTTTTAAAATAATTATTTTATATTTTTATAATTTTTATTAATTATTTTGAACTAATAATTTTGATATTAACCATAATAATATAGTTTACTGTTTTTTTTAATAATTATATATGATGTTTATTTGGTAATTTAATGTTTAACCGCTAAAACATCTGTTGATTTGCCAGTCAAAATGTTCCGTAAACGGACCTGCGTTAAAAAGTTTAACCAGTTATATAAACCGTTTAATAACGCTGAAAACCGCAATCGTCTGTTTCTGCAAATTTCCGCACTCGTATTCGCAACCGCAACCACTGCATTTAAACCAATCAAGCCTAATTAATTAATGCAAACATTATCCTAATTACTAACACAGTAATAAAGTTAAGAAACATCAAATAGTCTAAGAGATACAGCGCTTAACAACTCTATCAATTTAATAATTTGCATAAAATAATTGTCAACAAAGTTACACAACATATATTTCCAATGTTTGGTACACTATGTCATCCACATTTTTAATTAGATGAACCCAACAAACCCCTCGTTTTTTCTTTTTTTTTTTATCAAACAACAAACTCCTCGTTTATTTCTAGTACATTCTACGTTTCTTATGTTTGTACAATAAAATTATATTTATTGTATAATTGGCATCGCTTGATCTTAACTTCATAAAATTGAACAACAAACAAGAGAATGAGACAAATTACCCATGCGTGTTCGGTGTTCCATTTGTTTGTTTCTATACTATTATTGAACGTATGCATATACACAATTAGACGATTTTCTTGTACATATATTTGCACACACAAATCAGAATAAGGATCAAAGGGATCAGTTGCTAGCATTTAGTATTGTTGAAGTTATAAAAAATATGTATCCATTTACCAAATTGTTTTTAAAAAAATGTTTTTTTTAGGTCTATAATTTGTGATCGGTATAAAATTTGGCCATACCTCATTATATCTCTTGAGTCATTTTATGTTTTATGTTTTAATTGTGTGTGCACTTATTCGAATGAAATCTATTTTATGCATGCCTTTTCGATTTTTATAATCATGATATATTAGCTGAAAATGCTCTACTGTAAACTGTAAAGTGAAAATAATTCTAATTAACTAGACATGAATTTTTTATCAATTTAAAAAAAAATAATAACTAGGACATGAATTAGGTTCCCCAGTCGTTACGCCCAATGCTTACAAGCAAACATTGAGTAGATACTAAGGGAAATTGATAAGGACCATAATGAATACACAACTTTGTGATGACATCAAATTTAAATAGGCCACTTGTCCAATCATAACTTTTGACCCAAAAATTATAGTTTACTGTTGCGGAATTCAAAAGTTCAGTAGTTGTCTCAAAGATACTTTTAGACATTTTTTAGATCTAACCGTGTATGCAAATACGGTATAGTGTGTCTAAGATCTAACCGTGAAATCTATTTTACAACAATACGATATATGTAGTTGATATCATGTAGATAATTTTCATCCTTCAAGCTTTTCTAATATTTGTGAGAATTCATTATTTAACGCTATTTAGATTTATCTCAATTGTCAACTAACTCGATTATTATGTTTTTAACCTTGTTTTTTGCATGGGAGAAATCTGAGTCAAAAAAGATTCACCGACGTGCACGTGAGGAAAACAAAAGGGAACATTTAATGAAAAATGAACAAACCAGCATTATAATATACATAAAATAACTAAACAACCAATAATAAATACACCTTCCGTCACCATGATATATATACATCATTCTAATATCCTAATGGTTTTATTTAAATTTTATGTTTTTTTAATAATTACTTCACTTATGTGTTAAGAAGAGATACACGTCTGTTCCACCAAGACGAGTAACCAAGTTGGTACCTAATGCTTTATACAATATCCCCGTCATAAAGTTGATATGACAAATTATTGGAATTTGGTTTATGATTAATCACATGATAGTAATAGCTTTGTGATACTATTCTCATAAATATGATGTTTCAATTTTTCAATAATTAATCAAGCTTGTAAGATTTATATTTAATGAACTTTGTAAATTCATCAAGTCAGGAAAAACCTAATAAATAGTTGCAAGTGTATGTGAAGGTTTTCTCTGTTGACATAATGACATCCGATACATTTTATTCATGGATTTGACCACTAATTTCCTCATCAAGCTATGATCAGGTATCTTCTCATGCCTTCTTAATCTCCAAGAACATCCGTATACCTGAATCAGAAAGAAAAATAAAAAAAATATATATACAAAAACCATATGGAACTTTATAATCCCGATTCATCTGTTATTTACTACCAATTATTTGGAAAATCTTTTATCTCTGAAGTTCACAAAAAATAACACCGAACGATCAATAGATATACGGGAAAAAAAACACACAAGGAACGATATATTTCTCTAATTTATAATTAATCTAACATGATCCGATAAATGAAAGCTAAAATCAAAATTCCCAACCAAATCTAAACCACATATCAATTTGGATAACATCATTTCATTGAACCTATTGCACCTTTTCCCAGTAAGCGTCTTCCCATTTCTCTACTTGCCGTATGAGATTCAATTTCTTCCTATGGAACTTCTCAAGACCGTTGGGATCAAAAGGAGGAGGAAGTGAACATGGATCTGAAATCGGAGGCTCATAAACTAAAGAGCCCATCAAAAACCTCTTATTAGGCCCATTAACATCTCCAGAAGGGCACACCATTGCTTCTGTGCAGATTTCAACACTGTTTTTGGAAGCTTGAGGCTTGTACTTAAGAAGCTTTGAGTATTCATTCAACAAATGGAACATGTAATCATACACATTTTCCATTGATAGATCTCTTTGCATGAACTCACTTGCTCCTCTTCCAATCTCTTGAGCCTGCAAAAATAAAAATAAAAAAACTTTGAAAATTTGTAGGCACAATTATGTGACTGAACTTTTTTTTTTCTTCTTAAACGTGATTGAACTTAATCAGATTGATGTGATATTTTTTATAGATTCACAAATAGATAGACTGATCATGTAAGATTATCTAGAAAGAGGTAGTAACAAGATTGGATAATGGTACCTTTTGAGTGTGATTATTAAGCCAATCAACAGCAAATTTGATGGATCTACATTTATCCTTATCCTTAATGGGCCAATAGTGTTGGAGAGGTTGAAGAGTTCTTGAGAAGAAATCATAGTAATAAGGTTTCACCATCAAGGTTACTGAGTCACATGCTAATATGTATTTCTCACTCACTGACCATCCGTACCCTTCTATATAGATCTTGTACCTGCACAACCAAATTTACACCTTGGTACAATGAGGCAAAAGATAATATATATAAAGATTAGTACTACTAACCTGTGAGTGCATTGATTTGCTACATTTGAATTCTCAAATCCTCTTTGTCCTTCTGATATCCAATCCTTTGTAGGTTACAAAAATAAAATATTGGTTATAAGCTCATTTTTGTTTTCGCATGCATGAAAATTAATGATTATATATATACGAACATAAGTTTGTAGAATCATACCTGAATGAAAATTCTAGCATTCCAATCATGTTGCGAGGATAAATTGCAAGTGAGGAGGTCTTCTCTTGAAGGAGATGCAACAAAAGGGTTCCCTTTCCAATAAGCATAAGCCTCTCTTTCCATAAACGTCTTCTTCTTCTTTCCTTGTTCCATTTCTTTCAACACCTTACTCCATGGCTTTATGTTTATCTCTTGCCTTCACTCACCAATTAATTCTTTGTATTTCAGTTTTATTCATTTATCAACCATGCAAAAAAAAATCATCAATTATCAGAAAACCAGCCTAAATCTAATATGAAGCTACCAATGTAATTCTGGATCTACATTTCATGTTTTGCTGGAAAGGTTGAATGATAAAAGAAATTAAAAAGGGTAGAAAGTAGATCACTTAAGTAAAGCCTAATAAGTGATAAATAAACTACAACCACATGTATTTAAAGTTGTAGTGGCGTTGAGTGGAGACTAATCAATGACTAAGACCCTGTAAGTTACTAAACACAAAATGAATCTTTGTATTAGAAAATCACAATAGAATCAAAATTTTTTCCCGGCATGTGATCAAGTGGGGACAAGTGTACGTTAACAACCATACACACTTTAGACAAAAAACCAAAAGAAGAAAGAACAAAAAAAGAAAGAGAGAGAGGAGATTATATTCCAGTACATACCATCCCCAGAATGACCAATCTGGAAACACAATATCCACCGTCCATCTATCCCCGCAGTACCTAAATAACGCAGGTGGTCCATCTTCAGCCGTAGGATTTAGTTTACTAAAGCCGTCCGATTTAATGACTGGCCGATCATCGCAGTCAAACATGAGGTCCACGTCAGGTAACTTCCCTGGATACTTTCTCAGCAGCTGAAGAATCCCCCACAGTGTGAACGCGTCTCTAGTCAGTATAGACTTCTTGTAGTTTTCGACGAACACCTTGCCGTTTGTAATAACTAACCTGAAATGCGCTGTCGTTTTGCCATTTTCCACCATTTCTCTTGTTATCCCGGTTTCTCTCCATGGCTTTAGATCCTCGTGGATCCACTTGAAGTAATCAGGACACGACCGGTTTGATTCCGTTTGGTTATGATGAGAACCGGGTTGAGGTGTCCGCGAGCAAGAAGCTGGCCGGTTTGGATTCCAGAAACTTGTGCAGTTTACCGAGATTCCGGTTTTTTGCGTTGATTTTTTCTCTGGTACACGTACCGGAACCGGTTTTGTTGTTATTATTGTCGGTTGATCATATGATTTTGTCTGTGGTAAACAATGTATCAATTTTATTTTTCATTGAACAAAATATTAGGAATTAACTAACTATGTGATGAAAAGAAAAATAATTA
This sequence comes from Eutrema salsugineum, assembly GCF_000478725.1. Taxonomy (NCBI): domain Eukaryota; kingdom Viridiplantae; phylum Streptophyta; class Magnoliopsida; order Brassicales; family Brassicaceae; genus Eutrema; species Eutrema salsugineum. The sequence continues at coordinate 995,137 of NW_006256414.1, forward strand.
CCTTGTTAATCCATTGAGGTGTTCTTGAGCAAGAACCGGACTGGTTTTGATTCAACAAACTTGTGCAATTTACCAATACTCCGATTTTCTGCGGTGGTTCTAGCTCCGGTACCGGTACCGGTTTTGTTGCTACTAATGTCAGTCGATCAAATTGTTTCGTCGTCTTTAATAAACAAAAAAGAGGATTTTAATAATTTTAATTTTCATGATAATGTGATTATATATTGAAAAAAGCTTAATTAATCACCTTGTTAAGCCATAGTGAAGAAGTGACGGCAACACCAACGGCGACAAGGAAGAGGAGAAGTGTCAAGGTGGCCACGTGGAGTTTTCCGACAACCGGACGGTAAGTTTTAAAGTCGGAGATTTTAGAAGTGAGGGCTTGAGGTTTAGAGAACAGAGAGGTCATTATTATGATTTTCTTTGGATATTAAGGGAATCTTTTGTCTTCTTTATTTTCGTTATATCTCGAAATCGGGTTTCTTTCTCTCTCTTCCAGTCTCTCTCTTATTTTTTTCCTCTTAATTGTTTTTTATTTATTTGAACTTAAAAAAATTAAGCAGGACAAAACAATGGAAAAAAAGGATGTATGAGTGGGTTTGAGAAAAAAGGACACGACATTGATGATGATAGTGGACTTTGTTTTACTATATTCTTTGGAATTTGGAATCCAAATTACAAATATCACTCGATCGTGTAAATCACGTTACCAGTTACCATCATACACTACTACAACTATTTTGACCGTCGTAATGCACGTTAAAAGGGTGTATGTATATTTTTTAATCTATTACTGCACAGTATCTATTAAAAAATTCTACCATTTACGTAATAAATAAATAATTGATTCATTGTTCACCATAAACGAACTTATCTAAGCTAGATATATATACATAGATATATAATCCAGTCATGAAGACTTTATATAGACGATCTTTAGAACTTTTAAACTGCAATAATCTTTTTTAAGAAGAGACTTATTGTGGAGAATGTGCTTTTAGCTTCTGAGCTTGTCCAAGGTTATAATAGCAGTGGTACTTCAAAGAGAGGAATGATTAAGATTGATCTGCAAAAGGCCTTCGACTCCATCGAATGGACATTTATCCTTGATATTCTAAGAGCTACTAACTTCCCCCCAAAGTATATTGCTTGGATTAGTCAGTGTATTTGCGCGACGAGGTTCTCCATCTCGGTAAGTGGCGAGCTCTGCGGGTATTTTAAAAGGAAGAAGAGCTTGAGACAAGTGGATCCATTATCTCCATATCTCTTTGTCATAGGAATGGACATTTTCTCAAGACTCCTTGACCTCCGATTTGAAAGTGGCCTTATTGGCTTCCACCCAAAGACTCAAAATCCCAACGTCACCCATTTGATTTTTGCCGATGATGTTATGGTTTTCTTCGATGGAGAGCAGGGTTCTCTGGCCGAAATTTTGAAACTTCTTGACTACTTCTCCAATATCTCCGGTCTAATCCTGAATAGAAACAAAACGGATTTATTCTTGGCAGGGTGCAATAGTGTTGAGACTGTTGATATGACCAACCTCTCAGGTTTCCCTCTTGGCTCGCTCCCTGTCAGGTACCTAGGCTTATCTCTGTTGCCTAATCCTCTCTGTCGAGCTGATTGTGAACCTCTTATTCAGAAAATCAGAGATAGGTTAAGCTCTTCGACAGTTAGGCCGTTATCATATGCAGGGAGACTTCAGCTTCTAACCTCTGTTATCCAGAATATTGTGGGTTACTGGTGTGCAGCTTTTATTCTTCCTAAGCGGTGTATTAAGGATCTTGATAAGCTCTGTCGCAGGTTTTTGTGGTCGGGAACAGCTGAAATACCGAAGCAAGCCAAGGTTAATTGGAACCAAGTGTGTTCTCCTAAGAGTGAAGGCGGCTTGGGCCTAAAGAATATTGGGCTTTGGAACAAGGTTTATGGTCTGAAGTTGATCTGGCTCTTGTTCTCTGCATCGGGGTCTTTGTGGGTTGCCTGGTGTCGGAAAATAAGTTGAGGAGAAAAGGTTTTTGGCAGCTGTCGCCTAATGGTAGAGGCTGCTCAATGTGGAAACAAATTCTTAAGCTCAGGCCGTTAGCGTCTAAATACCTTTCATGTGCGATCGGAAATGGCCAATCCTGCTCTTTTTGGTTTGATAGATGGACGCCGTTTGGCCGGTTATTTGATTTCCTGGGATCTGAGGGGCACAGACTGTTGGGTCTCCCTCTTGATGCTATGGTAGCGCAAGCTATGACCGAGGAGGGCTGGATATATAGAGGCGCAAGGTATGATAATGCAGAACTTCTTTTGTGTCACCTTACCTCGATCCTCCCTTCTTCTCATGCTCCAGACCAATTTCTTTGGCTCCGTAGGTCGGGAGAGGCCAAGAACACATTTATTTTCTCAGATACTTGGAATTTGATTAGACAAGAGAGACAAGATGTTGCTTGGCACACCCAAGTATGGTTTTCTGGGTATGTCCCGAAGCACTCTTTCATTATGTGGCTTTGTTGTCTTGACAGAATGCCAACTCTATCAAGGCTATTATCATGGAGTGTAGTGGAAGATGATACCTGTTATCTCTGTGAAATCTACGGTGAAAACAGGAATCATCTTTTCTTAAGATGTCACTATAGTCATGAAATTTGGAGATGGTGTGCCCGGAAGCTTCTATGTCCATTCATTGGATTCAGTAACTGGAATCATCTTCTCGACTGGTCCATGGTTCCCCCGCGGAACTCATCTCCGGCGTTTCTGAGGCTCATAGCAACTCAAGCGATCGTATATGCAATCTGGCAAGAGAGGAATGCAAGGATTTACAAAGGTATAAAAACTCCAGTGAATGTCTTGCTCAAGACTATCGACCGAGGCATAAGGAATACGTGCTCGGCTAGACGGCATCTTCCTCGGTTTGAAGATGCTCTTTCTTTGTGGTTTCGAGACTCTTAATCTCGTTGGTGCTTGTGTAATTGCTCTTGACCCGGTCTTGTTCAAACCGGTTTTCCCTTTCAGTGTAAGGCTGTTTTCTTTCTTTTTCTTCCTCTTTGTTTATGTAATATGTAATCTGCTCCGTATCAATATAATACAGAAATTCTACAAAACAAAAAATAATCTTTTTTAAGTTAACCTTCGATTTGGAATACAATTTTCTTTGGTTTTGATAAACCAATGAATCTTCTTTTTTAATCAACGATAAACCAATGAATCAATAACAGTTTTTACAGTTCTTATCTTCACTTGTGATAGCTTACAAGTTCAAAAACATATTCCTATCCAGTTGAAATACTTTTAATTATGTGGTTACATTACACCATATATTCTCTAGTATTTCAAAATTCAATTCTTTTGTGGAATAATATCTATTTCACAGGTCAGTTTTGCCTCTGCTCGAGGGTTATGGATCTAATGTTCAAATGTTGATTTTGATATACATATATTTGTCTGGAATCTGGACTTTACATATTGGTAACGTGTCATTATATGCATAAATTTTGTTTCTGTTCAACAATTATGCATATATAGATTCACGTAATCTTTAGTGTTTAGATCACCGACAAATAAATCTTGAAAAGTCAATATCCAATAACCTTGTGGCGATTCTTGTCTTTGGATGAAATTAGTTTACATATTTAAGGTAAATAAGAGTGGTTTTGTGAAAGTTATTAATTAAATTTCACTCATTTTTACGTTACACATAAATATGATTTTTTGTGGATATATATGGTTAGTACACAAATTGGTGTAACTATAACTATAATTATATAAACAAAGAACTCCCATAAATATATATATTTAAAAGTTGTTCAAGAAAGTATTGAGCTTCCGTCTATCTTATTGATCCATCTTATTTTTACATAAGGAATTTAAAAGTTGTTCAAGAAAGAATTGAGCTTCCGTCTATCTTATTGATTTATCTTATTTTTACATAATGAATCTAACTTCAAGTCTTCAACGATATACTAATTGAATACAAATTGCAAAAAAAAAGCAAATCCTCAAATGGACAGGATTATGGTGTGCGTGAATCATTATTATATATAACTCACATAAACTGAAAGTTAAAAGTTATTGCAAGATAAAAAAAATCGAAAAGATTGAGTTAAAAAAATTATATTAGGATCATATGAAAAAAATAGCAACGCAAAAGAAATTGATAATCTGATTAGAGATCTAAAAATAGTATACAGTATTTATTTATAATAAAAAATTCAACAAAATTTGACTGTTGACTCGAATATTACGTCTTTAGTTATGAGATCATACGAGATTTGATTTGACTTCAGTACGGTATTCAACAATCATATACACAAAATATGATATCTTATACATTGCCCAAAATCCGCGAATGATGTCAAACATTAAAATATATCATGTATGTATCCTATAGTTATGCACACGAAAGTTTAGTAGAATTGATAGTTCCAAAAACAAATTGTATACTAGAATGATAATTCAAAATTACCAAGGAAGAAAATAAAGAGAAATAGAATTAAAGGAATACAAACTACATAAGAATACTTAAGTTCAAAACGATTAATGTAGTAATATAAATTACATAAATAAAAAAAGATTCATTACAAAAGCTTTTAAAATTTCATCTCGTAAAAGAATGTTATGACTCAGAGAAACGCAAACCAGAATGTTACCATTTTGTCCACTCAGTAACCCATGAGAATTCTGACACTTGACGTAATTGTGTGACCAAATGGATTGATCCCCAAAGCCCCTTGTAAACATAGCATGATGGCTGGCTTGATTGGTTAGTCTTACAAGCTCATGGACAGTAGATGGACAGCCCACGAGTAATGAAAAAGCTAGTATACAACCCTACAAACACAGTAACAGTAGACACTATTGTGAGTCTTCTTAGCATATCATGAAACATAAAAGGACATCTCTCATCAAACTCAGCTCTCTATGACAACATATGCGAGGAACCAAGAAAGCGGCTCTTAATCTCCTAGGAGAGTTCAACTAAGGGATAAACACAAAAACAAAAATAAGGAACTCATTAATAACAGAACAAAAACATAAAAAAACAAATCCTTAGAAAATTTATAACAAAGCACATAAAACTAACCCTAAAATACGGAAGCTCCACTTACACGTCGATGCTCTTCTAAAACAGTGCCACAATGTAGTAGTGTGAAATTTAATGCATTTGCATTAACCATCACGTCATCCTCTTCCATAGGTTCATGAGCTCATGTATTGACAGTGACGGTTCATTACTTAATTCTCCAAAATTCCTATAAAGTGCCTCCATCTGCCTTATTAAGACAATTGCCCAACACACACTTCCATGTTGATTGAGAACCGAACCAAACCAAAAAATCGATAAAAATTTTGTACTTCAGTTCAATATTCAATTTAGCATTACAATACATTGTTTTGTTCAAAAATTGTACAATGAACAAGATTAAATACTAGATAAATCAATGGAAGGTATGTGAAAATGGTAAATTGAGAAAGTTTAAAAGTTGTTTTTTAGATTGTTTGTTGCATGTTGTTCTTTTGTGTGTTGTGGTTTTTTAAGTTTTTAGTTTTTTTTTTACTGATTGTTTCAAGCTTTCTTCACTTTTTTTAAAGTCTCATAACTTACTTTTTTTTTCCATTACACTAAGGTTAATTCTGGTGAAAGCAAATACAATATATAGTTTTTGAGTTCATTATCACAATTAACAGAGACTCACATGCAAAGTTTCTTTTCCTCCAAACCTATCATCATCCTCTGCAGCTAGCATCCTTTCAAACTTTTGATTGTTTGAGAAAGAAAACACAAATATGTTAGGTTAAAAATGAGTATGCAGCCATGAGAACATCTCTAACCCTACTGCAAATTTCACTGCAAAATAGAGTTTGGAGCAAGATTATCTCCAACTCTACTCCAAATCTCACTCCAAAATGGAGTAGAAAATAGAGTTACTCCATATATGGAGCAAAAATAGAGTTTCTCTATTTTTTTAGTCATAACTCCATTTTAGAGTAAAAATGAAGCTTACATTGGAGTAAAATACAACTCCATTTTAGAGTTACTCCAAAATAGAGAAAAATATGGAGTCATACATTGGAGATGTTTTGAGCCCATGACTTGAGACAATTACTTGATTTTTTCGTAAGCTCAATAAAAAAAGCATATGCTTTTGTTTAATTTATGTTTATACTTTATATAGTTAATCTCTCAAAGACAGCATAACAGTCTTTAAATATGAACATTATATATTTTCTCTAACTAAAAATTAATGGAAACACACAACTAAAACTATCGGAAATTCAATCACCTAGTGCCTTTGAAACAAAAACTAGTCGCTAAGGTAGTGCTGCTTCGTTAGATAGAGGCAGAAACAAGTCTTCATTCTTTATGGCTTTCAGAGTCGGGGTTGCTTCCTTAGCTTCCATGTTAAAGAGAGATTTCCACATGTCCAAAATGTTTGACTCCATTGCATCCCTTACAAACCCATTCGCCTCTGAAATACTCTTACACTACACACCCCAACTTCTCCTCTACCTTCTTCACCCCTTCTTCAATAGTAGACGTGAACTCTCAGCCACATCTTCCTCCTGATTTGAGAAAGTAGACAACGCAATTCAGAACACGAAATTCAGCAGCAAAATTCTCCCACTGGACCGAATTGTTGCCATCATTTAGAAACACTCCATTCTTGGGTTTGATATATTTTGTGTAGACATAATGCATAACACAAACCAGCCTAACCATTACGTGAATCAAGCGGCTTTTTGCATCTATAGCAAAACAGAACATAGGAGAATAGTATGAATGCCATCACACAGTAAGAACATCGATTGAGCCATGTATAGGGAGAGCTCAACTCCTAGTCGCACAACATTTTCTTTCATGTCCTCCTTCCCAGAGATCGTCCTACAAAAACCATAAAAATAAGTCAAACTTCCAGTGAGAGTGACTGTGAAAACTCAGATCAAAGCCAAGGGACATTCACTGACCTAGTGTAGAGATAATATCTGAACGATGGAGCCTTGGGTGACTCAAGTTTAATGTTGGTTAAAAATATGTAAAACTACCAAAATTACTCAAAATCACTTCAAGTTTACGATTACAAATTCGACCATTATCCGATCTACTGCGAATTCACGTAGTGATTTTAATTTTCTCATCCGTTTTTAAGAGTATAGTTCATATGATAGGTTTAGATATATATATATATATATATATAAAGAATACATATCCTTTATAAAAAAAAATCCTTTCTTAGTTGTAGCTTTTAGAAGACGTCAAAAAAAATTGATTATTATATATTGTGTCAAACTTATTTAAATTTATTATTACCCCCAAAAAATGCTATCATTGTTTCTAACACTGTCCGTAGATGCATTCATGATTAACACATCTTAGAGATTTGCAAGATTTGAAATAACTGTTTAGGCAATCATCATTTTTAAAAGCAGCTCCCAAAATATTGATCTTGCCGTACTGGTGGACATGCTCCAACACAATTCACATCTTGCAGATCTATCATCATTTCTCTTGCATTTGATATCCACACACCTATACATGCATTTAATCATATAATATATCTTTTAATTTTTACTCAATTCAAATTTCAATGTAAATATGTGTGAGTGATATGTAATGATATAGCGAGAGACGACTAACATGAGAGGAAGAATGCGACGAGAACAATGAGCAATGTTGCCTTTGATGCTGCCATGTCTTTTGTCAGGAATGTTTTGAGATTCTATATGGTATTCTTAATGTCTATTCATATGTCAATAAGATTTTGAGATTGTATAAGAGGTAGTCTTAGTGTCTAATTATGAGGTGTAAAAGATTGGTATGTAATATATTAAGACTATATTATCAAATTTCAAACAAAATTAACAAAATATAGATTGACACTAAATAATTATGGTCAAACTGATTTAATTGTATATAGATGTATATTAAAAAATGGTATTATATCTATTGTAAAATTCAGTTTAATTACTAAATAACTAAAATTATTAGGGTCAAAAATAACTTAATTGTATATAGCTATATATGTATTGTGGAATACTGTACTAAAGTCAATCCAGCATTAGGGTCAAAATAAGTAAAATTATTATAGCAATTTCACCATTTCTCCTCTTTTATTAACCATGAGTAAGTGAAAAAAAAATTAATCATGAGTAAAATTCACCACATTATTATTACATTCCCAAACTTTCATAATCTATTGTTGACCGTATCTTCTTTCATTTGATTCACCATCATCATGATCACAAGAAGTAAGTGAGTTGTTCTTTCTTCCTGGATCCTCCTTCTCCATATAACTCATTCCACTGCTTCAGCTCTCCCATTCCTGCTCCCTTCGCCGCAAAACTCGCAGCCACCTGCGTTTTCAATTTCAAACCCTTTCAAAACGCAAATCGCTATTTTCATATCTATATAAAAACCACTATGCCTCAAGTCTCTTTCAAACCTGATTCTTGTCTTCTTTGAAATCTTGTCTGGTCAACGGAGGAAGTGTAATTATTCTCTCTTCTTTTCCTTCATCATCTTCACTCCGTAGTCTCTCTCTGTTTCTTCTTCTCCTTAACAACATCAAACACAAATAACAATCAAATCAAACAAAAATAACTTAAATTAGTATTAAAGGAAAAAGAAAATCTAATTTCTTATTGTATCTTTGATCCTCTCTTGCTGTATTAGTTCTTTCGCTGGTCTATACGCAGCGGTTGTGCATAAATTCTGTTCAATCAAATTGTGAGGTTTTAATATTGATTTCAACCTCTAGTCTTAGCTCTTAACCTGAACTACTTAGATCAATTAACCTTGATACTTAGTTTGTTTGTTGTTTTCAAGCAAGACACAAGAAAATTTGGTAACCCAGTTCCCTTTCGGTACGTCTGGGGAGAGACGGTACTCTCAACGGTCCACTATAATCGATCAAGTGTTTACAATAATGAGTTTGTTACTTCACCGTTAAACTCACGTATCTCTCTTCTTTCCTTTGTTTCAGGTACCACAAAGAAGAAAGACCAGAAACTAATTCACCTCAGTTTCAACCACAGATGCCTTAACCCAGAAGATGAAGACGAAAGCCTGAAAAAACCCTTAACCGTGTATCTCTGTTTCTCTTCTCCTTCTCTCGTTAATTATCTCTGCTCTCTCTCAAAGTCTCCAACTCCAAAAAAGTTTTATATATAGCTTTGAGTAATCATGTGGGCCTTATACCCTAGCCCAACATCAGTTTCTCTTGCACACTCTTGTAAACACACGTATGGGCTTGAGCCCAAAAGAATAGAAGCTTTGCCCAGATAATGTGTAGTTGACCATTATCTTCTCCTTTGGTTTTATCGACAAACTCCACAAATCTCCACCTTGTCGATTCAACCACCAAAAACTACGACATCTGCCTGAGACGAAATCCTCCGTCGCCTCTCCGTCATGTCACCGTTCTAGTGGACCTTCTCCGGCGCTGCTCCTTCTCCGACTTCACCGTCGTCCTTGAAGCTCGCCATCGTCACGATTCATGGCTTTAAACAAGCCGATGAATCTCACCACCGTCTCTGCAAATGAAGCACCACGATTCCAGCTTAACCGCCGTTTCGTCGCTACCGGCGTTCATCTCCACTGTCGTCTTTACCGACGATAGCATCTGCTGTCGCTGATTTAACCATCACCGACCCAACATCTCAACTTTTTCACCGGAGCATGTCAAAACCCAGAAATCGTCGACTATTTCTAGATCCTCTCATTTCCGATGATAGATTGACGTTAATTCATCCTCACCGCTGACTGATTCCGCTGCTACCTTAACCGATGCAGCTCAGCTCTGCAATCCCAGGTAAATTCCGAAACTCCCATATCCATCTCTTTACCAAAATGTTATTTCAGTTTCTGTTGCTGTGATTTGCAATTACTTCTGAAATCTTACTGTCTTCCTTTTCATCTGCAGCTGCTGAAGACACTTTTGATTTCAAAAAACTAAGCATCGTGAATTGCAGGTAAAACCCTAAATTCCTTTGACGCTTCCAAACTTTCAAATTTGACCACCTGAAAATTTTGCCATTTGAGAAGATCAACCCGTAATGAAACACTTCTTCTCTGTTACCCTGAAATGATGACTTTTACCAATCTCATCTCACATTTTTCAAACTTTACAATCTGAAAAACTTTGTCGATTTCTTATGTTACCGATACTGAATTTTTTTTTTCAATATCTTCTGTCTTTGTGAGATGCCCAAATCGACAAGAGCAATCTCAAGACGCTTTTGAAAACAACTACAGAATTACATTGAGAAGCACCAGGAACTTCTCAAACGTGTTTCCAGGTAAGCACTTTGTGAGCATGTCTGCTGGATTAGCTGTAGTGTGAACCTTTAGGATCTTGACTGAACCTTCATCGACTATATCTCTGATAAAATGATATTTGGTATCAACATGCTTTGTTCTGTCATGGTGCACACTGTTCTTTGCTAAACATATAGCACTTTGTGAATCACAATTGAGTTTAAAACTGTCCTCTTTAAAACCCAATTCACCACACAATCCCTTAAGCCACAGACCTTCCTTAGTAGCCTCAGATAGAGACATATATTCTGCTTCCGTAGTAGATAAAGCAACTACTTGTTGTAGACATGATCTCCAACTGACCGTATTGCCACCAACTTTGAAAACATAGCCTGAAACTGACCTTCTCCTGTCTAAGTCTGTAGCATAATCTGAATCACAAAACCCTTCAATCTCAAATTTCTCTGATTTTGTGAAAGTAAGACATACTCCTGTAGCTCCTTTTAAATACCTCAAAATCCACTTAACCGCAGCCCAATGAGATCTTCCTGGATTCGCCATGAATCTGCTAACCAATCCAATGGCAAAGGCTAGATCAGGTCTTGAACCGATCATAGCATACATCAGACTCCCCACTGCACTTGCATAGGGAACTGAATCCATCAATCTACTCTCTGTTTTTACCTCCTGCTCTGTTAGACTCTTAAGCTTAAACTGCGAATTACTTGGAGTTACACAGCCTTGCAATCCTCCATGTTAAAAGTTCTTAAACTGCTTAGATATCTTTCCTGTGATACTTGAGAGTACCTTTCTTT
>NW_006256414.1:1006328-1008568 GCF_000478725.1 Eutrema salsugineum
TTGACTTCATGAATTCATCAAACTTCTGATTCCATTGTCTAGGTGACTGTTTCAAACCATATAGAGATTTCTTAAGAAGACAGACCTTGTCTTCGTTTCCCTTCTCTATAAAACCCTCTGGCTGACTCATGTAAATGACTTCATCAAGTGTACCATGTAAGAAAGCAGTCTTCACGTCTAGTTGCTCCAATTCCAGATCAAAATTAACCACAACTGACAACATGATTCTAATAGAAACATGCTTAACCACCGGAGCAAATATTTCGTTGTAATCCACTCCTTCAACCTGTGTAAATCCCTTAGCTACAAGTCTTGCTTTGTATCTAGGTTCTTCAACACCTGGAATGCCCTCCTTGTACTTGAAGATCCACTTACACCCAACTATTTTTTGCTTTCTCGGCTTAGAGACAATCTCAAAAGTTTCATTTTTATCCAGAGATTGTTTTTCTTCTTCCATAGCCTGCTTCCACTTCTTCCAGTCTTTACTTTGTCTAGCTTCTGCGACTGACTTTGGTTCATTTAACTCTATGCTTTTCAGCGCTAGTTTAAAGCATAAAGCTAAATAATCAGCATCCTCAAACCTCGATGGTGGTTTGATAGTTCTTCGCTCTCTGTCTCTTGCCAGCAAATAATCATCAAGAGACTCTTCTTCATCCTGATTTTCTTGTTCTTCCTCAGATTCCTGCTCCTCTTCTGATTCTGAATGTTCCGAAGTAGCTCCACCTTGACCAGCAGAATCTGTATTTCCTGAAACCTCTCCACCTTGACCAGTGGACTCTTGAACCGAACCATTTGGAGTAGGTCCTTGGATCAATCCAGCTTTGAAAGTAACTTTCTTCTTCTTTGTAGATTTTGTTACTTCATTCTGATCTCGGTCCTTATACAACTTTTCCTCATCAAAGACTACATTCCTGCTGTTAGTACATTTTCCATCCTCCGGAATCCAAACCCTGTAACCTTTAGTACCCTGTGGATATCCTAAGAAAATCCCTTTAACAGCTCTTGGACTCATCTTGTCTTGTATTACATGAACATATGCAACACAACCAAATCGTCTGAGATGACTGTAATCAACCTTTGATCCTGACCAAACCTCTTCAGGAATCTTGAACTTCAGTGATGCATTTGGTGATCTGTTTATGAGATAAACTGCAGTAGAAGCTGCCTCAGCCCAAAATTTCTTTTCCATTCCTGTTTCTGCTAACATACACCTGATCTTCTCAGCTATTGTCCGATTCATCCTCTCAGATACTCCATTTTGCTGTGGAGTATAAGTGCAAGTTCGATGTCTTTTAATCCCTGAATCCTGACATAGCTTATCCATCTGATTGTTGCAGAACTCTAATCCATTATCAGTTCGCAGACGCTTTATCTTCTTACTCTTCTGATTTTCCACTAGTGCTTTCCACTCTGAAAAATTTTCAAACACTTCGTCCTTACTCCTTAGGAATCTGATCTAAACCTTCCTTGAGTAATCATCAATGAAAGTAAGAAAGTATCTACACCCTGTCATGCTTGGCTCGTTTGACACTGAGCCCCAAAGATCACTGTGAATGTATTCCAAAATACACGTAGTAGTGTGTTGGCCAACTGGAAAACTCTGCTTGTGAGACTTACCAAACACACACTTTTCACAGAAATCTAAAGTGTGGACTTCCTTTGAGTCTAGATAACCTCCTTTGACCAGAAGATTCATGTTCTTAAGACTCATATGTCCTAGCCTTGAATGCCATCTGTTCGTTAGATTTACCTCCGTCCTGACCACAAATGCTTCTCCTCTCACAACTGTTCCCTGCAAATAGTACAGCCCGTTCTCATATTTTCCTGAAATCACTTTCTGGCCCTTCTTGTAGAAAGTAACTATGAAGTCCTTCCCTTCATACTTGCACCCGTTCTTCTCTAGCTGGCCATAAGAGATGAGATTTTTGCTCATGGTTGGCATGTATCTCACATCAGTTAATATCACGGTAGCTCCTTCTGAGTTTATGATCTTGATTTTCCCAATGCCTTTGACTTCGCTGTGAGTGTTGTTACCCATCATCACCTTTCCGCCATCAACTTCTTTGAAGTCATACAAGACATCTCTATCAGGTGTAATGTGGAAAGTACACCCAGAATCTATGACCCATTCATCCATAGTGTCTTGGACGCTTGCTGTTAAGATCATAGGTTCCTCTCTTTCATGTACTACATTTGCAGAGTCTTGTTTCCCATACTTTCTTTCAGGGCACTCTTTCTTG
>NW_006256414.1:1008668-1013561 GCF_000478725.1 Eutrema salsugineum
ATAACCTTCCGCAAGACCAGATTACTAAGGCTGGAACATATCAAGTTCTTTGCCTTTTTGTCTGTCTCCTTCTTCTTTGGATCAACCGGAGATGGAGTTGCCTTAGCATCTGTCTCATCTTCTTTTCCTTTTCCTTTGTCAGATGCTGCGCTAGTTTCTTCCTCACTAATTGCAGAATCTAACCCTAGATTTTCAAGAGCCATAAGCATCTTGAATTTCCACATACCAAAATCTCCTTTACCATCAAACTTCTCCACCTTAATTTTACCAAAAGATGGTTCCATGATTCAGACTTTGTAGATAAGAAAATCTAATTTCTTATTGTATCTTTGATCCTCTCTTGCTGTATTAGTTCTTTCGCTGGTCTATACGCAGCGGTTGTGCATAAATTCTGTTCAATCAAATTGTGAGGTTTTAATATTGATTTCAACCTCTAGTCTTAGCTCTTAACCTGAACTACTTAGATCAATTAACCTTGATACTTAGTTTGTTTGTTGTTTTCAAGCAAGACACAAGAAAATTTGGTAACCCAGTTCCCTTTCGGTACGTCTGGGGAGAGACGGTACTCTCAACGGTCCACTATAATCGATCAAGTGTTTACAATAATGAGTTTGTTACTTCACCGTTAAACTCACGTATCTCTCTTCTTTCCTTTGTTTCAGGTACCACAAAGAAGAAAGACCAGAAACTAATTCACCTCAGTTTCAACCACAGATGCCTTAACCCAGAAGATGAAGACGAAAGCCTGAAAAAACCCTTAACCGTGTATCTCTGTTTCTCTTCTCCTTCTCTCGTTAATTATCTCTGCTCTCTCTCAAAGTCTCCAACTCCAAAAAAGTTTTATATATAGCTTTGAGTAATCATGTGGGCCTTATACCCTAGCCCAACATCAGTTTCTCTTGCACACTCTTGTAAACACACGTATGGGCTTGAGCCCAAAAGAATAGAAGCTTTGCCCAGATAATGTGTAGTTGACCATTATCTTCTCCTTTGGTTTTATCGACAAACTCCACAAATCTCCACCTTGTCGATTCAACCACCAAAAACTACGACATCTGCCTGAGACGAAATCCTCCGTCGCCTCTCCGTCATGTCACCGTTCTAGTGGACCTTCTCCGGCGCTGCTCCTTCTCCGACTTCACCGTCGTCCTTGAAGCTCGCCATCGTCACGATTCATGGCTTTAAACAAGCCGATGAATCTCACCACCGTCTCTGCAAATGAAGCACCACGATTCCAGCTTAACCGCCGTTTCGTCGCTACCGGCGTTCATCTCCACTGTCGTCTTTACCGACGATAGCATCTGCTGTCGCTGATTTAACCATCACCGACCCAACATCTCAACTTTTTCACCGGAGCATGTCAAAACCCAGAAATCGTCGACTATTTCTAGATCCTCTCATTTCCGATGATAGATTGACGTTAATTCATCCTCACCGCTGACTGATTCCGCTGCTACCTTAACCGATGCAGCTCAGCTCTGCAATCCCAGGTAAATTCCGAAACTCCCATATCCATCTCTTTACCAAAATGTTATTTCAGTTTCTGTTGCTGTGATTTGCAATTACTTCTGAAATCTTACTGTCTTCCTTTTCATCTGCAGCTGCTGAAGACACTTTTGATTTCAAAAAACTAAGCATCGTGAATTGCAGGTAAAACCCTAAATTCCTTTGACGCTTCCAAACTTTCAAATTTGACCACCTGAAAATTTTGCCATTTGAGAAGATCAACCCGTAATGAAACACTTCTTCTCTGTTACCCTGAAATGATGACTTTTACCAATCTCATCTCACATTTTTCAAACTTTACAATCTGAAAAACTTTGTCGATTTCTTATGTTACCGATACTGAATTTTTTTTTTCAATATCTTCTGTCTTTGTGAGATGCCCAAATCGACAAGAGCAATCTCAAGACGCTTTTGAAAACAACTACAGAATTACATTGAGAAGCACCAGGAACTTCTCAAACGTGTTTCCAGGTAAGCACTTTGTGAGCATGTCTGCTGGATTAGCTGTAGTGTGAACCTTTAGGATCTTGACTGAACCTTCATCGACTATATCTCTGATAAAATGATATTTGGTATCAACATGCTTTGTTCTGTCATGGTGCACACTGTTCTTTGCTAAACATATAGCACTTTGTGAATCACAATTGAGTTTAAAACTGTCCTCTTTAAAACCCAATTCACCACACAATCCCTTAAGCCACAGACCTTCCTTAGTAGCCTCAGATAGAGACATATATTCTGCTTCCGTAGTAGATAAAGCAACTACTTGTTGTAGACATGATCTCCAACTGACCGTATTGCCACCAACTTTGAAAACATAGCCTGAAACTGACCTTCTCCTGTCTAAGTCTGTAGCATAATCTGAATCACAAAACCCTTCAATCTCAAATTTCTCTGATTTTGTGAAAGTAAGACATACTCCTGTAGCTCCTTTTAAATACCTCAAAATCCACTTAACCGCAGCCCAATGAGATCTTCCTGGATTCGCCATGAATATGCTAACCAATCCAATGACAAAGGCTAGATCAGGTCTTGAACCGATCATAGCATACATCAGACTCCCCACTGCACTTGCATAGGGAACTGAATCCATCAATCTACTCTCTGTTTTTACCTCCTGCTCTGTTAGACTCTTAAGCTTAAACTGCGAATTACTTGGAGTTACAACAGCCTTGCAATCCTCCATGTTAAAAGTTCTTAAAACCTGCTTAAGATATCTTTCCTGTGATAACTTGAGAGTACCTTTCTTTCTGTCCCTGATGATATCCATACCAAGAATTCTAGTCGCTGGTCCTAGATCCTTCATCTCGAACTTTTTACTTAAGCTTGCCTTCAAGGCTTTGATCTTTTCCATATTCTTTGCTGCCACAAGCATGTCATCGACATATAGTAAGAGATAAACCATATCATCAATACATGATCCCTTAGTGTAAACACATGGATCCCTAGCGCTCCTTTGAAACTCCATTGACTTCATGAATTCATCAAACTTCTGATTCCATTGTCTAGGTGACTGTTTCAAACCATATAGAGATTTCTTAAGAAGACAGACCTTGTCTTCGTTTCCCTTCTCTATAAAACCCTCTGGCTGACTCATGTAAATGACTTCATCAAGTGTACCATGTAAGAAAGCAGTCTTCACGTCTAGTTGCTCCAATTCCAGATCAAAATTAACCACAACTGACAACATGATTCTAATAGAAACATGCTTAACCACCGGAGCAAATATTTCGTTGTAATCCACTCCTTCAACCTGTGTAAATCCCTTAGCTACAAGTCTTGCTTTGTATCTAGGTTCTTCAACACCTGGAATGCCCTCCTTGTACTTGAAGATCCACTTACACTTTTTGCTTTCTCGGCTTAGAGACAATCTCAAAAGTTTCATTTTTATCCAGAGATTGTTTTTCTTCTTCCATAGCCTGCTTCCACTTCTTCCAGTCTTTACTTTGTCTAGCTTCTGCGACTGACTTTGGTTCATTTAACTCTATGCTTTCAGCGCTAGTTAAAGCATAAGCTAAATAATCAGCATCCTCAAACCTCGATGGTGGTTTGATAGTTCTTCGCTCTCTGTCTCTTGCCAGCAAATAATCATCAAGAGACTCTTCTTCATCCTGATTTTCTTGTTCTTCCTCAGATTCCTGCTCCTCTTCTGATTCTGAATGTTCCGAAGTAGCTCCACCTTGACCAGCAGAATCTGTATTTCCTGAAACCTCTCCACCTTGACCAGTGGACTCTTGAACCGAACCATTTGGAGTAGGTCCTTGGATCAATCCAGCTTTGAAAGTAACTTTCTTCTTCTTTGTAGATTTTGTTACTTCATTCTGATCTCGGTCCTTATACAACTTTTCCTCATCAAAGACTACATTCCTGCTGTTAGTACATTTTCCATCCTCCGGAATCCAAACCCTGTAACCTTTAGTACCCTGTGGATATCCTAAGAAAATCCCTTTAACAGCTCTTGGACTCATCTTGTCTTGTATTACATGAACATATGCAACACAACCAAATCGTCTGAGATGACTGTAATCAACCTTTGATCCTGACCAAACCTCTTCAGGAATCTTGAACTTCAGTGATGCATTTGGTGATCTGTTTATGAGATAAACTGCAGTAGAAGCTGCCTCAGCCCAAAATTTCTTTTCCATTCCTGTTTCTGCTAACATACACCTGATCTTCTCAGCTATTGTCCGATTCATCCTCTCAGATACTCCATTTTGCTGTGGAGTATAAGTGCAAGTTCGATGTCTTTTAATCCCTGAATCCTGACATAGCTTATCCATCTGATTGTTGCAGAACTCTAATCCATTATCAGTTCGCAGACGCTTTATCTTCTTACTCTTCTGATTTTCCACTAGTGCTTTCCACTCTGAAAAATTTTCAAACACTTCGTCCTTACTCCTTAGGAATCTGATCTAAACCTTCCTTGAGTAATCATCAATGAAAGTAAGAAAGTATCTACACCCTGTCATGCTTGGCTCGTTTGACACTGAGCCCCAAAGATCACTGTGAATGTATTCCAAAATACACGTAGTAGTGTGTTGGCCAACTGGAAAACTCTGCTTGTGAGACTTACCAAACACACACTTTTCACAGAAATCTAAAGTGTGGACTTCCTTTGAGTCTAGATAACCTCCTTTGACCAGAAGATTCATGTTCTTAAGACTCATATGTCCTAGCCTTGAATGCCATCTGTTCGTTAGATTTACCTCCGTCCTGACCACAGATGCTTCTCCTCTCACAACTGTTCCCTGCAAATAGTACAGCCCGTTCTCATATTTTCCTGAAATCACTTTCTGGCCCTTCTTGTAGAAAGTAACTATGAGTCCTTCCCTTCATACTTGCACCCGTTCTTCTCTAGCTGCATAGAGATGAGATTTTTGCTCATGG
>NW_006256414.1:1013661-1144624 GCF_000478725.1 Eutrema salsugineum
TTTCCGCCATCAACTTCTTTGAAGTCATACAAGACATCTCTATCAGGTGTAATGTGGAAAGTACACCCAGAATCCATGACCCATTCATCCATAGTGTCTTGGACGCTTGCTGTTAAGATCATAGGTTCCTCTCTTTCATGTACTACATTTGCAGAGTCTTGTTTCCCATACTTTCTTTCAGGGCACTCTTTCTTGTAGTGTCCTTCTTTCCCACATATCCAACATTCTCTAGCTTTTGGTTGATTCTTTGGTCTAGACTTCGACCTTGAATCTCTGCTCTTGGATCTACCTTTACTCTGACCTGTAGTCCTCTTTTCAGACCTCCCTCTACTTGCAACCAAAGCATCTGCACTTGACTTTGGTTTTCCTAGAAGTCCACTCTCTTTTAGCTCGATTTCCTTGGCATATGCTGAAGCGGTAACTTCATTCATAGTAAGTGTCTCTTTCCCGTTGCCGTATTTGAGAGTATGAACTAGTGAATCAAACTGCTTAGGTAAGCTAGACAACACCTGAATTGCCTGATCTTCATCACTTATAGTTATACTCAAGCTCTCCAAATCGTCCACCAGTCTAAGAAACACGTCAAGATTCTCCTCTATGCTTTTGTGCTCTTCCATCTTAAAACTGGCAAATCTCTGCTTCAGATAAATGCGATTTGGTAAGGTCTTTGTCTGGTAATCCTTTTCTAGAGCTTTCCACACACCTAGAGCTGTTGTTTGCTTCATAACCTTCCGCAAGACCAGATTACTAAGGCTGGAACATATCAAGTTCTTTGCCTTTTTGTCTGTCTCCTTCTTCTTTGGATCAACCGGAGATGGAGTTGCCTTAGCATCTGTCTCATCTTCTTTTCCTTTTCCTTTGTCAGATGCTGCGCTAGTTTCTTCCTCACTAATTGCAGAATCTAACCCTAGATTTTCAAGAGCCATAAGCATCTTGAATTTCCACATACCAAAATCTCCTTTACCATCAAACTTCTCCACCTTAATTTTACCAAAAGATGGTTCCATGATTCAGACTTTGTAGATGTTATCACTTGATTGAATAACTTGGACTTTCCCGAAACAACACCAATCGCAGATCAGAAACTGAAACCGTATCCTCCGCTTAAACCTGGTGCTCTGATACCACTTGTGAGGTTTTAATATTGATTTCAACCTCTAGTCTTAGCTCTTAACCTGAACTACTTAGATCAATTAACCTTGATACTTAGTTTGTTTGTTGTTTTCAAGCAAGACACAAGAAAATTTGGTAACCCAGTTCCCTTTCGGTACGTCTGGGGAGAGACGGTACTCTCAACGGTCCACTATAATCGATCAAGTGTTTACAATAATGAGTTTGTTACTTCACCGTTAAACTCACGTATCTCTCTTCTTTCCTTTGTTTCAGGTACCACAAAGAAGAAAGACCAGAAACTAATTCACCTCAGTTTCAACCACAGATGCCTTAACCCAGAAGATGAAGACGAAAGCCTGAAAAAACCCTTAACCGTGTATCTCTGTTTCTCTTCTCCTTCTCTCATTAATTATCTCTGCTCTCTCTCAAAGTCTGCAACTCCAAAAAAGTTTTATATATAGCTTTGAGTAATCATGTGGGCCTTATACCCTAGCCCAACATCAGTTTCTCTTGCACACTCTTGTAAACACACGTATGGACTTGAGCCCAAAAGAATAAAAGCTTTGCCCAGATAATGTGTAGTTGACCATTATCTTCTCCTTTGGTTTTATCGACAAACTCCACACAAATCAACGGTCCAGATCATTTTATCTTACTACCAATTTAAGAAATGGGTTTCTAAAGAAAGACAAAAAGATCAAACCTGAGATCGCTGCCTGTGCATCATCAGTCATCATCGCTAATTCCTTGTAATCCAAGTTTTCATCCACTTTCTCTTTTGCTAACAATGTTCTTAGGATCTTCTCTCTGTTCTCTACACTCAGATAGTCCCACCATAATCCTACGATGCCAAAGAAAAACAAGGTAAACCAAGTCAACCGAATCAAAATCATTTTAATCAAACCACACATGACCTGTTTAAAAAAAATATGAATTTTATAACACGTAAAATGCTTTTACTCCAAAATCTGAAACCAAATCCAAACTGCTTTCTGAAAAATAAGGATACTTTTTGAACCGAACCCAAGCTAAAACCATAACAAAACCGTCCTAAATTTGTTTTCTCGTAGGTTACTACTATTTCTAAATCCGTAAGTCCAAAAACTTGAACTGAAGCCCTTAGCTTAATTAATTATCCAATAAATTATAATGTCGTGTATGATCAATATGTATAGTACATGTGTTGTATGTACTTAAAAATGATTATGAAACGTTAATTTTTGTAATAATATAAATTATACGGATTTGAATCTATAAAATGCCAGATGGTAATATTAGTAGAAATTACTAGACTATATACAATATTCAATTTAGCATTACATTACACATTTTATACATGCAAATATCAAAGTAAGTGCCGAATTCATTCCAAATGTAATTGTGCAAATTAAGTCACCAAAGCCAACAAAGATCGTTGGGGTTACTAGAATCACAAGGCCTTTAAGTAGAGAACCCCCCACAATGAGTCTCTTATAAGGCCCGTTGTTATTTTCGAGAGAGCAGACCGTTGAGTTTTTGGGAAACTTAAAGCTTTTTTTCTTCTAAAATCATCAATGGATTTTATTGATAATCAAACTTTGAGGTAGACAAAGCTCTACCAGAAACTAAACTGACGAGTTTATAGAATTTCCAAAAACAAATGCCATATAAAAAGGAGTCAACTGAACGTAATCTTATATATAAAAGACAATCAACTTTCTCCATATGCTTGACACATCAGTATTGGAGAAGTTGACACCTGTCAACTAAATTTTAAATAATAAATTTTAATATTAAATTTTAAAGTATTTAAAGAATATGAAAAGTTTGTATTAATTAACATTTATATAAGCACTTAAAGAATATGAAAAGATTATATTAACTAACATTTATATTAATGTTAAACAAAAATTTATGTTATAACTAATTAAAAATATTGATGGATATATATATAATTTTTATATAACTGTTGATTATTTAATAATATTCAAGATGTTAAAATTCATTTTTAAGATTATTTATAATAAAATATAACAAGTAACAAATAAAATGATGGTTATATTAATTTTAATTTTTTTTATTAATTGACTATTAATTAATATTTGTTAACTAATTAAAAATATTGAATGATATGTATTATTTTTAATATAATTTTAAAATATTAAATAATATTCAATATATATTTTAAATTAATATTTTAAAAAATTTTAGAATAAATATTAACAAGTAAGTAAATAATAAGTGATGATTATATTAATTTTTATAAAAATATAACAAAAAAAATTGAAAATTTTAAAAAGAAAATTCTGCACGTTACGTGCGGGTATTCACCTAGTAATACACAATCCATGAAGTCCGAACACTGACGTAATATACTCCCTCCGTTTCACAAAGAGTGTCATTCTGACATTTTTCACATTTATTAAGAAAACTATTAAAAATACTATTTTACCCTTTATTAATGTATTAAATAATTTTTTTCTCTAATTAATACATTAAATCAATATGGTTAAAACTGGAATATTGTTTAAAATTCTGCATTGAAAATATAAAACGACATTTTTTGTGAAACAAAAATAAAACCTTAAAACGACACTCTTTGTGAAACGGAGGGAATAAAAAACTAAGACATTTCACGATTTTTGCAAGCTCGAAAGAAAATTACCAAATTAAGAAGAAACTG
Organism: Eutrema salsugineum; assembly: GCF_000478725.1. Classification (NCBI taxonomy): domain Eukaryota; kingdom Viridiplantae; phylum Streptophyta; class Magnoliopsida; order Brassicales; family Brassicaceae; genus Eutrema; species Eutrema salsugineum. The sequence goes on from NW_006256414.1 coordinate 1,017,437, forward strand.
AAAAAGACGAAATGAACAGAAATCACAAGCAAAAATAAAAATAAAGAGAAATTGCAAGTTCCAAAGAAAATGACAAAAAGCTAACAAAGAACTGAATGGATGAAAATTTAATAGAAATCACAAAAAATCAAATTATTGAGAAGTTGAACCTCTCAGGTTTTTACCCTTGTCTAAGAACTTCAAGAAGATTACAATAGTAATTTAGGAAGTGTATCATATTAACTCTATCTTCCTAATTTAATAGATGAAACATTTAGGTCTGAGGAAAAAAATGAAACATTTAGAAAATGTATATCATATTAACTTTAACCCGACAAATTGTACGATGAAACAAGATTGAATACAATTGTCATACTCCCGACAAACAAAATAATAATTTCTACACGGTAGATCACTTTAGCTTTTAAGAACAAAGTTGATAGAACTATTTTCATCATTATGTATGAATTATCAAGTCGGAAGAGACAAAACATGCCCAAACTTAGGATCTCAAATTTATTATAAGGTTTGTAAATGTTTCAATTTGTAAGGATATCAAAACAATAGGGTCCCAAACAGAATAAGTATATATATAAATGTGGATCCTTTTTCTAATTGTTTAGCCTCTAATAAATTATACGGTCGCGCATTATCCTATTTGATTTTCTTCTCCAGAAAGCTAATAAATGTTATAGAATGATAAGAGGAGAAAAAATGTTATAGAATGATATGAGTGCGTTATCTTTTCTTTAACCGTATGTGATAAATAAATTAGTAATTCACGTACGTACTAACTACTAAGTATTCAATTTTGTGGTCCAAATATAAATTAAACGTTTTAAAGGGTTTAGTTTGTGGCCTGAAATGAAAACGTGTGACCCACTAATTACAAAAGGATAGACATTATTTAATTTCCAAAATTGGAGGATAATTCAGATAATTAAAATGAGTACGTACTGACTTTGTGTGTATTTTAAAGAAAGACTGGTTACTTATTTACTAGAAATTATGTTTATGGGCTGTATCGATTCCAATGATAAAAATTAAGAAGAATATTTTTGGGTGCCATCGATCTTACTCATGCTCTACTCATCATATTGATAACTTAGTTTGTAAGTTGTAACCATTTCTATGTCGTGTGCAAAGCTAATTTGGAAATTGTGCGATCATCTTATGTAAACATGGTGGATCATGTAACGATCTCTTCAGTTATGTATCATCTGTTTCTTTAGGGGAAGCTTGAAGGAAATAAAAATTTAAAAATAAAGACGAAGCAGATAGTGTAAAACAAAGAGACGAGTTTGTTTCATTGTATAGTAATAAAAAGAGAAAATCCATAGCGAGAGACAGCTCCGATTGGAAGCACATTTCTAGTGGATCGTCGCAATTATTTTCGCAAGACGTAAATATTTACTGTATAACATACACTTCTAATTCTAAATTTTCAGAAAATTTTCTAGTGGTTGCGTCCGGTAGCATACACTTCTAATACTAAATGTATGTGAAAAACTTTTATTATTTAGCGTTCAAAGAAAACTCTTCTTGTAACGAGAGAGATAAATTTCCTAAATCTCGCATATTGAAAAAAATTAAAGGACCTCGGGCAGATAAGTCCACTACCAACATATAATATTTGTGAAATGCGGTGTTCGTATTTTGTAAATATATCTTTTGTCTTATTTAATTTAATGTATTATACTTTTTTGTATGACATCACAACAATTAAATGTATGTATATTCCACATAAATAATTTTCTTAAACACAGCATAACTGAAAAAGAGAGGTAGCGGTGGGAGGATGTGAGATTAACAGAAATATAAATTTTTTATTCTTTTTTAGAAACAATTAAAAGCGCCTTTTTAAGTAAACAAAAATTTAATTTATATTTCAATTGACATTTGTCGCTCAAACAGAATTTAGACCTAATTCCTAATTTCAAACATTAAAAGTTAGTGCTATGTTTTTCAAAAGCAAAAGTTAGTGCCATTTTAATATTAAGTTCGTTTTGTAAGGTAATAAGTGAACTGTTATAGATTGTATATATATTCCAATACTTCCACATTTGCATAAAGTAATAAATAAGTATATAAAAATAGTAAAATATACAATATCCCCTCTTTTTTACTTAAAAACGCTGTAAACATATATGTAAGAAAAAAACCATTGTACATAAGAAAATTCCGATTTTTATATATAACAAAAGTCATATATGTAAAATATATACTAATCATGATGTCCAACATTAAATAATTAGTCACCGTACATGAATCAGGCATTGGGAGAAAATAATACAAATTCAAAGTGATCCTCGTTATTTTTTAATAGCGATAAGAAAAAGAAGGCTTATTAATATTATAATTTATATCATATAGAATATAAACCACTGAGGTGTATAAGAGACTTCTTCAAAGTTCAACTTCAATTTCAACTTCAATTTCATATATTATTGAAGATACCTCGACATATTCAATCTATCTTCTCTCTATCTCTCTGCCATGGCTAGGGTTTTTCCTCAAGCAGCCATCTCTTCACCGTACATGAGTACGGAGAGAGAGACTTTCACGGTTTGGATGAAATCTCTGGTTTACCAAACTAACGGTTTAACGGTTTACAATTCCAACGGAGAGATTACTTACCGGGTCGAAAACTACGACAAAGCTACCAATGAAGTCCACATCATGGATCTCCATGGCAACATTCTTTTCACCATCCGCAAAAAGGTAATTAAAAATTCAATCCCGTATTCCAGTTCGATCCGATTCTTCTTCATTTTCCTTGATAATTACCGGTTTAAGTTCCCGAACTAATGAATCATTTCTAATAATAATGAAACGAACAAGTTAGCTGATGTTCTCTATACATTTCCAAAAATTTAAACTAAAAAGTAAAAAGTTAGTTGAAGTTTTTTTTTGGGTAAGATGTTAAGAAATTAGTTGAAGTTGGAGGCAAATTAACTGTAATTCAATGCAATGCTCTTTAACGATCATATATGCTACTCTTTAGAATTATTTACAAGAGCTAGTTGAAGTATAACTAGCTCAAAACAAAAATACGTCGAGAAAGTATAGATAAAAGACGTCCATAATTAAATGACTCTTAAGTTAATTCAATATTCCGCCGTGGAAATGAATGTTTTAGTCTATGAAGCTCACATGTAAAAAAAGTTGGGCACACGATATGAATAAATCTTATATGTTTTATAATTGTATTTCGTTTTAAATAATATTTGCAGAAATTATGGTTCTTTGGGAGTTGGTATGTGTATAGAGAAGGTGGGAGTTTATCAAGCACTGAGGAAGTGAAACCTTTTGTCAGAATCAAAAGGTCTTCAATTAGAGATGGAGATTGGGAAGTTCGAGATGAGACCAGTGAAGTCTTTTGGATTTTAAGATTTGATCCCAAATTTGCTTTTCAGATCATAGACACCAATGGAGATATCATTGCACAGGTAAATTTATAAATTTATGAATCACTATTTGAAATTGAAAGAGTATATAGTTTTTTTTTTTTTTTTTGGTCAAAGAGTATATTGTTAAATAGACAAACTAATTTTATAGGTAAAGCCAAAACAATCATCAAATGGGATTACACTTGGAGAAGATGTATTAACTTTGGAGGTGAAACCACGTGTCGATCACTCACTCGTTGTGACACTTGTCACTGTATATGGTTTAATTAAGGGAGTAGTCTAACTTTTGTTTGAATATTATAGAAAAAAATTATACACAAGATAGAAAATTTTCCAACGTTGATTGTGTTGTGAGAGATGTAAATATTTCGTTTTTGTTATTTTTCGCGAGCCCTTATTTTTTGCTTGTTTATAGAGCTTTGTTCACTTTTTTGACCATACAAGTAGATAATTTCCTCGATTGGCAAGTAAACAAAAGGAACAAAATATTAGCAACTTAACTCAGTTACATATAACCTTGCAAGTTTTAACTAAACAAAAAAAAAAGCAATTCACTCTGTTCAACTAAGCGATCAAATCCAAAACCAGACAAGAGTATTTCCATTAAATATCACAAAGTACTTTTGTATTACAAAGGAAAAATAACGATCAAACGATTAACCTAGTTACAACAAAAAGGATGAATGATTGGAACTTACAAATAGCAAACATAATTTGAAGTCTGAAATTTTCATGAAAAGCTTCGTTGATTTTGAGCACTATTCTTGCGTAAACAAGAAAACAAGTGTTTCAAGCAGAATGAGTCATATTTTTATAAAGAGCAGACATCACAACAACTTGCCATTAGAATAAGAGCAAATACGTTAATTCACTCTCACAGCTATTCTCTCCAAGATGATGAAACTGTTTTAAGAAAGCATATCGAGGAAGCTTTTGTCCAATCTCCCATCATATGACATATTAGTGACTAAGCCAAAGGTTGAAGCATCTCCAACGAACCCGCAACTCCTCATTTCCTTGATGAGTTCGGCGGATGCAGCCTTTTCACCATCTCTAAGGCATGCCCTGATCAACTTATTATATGTACCGCTATTTGGGAGAGACCCTTCTCCTTTCATTTTACTGAACAAGGCATATGCATCCTGCTTTAAGCCTTTCCTACAAAATCCTGAGATCATTGTATTGTAGGTTACAACATCAGGCTTCACACCTTTAAGGTTGAGGTTGCAAAACAAATCCCACGCATCTTCCACCTTACCAGCCTTGCACATTCCTTCAATGATGATGTTATATGTAACAATATTAAGTTCGATTTCACTCTTCTGCATATCCTGAAATATGACCAATGCTTTCTCTAGCTTCCCATTATTACAAAGCCCATGTAGCAAATTGCTGTATGTCACAATATCACGAGGCACGCCACTAGAAACCATATGTTTGAATATTTCTTGGGCGTTATCACAATCGCCAGCTTGGAAGTACCCTTGGATAAGGGTGTTGTAAGTGACTGTGTTACCAACAATTCCTCTTTGAGACATCTCCCTGAAGAGTTCCATACCATCTTCTACTCTCTTAGACTTGCATAATCCATTTATAAGAGTAGTATAAGTCACTACGTTTGGGAGAGAACCCTTGCTAACCATGAACTCAAACATACGTTCCGCCTCATCTAGACGATCGTGCATACAAAACCCGTTGATTAATGAACTGCAAGTGATAGTATCAGGATCTATAGACCTTCTGATCATCTCCTTGTATAATTCCTCAGCCTCCAAAAGTTTTCCCTCTTTCACAAACGCATCAATCAACGCATTGAAGGTGACTACATCAGGGTTGATTTTCCTCTCAATCATATCACTTAGTAGTCGAGAGGCATCACTCCATCTTCCGTAATTACAAAGGCAATTTATGAGAGAGCTGTAGGTAAAAACATCCGGTGTAACTCCTTTGTTCTCCATTTCGTTGAATAGGTCGAGTGCATCATTCACATCTCTGTATTTGCAAAGACCATCGATGATTGTGTTGTAGATCACAATATTTGGCTGAATTTTACCTTTCTCTATCTTCTTGAGGAGATCTAAAGCCAAATCCATATTGCCTCTCTTACACACTCCATTTATCACCGCACCATAAGTAAGCAGATCTGGTTGACATCCTTTCGCAGCCATTCTGTCAACTAAAGCCACAGCTTCAGAAGCTTTGTTGTTGAGAAAAAGTCCTTGAATCAGAGTGTTGAATGTGACGGTATTAGGTTGATATCCCATTTCCACCATTTGATCAAGCAGAGAGACTGCATCTGAAATCCTATTCCCATGGCAGTATCCATTGAGCAGCGTGGAAAGTGTGACAATGCTGGGCTCATGCCCGAGTTTCGTCATCTTCCCAAGAATAGCTAAAGCAAGAGGGAGCTCAGAGGTGCGGCAGAAACAGTTTATCAAAATATTGTATGTATAGAGATCATGTCGAATCCTCAGCATCTCCATTTGCTCGCCCAGAGAGATGACAACATCGTATCTCTTCATCTTAGCGATGGCACTCAACAATTTACTGAACTCAACAATGGAAGGAAAAGGACGAGACTTTACCATCTCACCAAACAAACCAATTGCATCGTCTAACTTAAAATCCTGCAGAAACCCATTTCTAATCTTCTCTCTGTAACCACAACTATCACCAGAGAAAGCTCGTACCCAGCAACGAAAACCGCAAAGAGAAAACGAAGAAGGAGAAATTCCAGGATTACCTTTCCCCAAAAGTTTCCGGTAAATAAATCTCTTCGCCGTCGATGCAAGTACACTCGAAACCAGTTTCTGCATCTTAATCGATTTGGGTTCCTTCCTTCTCAATCTCAGTCGCTTCAGGAGCTAATCTATCGTTCTGCAAATTGCAAAACCTTTACACGGAGATTTATCAACAATCCAGAGCGAGAAATGAAAACCGGAGGAGTTCCGGTTTAGAACTTAGAGCCAAGCCGGTTTAATAACGATTAAAGTGGCCAAGGGAACCATTTTCTTAACCAAACAAGTTTTATTTGGTGATAAAAGTTAATCGTCGAAGTAAACCAAAATGAATTAATAAATTGTTAGGGTGTGTTGTATTCACTTTGTAATTACCATCGTCATTAATCTTCTTTAATCAGTAAGTCTCGAACCGACAAGCAAGAAATAAGATTCGTCCATTTCTCTAATTACTTTGGTGATTATTAACTAAAGCAATATAATGAAATCAAAGAATTGTGGAGAAATTTGTGAAAATCTTTACTCTGCTTTTGGTTCCATATATGTCACCAAAAAAACTGATTTGTGTTATAACACATATCATATATGGACTCTTATACCGGCCCATTAGGCCCATCAAGGCATTGTACTTAACCTAGATTTCCTATGTACTCTATATATACATTCCAGTGATTAATAAAGTTTCTAAGTTTTCACAACACGTTATCAGCACGATAAGACTCTCTGAGCGAAAAACCCTAATAAATCCGGCCACCACCAAAACCCTAAAAGCAAGTCGAAACTTAAAAGACGCATATCTTCCAAACCGTGAGGAACCAGAAGACGATCTACATATCAAATCGAAGCCCTCGACGAGACGAATCTACTGGTGAAAACCGTTTGTCGATCCAACGTCGGACGCGCCCTCACGCACACTTACAGTACACGATGATCAACCGAAAAAAAAAAAAAAAAAAAAAACCAGATCCGAGTTTTTCCTTCTTCAACCAGCAGCTTCTCCAGTTTTGGTGATCAATCCTTAGAATTTGTAGCGGCTAACTGAGATCTATTAGCTCCCAGTTTCATTAGCCTGTCAGAAATCCAAAGGTGGAAAAGGTATCTTTTAAAACTGAGAGCCATAGAACCTGTTGTTTAAACACTTCAAAACCCTATAAATAAAAAAAAAAAAAAAAAAATCGATCTCTAATTGATTGAAAGTGTTTGATACTCTGATGATTGATTGATAACTTGTTGATTGATTGTTTAAATTACAAGTTTATGCATGTTCAAAGGTTTTAAACTCATTTTATAAAACCCTAATCTACAAAAACCTAACAACCGTTTTTGGCCATGTTTATGGCATAAACCTATTCGATTTTCTTCATGTTTAATAAGCTTGTTGCAGCTTATTTTGATTGTTGATTCTCTTGCTTGAAACACTTGATTGAATAAACTAAGAAAATCAACCCTAAATCCTAAGCTTGATTCACGATTTTGTAATCTTCAAAATCGTAAGTCATAATGCTTAAACCCTAGTCCTTTTCACGTGATTTCTTTGTTGTCCTTGTGAAATTATTAAAACCATCGACCACAGATCCTATAGATCTCGAAATCACATCCAAAATATGTTTTCCAAACCGTTAAAACCCTAGATAAAACCCTAATCATATTCGGCTCCCCTAGGGTTCCTCCTAAACCGCCTAAAACCGGCTAAACCTGGTTCTCATTAACCGAAATTATATTCGGCTTTAACCGATTAAATCACAGCTATTAAACCGACATCATGTTCGGGGTAACTAAAACCATACCCTTTAAAATTTACTATTTCCGAGAAAGTTCCCTCTAATAGAAAGTTTCCTCATATAAAAACTTTCCTCATATAGAAATTTTCCCGACATAGAAACTTTCCTCATTTAGAAAATTACCCAAATTAGAAACTTTCCAAATTTAGAAACTTTCCTAAAATAGAAATATTCTCAAAATAGAAAGTTTCATCATCAGCATTCAAAATTTTCTCAAAACAATCCCTAACAAAATCAATCTCATGTTTCAGATGTCAAACATTCAGAAATGTGAATTCGAGGCCCTTCACGTCTCCGGGGATAACTACCTCGAGTGGGCCCTAGACATGCGCTTGTTCCTTGCATCGAAAGAACTCGATGCGTGTATTACCGACGGTAACACCGCATCCCGTAAGGGACAGTCTCAGGCGATATGTCACATACGCCATCATCTGGCCCCGAGCCTTAAGCAGCAATATCTCACTCTTGAGAATCCACTTGAATTGTGGCAAGCGCTGAAAAAGCGATATGACCATCAGAAAATGGTCCAGTTGCCTCAGGCAGATTTCGACTGGAAGAACCTTCGGTTCCAGGACTACAAATCCGTAGATGATTACAACAACGAACTCTTTCGTATTGTTGCCATCCGGAAACTCTGTGGCGAGGATGTGACAGATAATGATCTCCTCGAGAAAACATTATCCACATTCAGCACAGAGAATGTTGTGCTCCAACAACAATTCCGTGCAATGAAACACACATTGTACGAAGACTTGTTGTCCTGTCTTCTCCTCGCTGAGAAGAATAACCAGCTGCTTATGAGGAACAGCGCTATGAGGCCCCCGGGATCGGCTCCTGTCCCAGCTTCTCGTCAAGAGTCCTACCATGTTCAACCCGATAGATCCTCAGATCACCGCCGTGGACGTGGAAATGGACGTGGTAATGGCCGAGGACATGGACGTGGAAGACGTGGACGTGGACATGGTCGTGGTAACCGACCTAACCTCAGTTATGGTCCTGGTCGTGGTCGAGGCATCACCAAGCCGACCCGCCACACCAACCCCGATCACTCTGCTTGTACCAGATGTGGGATGTTCAACCACCCAACAAAGCAATGTCGCACCCCCAAGATCCACTGCGATCTATACCAGAAGTACGGAAAAGCTCCTGCTGAAGCCAACATGACTCAGCCAGTCGATGCTGCTAACCTGGAAGGTGACGACCTCCTTGATGATGAGAACACCACAAACGAGCAGACCGACCCCATGGACTATGAAACAGCTGATCTCCTCGATTAATTCAATCATCTGAAACTCTGATACAATTTGATTTTGTTCTTTATTTTTTTCATTTTGGGATTTGTTTCATTTTTTTTCCATTTGCCTTTATTCTCAGACACTGCTTTACTTTATGATTTATCACATTTTCTGAATTCCTCAATACTGAATTCTATCTTCTATTCATAATGAATCACACCAGCAAATGGAAACCATAGTCGTAGATAGTGGATCCAGCCACACTATCTTAAGAAACAAAAGTTACTTCATAAACCTAACCTATCAAACCGCAAATATTAGCACCATCGCGGGTCCCTCAAACCTTATCGAAGGATATGGCCATGCCTATGTGTTGCTATCAAATGGCACACAACTTGAAATACCAGATGCTCTATATTCTCCTAGTTCGAAGAGAAATCTTCTGAGCTTCAAGGATATAAGACAGAATGGTTTCCACATAGAAACCCAAGGTCAAGGGAACAAAGAATCCCTCCTAGTCACTAAAACCGTAGACGGCCATAAACAAATCCTCGAAACTATACCCGCGCTCTCTACTGGACTTTACCATGCTAAAGTCAGTATGATTGAAGCTAATACCACTCTCAAAGCCCGGTTTACTGATTATACTATTTGGCATGACCGGCTCGGTCATCCCGGTGCAAATATGATGCGTAAACTAATTCAAAACTCTCAAGGGCATACCCTCAAAGAAAACCGAGCTTATCCTCAACACCTCATGTGCACAGCTTGTTCTCAAGGCAAATTGATCACTCGGCCTTCACCAGTTAAAATCTCTAAACAAACACTTCATTTCCTAGAAAGAATCCAGGGCGATATCTGTGGACCTATACATCCATCTTCCGGACCATTCCGGTACTTCATGGTCCTTATAGACGCATCGACCCGTTGGTCACATGTTTGTCTCTTGTCCTCTCGGAACCAAGCCTTTGCTAGGTTCTTGGCCCAAATCATAAAATTGCGGGCCCATTTCCCTGACTTCCCACTAAAGACTATCCGCCTTGACAATGCTGGTGAATTTACCTCACAAGCGTTTAATGACTACTGTATGGCCATGGGGGTAACCGTGGAACATCCTGTAGCACATGTCCATACTCAAAATGGATTGGCTGAATCATTCATTAAACGCATTCAATGGATAGCCCGACCATTACTCATGAGATCAAAGCTCCCGGCCTCAGCATGGGGACATGCAGTATTACATGCTGCTGAACTCATACGCATCCGGCCATCTAGTGAACACAAATATTCCCCATCCCGACTACTCTCGGGTCATGAGCCAGACATCTCCCATCTCAAAACATTTGGGTGTTCAGTATATGTACTCATTGCTCCACCACATCGAACCAAAATGGGACCTCAAAGAAGGATGGGAATATATGTTGGTTTTGACTCTCCCACCATCATAAGATATCTCGAGCCAACCACTGGAGATCTCTTCAAGGCCAGATATGCGGATTGCCAATTCGATGAATCGGTATATCCCTCTTTAGGTGGTGAGACAAACAAGCTGGTCAAAGATCTTTCATGGAATCAAACATCATTAAATTGGCAAGATCCTCGGACTCTAGAATGTGATTCAGAGATCCAAAAGATTATTCATTATCAAAAGCTAGCTAATCAATTGCCAGATTCCTTTGCTGACCCGACCAAAGTAACCAAATCGTACATCCCAGCTTGTAATGCACCAGTACGAATAGCTGTCCCAACGGGACAGATCCAAGTTGCTACAGAGTCTGCACAACGTCTCAAACGGGGCAGACCTCTCGGTTCCAAAGATAAGAATCCCCGGAAATCAAAGAAAGGTGCAATAACCGAAACCGGGATTCCTGCAATATCAGACATAGCCGCGGCTGAGACTCAATCTAATGAACCCTCAATGGAAGTTCGGGACGCCGAATCTCCAGGTTCAGAAGATAACAATGAGATCTCCATCAATTAAAATATGTCCGGAATACAATGGAATCGAAAAGAAGTCGACTTAAATGCACTCTTTGCATACAAAGTAGCACTTGATGTTGCGCTCACGCAAGAGGATCTAGAACTCACGTCAATAACACAGTGTACACATCGAACAGATTGGCTAAAATGGAAAGAAGCCATAAACGTGGAGTTAAAGAGTCTCAAACTCAGAAACGTGTTCGGTCCGATCATCCGGACCCCATCACACATCAAGCCAGTGGGCCACAAATGGGTCTTTGTGCGCAAAAGGAACGAACTCGGTGAAGTCGTTCGATACAAAGCACGGCTTGTAGCACAAGGATTCTCACAGAGACCCGGAATCGATTATGAGGAGACTTATTCTCCAGTGGTGGATGCAACAACATTCCGATTCCTCATAAGTCTGGCCATAAGAGAAAATCTTGATCTGCGGTTAATGGATGTTGTAACCGCATATCTCTATGGGCCCCTGGACAACGAAATATATATGAGACTCCCAGATGGCATTGAACTAAAAGACAAAAATGCATCTCGAGATCAATACTGCATCAGGCTGAACAAATCCTTGTATGGACTGAAACAAAGTGGGCGTATGTGGTACAACCGCCTCAGCGATTACCTCATCAAAGAAGGCTACAAAAATGACCCCATCAGTCCATGCATCTTCATCAAGAAGTACTCAAACAAAGGATTTGTAATCATAGCAGTATACGTGGATGATCTAAACATCCTCGGAACATCTGGTGAGATCTCCCAAACAGTCGACTGCTTAAAAGCAGAATTCGAAATGAAAGACCTAGGCAAAACAAAGTACTGTTTGGGATTACAACTTGAGTACATCAAAGGAGGAATCCTTGTGCATCAATCGGCTTATATCGAAAAGGTACTCAAGCGATTTAATATGGACCAAGCTCACCCATTGACCAGCCCAATGGTAGTTAGAAGCTTAAGTGATGACCCTCTTGGTCCCAAAAAGGATGATGAAGAAATCCTTGGTCCTGAAAAGCCATACCTCAGTGCTGTAGGAGCGTTAATGTACCTGGCTAGTCACACTAGACCAGACATATGTTTCGCCGTGAACCTCCTCGCTCGATATAGTTCATCTCCAACTCAGAGGCACTGGAACGGTATAAAACATATCCTAAGATACCTTCGAGGTACTCAAGACTTAGGACTCTTCTATACTAACCAAAATAAAGATGGGTTAGTCGGCTTCGCCGATGCAGGATATCTATCAGATCCGCACACTGCCAAGTCTCAAACTGGCTACGTTTTTACGCATGGAGGAACAGCCATCTCTTGGAGATCAATGAAGCAGACACTCACTGCCACTTCATCAAACCATGCTGAAATCCTAGCCATTCATGAGGCTAGTAGGGAATGCGTCTGGCTGCGCTCCATGACTCAGCACATCCGCAGAGATTGTGGTATGGACGAAGACACACAGCCCACGGTGATGTATGAAGACAACGCGGCATGCATAGCTCAGCTCAAGGAAGGATATATCAAAGGAGATCGGACGAAGCACATTCTACCGAAGTTCTTCTCAACCTCAGACTGGCAGAAGGACGGCACTCTCAGCGTTCAGCAGGTCCGATCCAGTGAGAATTCAGCTGACCTCTTCACCAAATCATTGCCTACTTAAACACACCGGAAGCTCGTCAAACAGATAGGAATGTATAGACTTAGAGATCTGCAGTGATGCTACAATCAGGGGGAGTAATGCGTGTTGTACTCTTTTTCCTTCACCATGGTTTTGTCCAACTGGGTTTTTCCTGGTAAGGTTTTAATGAGGCAACATTCCCCAGCGCATTATCGAGATCCCGATTGAGTAGCTGACCCGGTTCACTCATCCAAGGGGGAGTGTTATAACACATATCATATATGGACTCTTATACCGGCCCATTAGGCCCATCAGGGCATTGTACTTAACCTAGATTCCCTATGTACTCTATATATACATTCCAGTGATTAATAAAGTTTCTAAGTTTTCACAACAATTTGATCTTTATTATTGGTAATTTTTTATTTTGAATATAAAGCAAAGAGTTTTCTTTTACAGAGTAGAGAGACAACCATCAACAAGAGATGATTCAAATTTGATTAGAGTAAAATAACTAGAGAGTGTAATGCTGGGTTAGTAAGTAGTAACAATTATCCTTAGCCGCTAATAATAAAATATTTCTAAGAAACCCTGTCATCAAAGTTGAATTGTCAGTTTCATTTTAACGAAATTGGTTTATAGAATCTACTATTCTTATTGATTTATTTTTCCACCTTAGAACTTAAGAAGTAAAGCAATTTGTAGATCAAGTTATATCAAACAATAAAATTCAAAACGTGCTATCTCCAGTGACAACAATCGAAATTACAACAACAAAATTAGTTAAAAAAAGGAAAAAAAAAAAGGAGAGGACACATTAAGAAAAAAGACCATTGAAGAAATCTCAAGAAAATACAGGTTTTGATCCAATTCTTTAAACGGCAAGACCTATCTTGATACTTAAAACATCTTTTGCCAATTCTCCAAAAAGTTATTCTTGAACTCACTCGAAAGTCATTCCATCCAATTCTTTAATTGCAACACAAGACAATGCTTTTGCTCTGATATATAACATATTTAGAGGGATGTATATTTGCATTTACTTGCCTTCCCATATCTTCTTCTTGAGATCAAGAATGAAGCTAAGCGAGTCGAGAGACGAAGCAGAGAAGCACAAGCGACAACAACATTTCGAACACGAGCTTAAGAACATGATCTCCTCGTTAACCCACATGGGAGGAGCAGAGAAAGCAGGACCAAGCCACTATGAAGAAGAGGACAAGGAGGAGGATGGTGTCAGAGTCATCACGCTTTCTGGTTCCAACCTAGGAGCCACCATGAAGACCGAGCTTGACGATAATCATGGAGACAACAACAACAACTACAGAAATGGCGGCCACGAGCTTGATCTCCTGACCACATACGTTAACAGCAACTTTCAAGGTGTGAACAACTCTATAATGATTGGCGCCAAGTACGAGACTCATGATCCAGGCGTTCATCTTGACATCTCAGGCGATGTGGAGAAACCTTCGATGAAGACAAAAGCGAGGGGGACAAAGGGAAAGAAGGGAAAGTCTCATGCTCGAAGTGATGATCGTCGAGAATCTGAACATACAGACTGATTGGTATATCTTCAAGGACAAAAGCATTTTGGCTTCTGCATTAATTTCTGTTGTCTTCTTTAAATAATTAGAGAAGTGGTGCATGCCAAAGCACTTTACTTTCTCTTCGAGGTTGTTGTTTTTGCTTGCTTGCGCTTATCATTAAACATGTTTGATATTTATAACTCTTATTCTCAGTTTAAATAAAATGATTAACCACCTTAAAGAAATTACCTGCTCTTAAATCTTGAAACTTTGTTTCCGAAGCAGATTGTGGTCGATCCTCTTAGATATTTCGAGTTAACCAATTGCTCAATATGCTGGAAACCAGAAACTAAGTTGAGCATAAGCTTTCTTGCCACAAACTGACCTGCATTACACCTGAAATACAGAGATAGTTGAATAGAATGATCATAGAGAAGAACTTCTATGTGTAATAAGTCTGGTTCAGAGGCTGATATGTATTGTAATAGATAGTATAAATACAGTTACTTACTAATGGGAAAGGGTTTGTAGAGTTATGAGGTAAAATGCAGAGAGAGTGTTCTTGGAGAGAACTCTCTGGGAATAAGTAATCTGTGTACCAAATGATACAGTAAGTTTTCTTACAAATATCTATAACAATGTCGCAAAGATGCTACATTGGCTCTTCTGCTTTACTTCCCATCTTTTACTTGCTTATTCGTTCTCAGGTAGAAATTGATTTCCTCATCCATTGAGGCCAATAAGGAAAGAGATAAATTGATATAAACAAGGAGAAAGCACCCACCTACAGATTCAGCAGCAGACCCCAAACAAAGACAGTAACAATCTTCAACAGAGACATCAGAGCAAAGTGTATATCACGATGAACTAAAGAAATGATTTAAGAAAGCATATCCAACAAAATTTCTTAAAATTGGCCATCACATAACATATTCCATTATCGCAGTAATAATACATAAATAACATGGTAAATGTAAAAGCTAACAAGCACAGCGAATTTATGGAACATAAGAAACAAAATAGAAGCTCTGCTGCTAAGGATAGAAATGTGAATGATCTTGTATTCTTTCATTCATCCTCCAATTGGTGATCCTGCAAAGCAAACACACCAAAACAACCAGAAAGGTTAAATCTTTATCTTAAAATCAACATAGGTATTTAGTAGCAAACTTTCCTGGATTCTACCGAAGAAACTACAGCCAAGGGCCTCTATAAGTATGTTTACATTCTTCAACGAAACCCAAATAAAAAGTAAAATAAACTGGACAACAAAACAGAGTCTGAGGACATACCACACTCTTTCGCAGATCCTCCAACATTGCCAATGCCTCTCGTAGATTCTTCTTACTACATAAACCGGCAAGCATGCCGTGGAAAGTGGTGGTATCAGGAGCCACACCACTAGCAATCATTTCTTGGAAAATGTCTACGGCGCCATTATAATCACCCACATGACAGAACCCGTGAATCAAAGTGTTGAAAGTAATTGCAGTAGCAGCTATTCCTCTTCGATACATCTCGCAGTAAAGCTCCAGTCCATCGTCAAACTTTTTAGCTTTACAGTAGCCATTAATGAGTGTATTATAAGTCACTACGTTTGGCGAACAGCCCTTGCTAGTCATCGAATCAAACATCTGCTTCGCCTCATCTAAGCGGTTTTGCTTGCAGAATCCATCAATCATTGAAGAATAGGTGATAGTACTAGGGACTATACCTCTGTGGAGCATCTCCTCGTATAAATCTTCAGCCTCAGAGAACTTCACTTCTTTGACAAATGCACTGATTAATGAATTGAAAGTTACAACATCAGGACTGATTTCCCTTTTAATCATATCACGCAGCAATCGTTCAGCATCACTCCATCTACCATTGTTACAAAAAGCGTCTATCATGCAGTTGTAGGTAACTACATTGGGATAAATTCCTTTCTCGCGCATTTCAATAAAAAGATTTTGAGCATCAACAAGACGTCCATCTTCGCAAAGACGATCAATGATGGCATTGTAGATTACAACATGGGGTTTGATGCGGCTTTTCTCCACCTTCCTAAGCAGATTCAATGCTGAGACAGTGTCGCCCATTTTACACAATTCGTTTACAATTGTTCCGTAAGTAACTTCGGTAGGTTGATGACCATGTTCTACCACCATCCGATCAGCCAGAGCTACTGCTTGAAGAACTCGACCATCGCGGCAAAGACCATTCACCACTGTGTTGAACGTTATGACATTGAGTGCATATCTCGTTTCAACCATTAGATCAAATAACGCTAAGGCTTCACAGATCATATCTTCGAGACATAACCCGTGGAGCAGCGTGCTAAAGGTAACAACATCAGGCTGGAAACCAAGTTTGGTGAGCTTTCCAAACGTAGACAAAGCAAAGGAAAGCTTGGAGCAGCTGCAGAAACATTTTATCAGAATATTGAAGCTGTACATATCAAATGGAATCCGCCGCATTTCCATCTTCCGATAGAGAGAAATCACAACGTCGGGCCGATTCAACTTCAGGAGGACACCCATTACTTTGTTGAAATCAATTGCGGAAGGGATGGGACGAGATTGAACCATTTCATCAAACAAAACAATCGCATCATCTAAGGTTTCGAATAAAATGAGACCCACTTCTCAATTTCAAACTCTCTCCTCCAAAAGTTGCTTCGCCATCTCTGCAATGGACTGACAAATAAGGAAGACGCTTTCTAATTGTACTTTTCTTGGCGACGCGAGGTTGATGAATCGATCTCGTGCTGATCAATCTAGCAGCAGAAGATTCCGATCTCTATCTCCAAACCCTAGCCAACATTTTTGTTCCGCCTGATTTGAGATTTCTTCTCAACAGCTGAAATTACGAGTGTAAGTGTTGTTAGCCAGTCCAAACTTCCGTTCAATTTGATACTTTCCTCTTCTTAACCGAAGTAAAACCAGAAAAAATTAAACCAGACCCAAACCATCCTGTAAAGCTAAAGGAGTACTTCCCGCTTCACAGCAGATTGAAATGAAATTACCGGTTCAGATGAATTGATACAGTTTCCGGTTCAATTGGATTGGCTCTTTGACGGGTAAACACTAAACATAATAATCCGCTACGTTGGAAGAACCTTGCCATCAATCAGTACTAAATACAGTCTTTTAAACCGGTTTTACAAGATATTAAAACCTTTACCCCATTTCTCTGATTCCTATGGTAATTGGTGATTATCAATACATTGAACCACAAAAAAAAACAACATGCGACATGTTATCAGCTTATTATATGTGCCGTTATTGGGCAGAGGTCCCTCTTCTTTAATTTCATCTTCTTGAACAAATTATCAACTTCCTGCGTCATGTTGTGCTTACACAGACCCCAAATCATGGTTGTGTAAGTCAACACATCAGATTGCACTCCTTCTGCATTGAGCCTACGAAATAACTCCTACGCTTCTGCCACTTTATTATCTTTGCACCACCCTTCAATCATGATGCTATAGACGACAATGTTGAGGTCTATACCACTCTTCTTCAGATCCGAGAATAAGTCTGATGCTTCCTCCAACTTCCCCCTAGTGAATAGTCTGTGTAGCAAAATGGTGTATATCATCATATTATGAGGCATTTTATTAGAAACCATCTGTTTGAAAACCTTATAGATATTATTGATATCGTCAGCTAAGAAAAAGTCTTGGATAAGGATATGGTACATAATGGTATCAGCAACTCATCCTCTTTCAAGCATGTCATGAAAGTGGTTCGTTTCATGTTCTACCATCTTACATTGAAAGAATCCGTCTATGATTAAGTTATATGTGACCACATTTGGGAGGCAACATTTGCTAACCATCAGCGCAAGGACCTGTTCGGCCTTCTTTATATCAACTAGCAGACAATAGCCATTGATCAAAGCATTATAACTGTATACATCAGGAACTATAGACTTCTTGGTTATCTCGTCGTACATTCTCAAATCCTCTTTTTCCTTCTAATATCCAATCATTTACAAAAATAATATATTGGTTATAATTAGCGCAATTTTTGTTCATTTATTTTTTAAACTACCAAACATGGTTACTAAACCTTCAACTCCTCATTTCCTCTATGAGTTCAGCTGCTGCCTCTTCACCATTTCTAAGGCGTGCCTGAATTAGTGTCGTCTTTCATCTTTTTGTCGTTAAGTTGTTTTTACAGATACCCCAAATCATTGTTGTGTAGTTACAACATTAGACTTGAGTCCATTGAGACTGAGGCTGAGGCTGGAAAAAAAAACCAGTTCTTACACTTTATTAGCCTTACACATCACTTCAACCATTGCCTCATACGATCCTTGCGATTAAGAACTGCAAGCCAAGTAAGAAAAGAGTATTTTGGTGTCGCTTGAGAAAACAAGTACCATTCCTTGATTGGATGGCTTTGTCAACATTCAAGTTATCGATAACAAATTTAAGCTCGCTTTTCCCTTTTTTTTTCAGAAAATTTTGAAGACAACAAATAGAAATTATATATGTAAAATTCAAAAAAAAACACTTTACATACGAAACAGAGAAGATATGTGGGCACAAGTTGTTGTCTCTTGGCGTATCTTCCTTCTTTTTATCTGATAACCGGTTCTGATTACACCGGTTTAGCTCCTCTTGGCGTTTTTAAGATTACGTATTGTCATAACAAGCTGTTGTCTCTCCCCTTCGACTTCTGCAAATCTTAAACTTATCTCTGAGTATCTCTCTTGCATATCCTTCAGCTCCATCTCCATCGATTCATTACACTCTCTCAAAGATGCTACTTCCGCTATTAGAACTCGGATTTCTTCGTTTTCTTTCCCATTTAGAGGCTCATTGTCACTGATCTGTTTCATTGTGAAACAAAAGAAAAATAATAATAAGTTAAAAAAAATTTCTAATGTTGTTGAGTTGCAGATTTGATCATTTGATTATCTTTGTTTAACCTCTTTGGTATCCTGATTGAGTCCGTCGAGTTTGGTTTCCAGTTCCTCGATTCTGTTCTTCAAATTCCTTTCTTTTTCGACGAACATATTTGATGAAGCTTCAAGAGCGGTTTCCTTCAGTTTGATTTGTCCCTGAATCACAAGAAAAAAAGGGTTCATGAGCATATGAATTCTGTAACAAATACCGAATGTTTAGATGCATGTTTAATATACCTCGAGAAGTTTTATTTTGTCTTTCATAACACCAACTTCTTTAGTTCCGGCATGAGCTCCTACTGGACTTCCTTTGTTGTTGTTTCTTTGTCCGGTTTTCGTTAAGTTGTTAATTGTGGTTCTGCTTTCCTTTAGCTTCTTCTCAAGATTACTCATTGCTTCTTCTTTCTTCTTCAACTCACCTTTCACTTGTGCCACTTGCTTCTTGTTCTTCTCCATCTCCAAATCATTCTCTGATAAAGAATGCTTTAGATCATCATATTTGGCTCTTACAGTTTCTAGTTCTGATTGTAAGTATGTAACTTCTGCTTCTTTTTCATCCTTGAGAAGCTTCATTGCTTTCAACTCCTCTGCCAGAGACTCTGATTCTTTCCTCATCGATGCCATCTTGCTCTCTAAATCGTTTCTCTTCGTGTTCTCTCTCTGTAATGAAGCTTCAGCTTCCATAGCTGACTTTCTCGTCTCTTCCAACTCAACTCTTAGTTTCTCTGCCTGAAAAATGAGGTTGTCTTTGTCCTTTTTCACCTTCTCAATCTCATCTTTCAGGATTTTGATCTCTTGTTTTAATTTTGCGGTAACGTTTTCTTCACGCCTCTTGTGATTCTCTATATCAATGGATTTCTCATCGAGATTCTCCAGCTGACTTGTTTTGAAACTCAGCTTTTCAGATAGCTCGTGGAGCTTTGCCTCGTACTCGGCTTGGTTTGCTCGGAGCTCATCGTTAGCGTTCTTGAGCATTTCTTCTAGTTGACGTTTCTGCATACGTAGCTCGTTAGCTTCTGTCATTGCTTTCAAAGCCATTTTCTCATTTGATGAAAACATTGAATCCATCTGCTCAGAGAGTCTCTTGAATTCATCCTGTAGTTTTCCAGCTACACTAGCATTTTTCCACCTCGTCTTCCTCAGGGCTTCTTCCGCTTGGATAGCTCTTTGCTCTTGCTCCACTTTACCTCGTGTGACAGCATCAATATCTGCCTCAAACACCTGAGCCTGTTTCTCCATCTCTTCTTCCAAGTTCTCCATTTGTGTTTCAAGCTCTTTGATCCGGGACAAAGACTCGGAAAACTCTTCGGATTGCTTCTTGAGCTCAGCTTCCAGGCTCTCCACTTGGTTTTCAAGCTCGGTCACATTCACAAGCGAAGATGAACATTCGTATTGCATCTTCAACTGTTCTTGCAGCTGGCTCTGCTCCAGCTTGTATGAGATATCATGATTTTCCTGTTTTAGTATCTCATAATCCAGAGCAATCTGTTCCATCTGTATCTCAAGCTCATCTTTATCACGTTTATAAATCTCAATCTCACTACAGAGATCTGTGATCTTCTGCTCCAAGACGTGTGTATCTTTCGCATCCTTGTGTCCCTTCACGAGGTCCTCAAGTGCCTTTTGATCCTCATCTTCATCTCTCTCATTTCTACATGACCCTTTTCTTGATTCTTGAATGTCATCACAGGTTCTTGGTCTAGAAGAAAGATCAGCTACTTCTTTACTCTTTTCCTCCAGCATTGCTTCAAGATCTTGAACAGCAAGAATCAGCTCTGAGTTTGATTCCTGTGTCTTCTGGAGCTGTAACCGGAGATTGAAATTCCGATCCTTCTCATAATCAAGTTCCTCTCTTGTTTCCTCCAAAAGAACCCATGGATCCCTTCCTTCAAACTGTAACCTGTTCCTCATTTTAGTCTCTCCTCTCTGCTTTTCAGAGACTTTATGTGAATCTTCCTTCAACGAATCTCTCTCCTGCTTCAAGCTATTCACTTCTTTAAGGAGATCTTGACTCCTTTTGGTCTCTTTAACGATTTGCTTCCGCAAGCTTTGCAGCTCCAGCTCCGAAAGATCTGCTTGCCTTGTCAAACCAGCAAGCTCGTTTTTAAGCTTGTCTATCTCCTCCTCATCCGAAGACTTTATGTCCCTCGCGGTTGTATCATTGGTCGAGTCATCAGTGCTGATTCCATGATCATCAGAACTTCCAGACCACTCGGATTCTGATACACGAGGCTCTTCAAACAAGTTTTTAGCTGAAGGAAGATGCTTATAAGGAGGGAGTCTCAAACGAGTCAAAGACTTGGCAATTTCTTCAGGAGTGTTAGGCTCACAGACACTTCCAGAGCTTGACATTGTACTGTCAGATTCAATCGATGCTCTTCGTCTCAGTTCTGCAAACCGGGCAGCTTTACCAAAGGGCCCTTCCTATAAGAGAGCATAGACAATAGAAGTTAGAGAAAATCTAACTCCCTTGCATACACCAAACAAAAAGAAAAGACATCACATTAGATGGATAATCTTAATACCTCATGAGAATCCCTTTTATGAGTTTCATCTGCATCAGGTAGGCTCAAATGTGACTTCAAATCTTGACCCTGTGACAATTTCCCAAGATTCTCGCATTCATCCACCTCTCTGCAAGAACTCAGATATAGAAAAGCTATTTCCATCAAGAACCAAAACAAAAACTTGCAACAACCAATAGAGAGAAAAAAAAACAACAAAAAAGTGAGTCCAGTTTTCTGCACCTTTGAGGATCATCAAATTCTAATTGTCTTTGTATTGATACCTGAAAAAAGAAAAAGAAATTTTGAACTTAGTGTCACAAATCATTAATGAGACTAACATGTTTCAAACTTTAAGAAAAAAAAGAAAGAAAGAAAGCAGAGATCTTATGAGCTTTTAAGATGCAAACAGACTTAAATTCTGTCAAGACAAAACATCAATGAGAAGAGAGAAGAAAGCTAACATGCAACAATGCTTTTGAGTTTGAGTTCTGTAATGGAAGACAGACGTTACACGTTTTGATTGCATCAGCATAATCAGCAAAATCAATCGAAGTTTCTCCAACCAAACCAGCTCTTGTAGGTCCCTGCACACACACACACAAAATCACAAAAAAAAAAAAAAAACGAGCTATAAGAAAATCAGATCTTCATCGATCAATGTCTGCGATTTGTAATTTGTTTTTTTTTTTTAATATCCTCACCGTCGTTGACACAATGAGATGATAAATTCTCTGATTAACCTTGTCGGTTTTCGCATCCTTAAGAAATTTCACAGTCTCGTAAACCGGAATTTCCCACCGGCATTGCCCGTCGCTCACCACAGCTTTCTCTGACCTCGCCGTTGGTTTCCCAACATCTCCGGGAACAAGAGACAGAGTTAATCCCTCTGTATTGAACTCAGAAGCCTTGGTAGTAACCAAAAAAAAAAAAAAAAAACTTCAGTGCCTCAAATCAAAATGATGATTAAACTTATGCAGAAAAAAAAAGTAAATCCAAATTAAATAATTCTTAGCTAAGCAGAAAAAAACGGATTTCACTGTTCAGATTTTAAATTGAGATCAGTTTCTGGAAAATCCAAAAAAAAAAAAAAAATCAAAAGCAACGATTCTATCAATCAAAAGTAAAACTACACATAACCAACAAGAAAGATGGATTTCACTGTTCATATTTCAAAATGAAATCAGTTTCAGGAAAATCCAAAAAAAGAAGATATTTTGGCAGAAAAAACGATGATCAGTACCTGAGTCGCATGAAACTTCAACCTGAAGACGACTTTGATCCTGTTCTTCTCGCTACGCCATCTACCTGATCTAAACATCTCCGTCTCCGAGTATTGATCGCCGGCGAAACAGAGTTAGTTACTCACTCATCATTGCGCCGGGAAACAGCCATTACAACACTCCTTTAGTCAAATGTAGAGGAAATGATCAATCAAGAAGCGATTTTTTCAAAATCTAATCCTCCGCGCGAGTTGGCTCAGTGGAACGGAACGAGTTTGACTCAGAGAGAAAGCAAAGAAAGAAGAAGAAGAAGACGCGAACGTTAAGCTCGAGCGGTGGATTTTATATAAATGGGACCAAAAAAGGAAGTACAGATCTAAAAAGAGAGATTAGATAAATAAACAATTAGAGGGGAAAAAAAGATAAATAAACAATTAACATTAACAATAATCAAAGTACGATACGTTTTTCTTATAATTAATTAGCTTTACAGAATTACATTTCTTTAATCAGCTATATTTTTTGTTTGGTTTTAAATTCATTATTATTTTCTTGTATTTGTATAGAAAGATCTGTACGTTTTTATTATTTAGGAGTTAGCAAAAGTATATAGATCCATAATTTATTATTAGTGTTAAATATTGTGCTTTTATGACTTAAGTATCAGTAATTAAGATTGAGTAGATTGAAGAAGAAAATTCAACTTTTACATACATCAACGGGTTCGACTAGTAATTTTTTTTACGCAACGGTAAAATCATATACTGTTTTAACGATTATCAATCACAAAAATAAAAGTATTAAATGGTACTGCTATTATCAATTAATATATTTGTGATGTACTATAAACTGAATTGCTGTGGTATATTATAAAGTTATCAATCGAATCCAACAGAACAAAAATTTAGAACCACCATATATATTATATGTTTAAAATATATATATACGTTTATAAAAAATTGTTGGTTGCAAGTTGTAACCCTCTTAATATTTGTTTTGTATAACCAATCTGAAGAAATACATAACCAGTTATTGAATTCGTAAGAAAGTAAAATTGAAAAAAAAAACTATACAGTGAAAAAGCTTAAATATACAGTGATTTTATGAATTCTGTGTCATTTGGTTAAACAGTATAAACATTGCATAGTTAGTCTGGTGATCTACAAATAATACGATCATACATTTATTCTAAACCTACTCATATATCTATCTTATTTTCAAAAACAAAAAATAAGAGTTACCAGATTTACGTTTTTTTGTTTAATCTGGAACCATACAAACTAACTACAAAAGAGGTTAGCAGAAGAAGAAATAACTACAAAATATGGTTAGCTAGCTGGAAAATGGAAGAGGAAAATTGAGACAGAAGAAAAGAAAGTGAAAACTTTAAAGAAATGAAATTAAAATATGAAAACTAATCATGTATTAATATCGTACTCGATATTGAATCTATCTGAAAAAGGAGACGCTATATGTATTAATTATTATTTTAAAAAATAAACCGACAGATTTGGAGTAATAAAAAGCTGTTTGTTTTGGGACAAGGGAACAGTAATCCATACGCAATAAGAAACTACATGTCTGTCCTCCTACATATGTAAGCAATACCCGACCTTCTATGGGTATTATGGTAGTTGTATTGAATGGGATACAACTTACCAGGCCTGGTCCCGATAAACTAAAGATCCAACGGTCAACTTTGACTAAAAATTATTTCTATAATTATCGGAAATTTATCTTAATTTTTTCAAAACATTTGCTTAAAAACATAGGGGAGAAAATGATGTTTTAACCAAAAGAAAAAATATATTGCTTAGGCTAAGGTTTTTTCATCAACGAATCAATAAATGGCCTTATCCTTTACATCAAAGAAAAATGTGGAAACTTACATTAGATATCATATTGAGTATCAATTAATATATGAATTTTCAGAGATATAACAGTGTATTTTCTCTTTCTACTTTGCTGCAACAACTTATAGAACACAAATAGTTACATTACATCGTCATATTACGTTGATGCACTAGCGTTACGCGTTATTAAGTGAAATATTTTTCCCACCAATGTTTGAAAATTTCGACTGACCTAGCTAGATTCAATTTAAAATCCTCAATTTAGACGTGTGTGGGGATACCCTGGCCGATCCATCTACAAGTCAATAAGTCCTGAAATAAGAATTACGAAAAAAAATTTCTCAGACATGGAACATGCGAATTCATCGAAGTTTTGGGACATCAAAACAATGAATGAATTTGTGTTGTACTGTCCACTTTTGCAAACAAATATTACATTTTAAAATTATATATTTATAATTTCTATCGCGGGTATAGCTAAGCAAGCTGTATATTTTGTTAGCTTAAATTTAAAAAGGAAAACAAACAAATTATGACTTTATTATTTTTATTATTACCCAGAGGTAGGTCCATCGAGATCCTGGGAATGAAAAGGTATCCTATGTGTGTTATTGTATAATCTAATTACCAATAATATGTATAATATTTTTACAAATGATATACTAAGAGTAAATAAAAAATAATAATAAAAAGAGAAGAGAGATGAAATGAGTCCCTCATTTGAGAGTTTTTCAGAGATTTATGAGAGATTCTTGAGTCTATTTGTCTCATTCTTATTGATTTATTTTTTAAAAAATAAATTTTGTTAAAAAAATTAAACTTTATCAAAATAATAATATGTTTTGATGAGAGACTCAAAATGAGTCATGGTCTAAAAGGAATACCGTATGGCGTATGATATGTTCCCGTTCTCGATAACTTATATATATAGAATCAAGTATTTCCATTTTCTGTAATTGATTTCATTTGGCTCAAACTACAGACTACTCAAAAAAAAATCTATCACCACGAAATTTTGAATTTTTTAAAATTATTTTAACCATCATGAGTTGAGCTAGCTAAATTACTAGATATATATATATATGTATATGTTACATATATGTTCATTAGTCATATGATACATTATAATTTATACAAAATAAATTCTGTTAATTGCTCTTGCTTTTCCATTTTCTCAGGTAATGACCATAAAAATTAAACGTGACGTATATATGTACATACGCATGCACATTATATTTAGGAAAAAATTTAGATTCATTTTTAAAGGTAAATTCATTCATTCACCTCCGCTCATTTTATCCAATGAAAATTTGCTATAAAATATTGTTTTAAAATAAAATATAAGATTAAAATTAAAAAATCAAAATACTTAATCAAATAGTTTATTTAAAAATATATAAAAAATAAATAATGTATATAAAATTAAAATTTAGAGTTTAGTTTTTTTTTTAAGTTTATAGATTATGATTTAGAGTATAAAAATTAGTAGAATTTAAGATTTAAAGATTAGAATTTAGGAATTAGGGTTTAAAATTCTGAAAATAAAATATTATGTAAAAATATATATTTATTAAAAATAAATATAAATAAAATTTAATATTATGTTTGAGTTTACTATTTCCAATTTAGCGTTTAATTTTTCTTTATTTAAAATTTAGAAAATAAAACAAATAATTATATAAAAATATATTTTTATTAAAAATAATTCTACATAAATTTAAATTTATGCTTGAGTTCACTATTTTTAAATTAGGATTTAGTTTTTTCCATTAAAAAAAATATTTAAAATATGTTATTTTGATAAATTATCTTAATTGATTTTATTATATGGTAGATTCTTGTTGAGTAAAATGCAAAATGAAATAAGGTGAATGAATGAATTCATCCTTAAAAGTAAATCCAAGAATTGTTCTTATATTTATATGTATCAATGTATGTATCTGTATATATATACTATATAGTATATACCATACATGCGAACATTACACGCAAAACACTTATATAAAACCAAATTGGGTAGTCTTGTAACGAGATGGTTTGGTTAAAACCGAAAAAAAATGGTTTGGTCGAGTGTGTATGAAATAACACTAACGACAATAATACGTATCCGCCTAACTTATATACGCGGATACGCCACAGGTACAACCCCCATTATTTACCAAACAATACATAATATTATTAATATAATCGATTTTGTATATGCATTTCATACTGATGCATGACAAATATAAAATAGAAATATATAATTACCGAGGAACTACGATAAAAATAAATAAATGAGATTGTTGGCTAGCAAGTAAAAATGGAATATATACTACGTAGAATTTTTGTGAATAGAAACCATTAAACTACATTCTTCTCTTATAATTACTATGCATATGTACACGTTTATTATTGGTGTGATTTTATAATTACTATGTACATGTTTATTATTAGTGAAAAGGCTAATATAGTTGCAATATGGTCCTTCGATGGTACAAAAAGTAATGGTTCTTTAACACTTTGTTTGTTCTGAGGAGCTTACTTGGCTTTGAAATGAAATTTACCAACTGCTTTAGTTGTTCTTTAGACAGAACTTCACACGTGCCACTCATGCGTGCCTACTCATACATCATTTTTTTTCTTCTCTTGCTTAAAAATTGATGATGCTCACAAACAATATTCAATAATTATGTCTGCATTTAAAAAAAAAATTTAATTATGTCTGCATTTGTAAATTGTAACAGGAATAGGATAACAAGGGAAGAAAGGTGAAAAAATTATACTGATAATAATAAATATATTGTTTTAATCTTTTAAATATATAATAAAAATGAAATTTACATTTGTGTATTTAATATGTATGTAAATAATCTAAATTTTTGATAAATTAATATGTGTGCAACACTTTACAAATACATTACATTTTGCTACAATTTATTATAAATATTTGTTTTTTGTCCTAGTATTTCCATTTTAGGGTTAAATAAAGTCACGTAAGCTGTCTCAACCCCCAACCTAACTTCTTTATGCAAAGTACAAACATCTCTCTGTCTCGCGCTCTCTCTCTCCCTAATTTTAATCTGACATCCTAGTTCATAAGTTTAGTTGACGTCACACCCTTTTTTGTTTGTTTTCTCTTTTCAAATTATTATTTTTTTGCTTAGTAATTAGGAATTTAATAACATTTAATATTCTTCTGCAAAAAGCAATAAAGAAAAGAAAGATTTTATTACTACTATAATGATAACAATGCAGATTGAAAAGTGTTGAGTCAAAGACCCATGCTCCTAGTGAAATAAAGGGTTCATGCATGGTCCTAACAAATTAATCGGTTTCGAAACAATATTTAGATAATTCTCCGCATTTTCTACATATTTATATGATAATGTAAATACAGACACACTCATATATAAAATATAACCAAAGCAATTGGGTTAAACTATTTTCTGGATCAATTTTTGCTCGTTCGTTTTACGAGTCAAAGTCAGCTGAATTTTAACCAAACAAATTTGTGTCAAGTATATATGAGGATTTAAGAGAAATGTCTATGAATCTATTAAGGGAGTTCATAACTATAACTGAACAACGATTCGATCCATCGATCCTGATTAACCGATAACCTAATATTGGTAGCTAGCCGCTGCCAATAAAGAAACAAAATTATTTGCCATTAGACATATTAGTTATCACCATTTGGCCACCTCAAAGTGAATATTTCTAAATTCATATACAGAAAAATTTCTACAAATTTATAATGGCGAAACTGCAATATTTTATTAATTTATAGAATTATTAATTTATCAATATAAAAATTAGTCTAAAAAATTAATTTAAAATTTAAGAAATGTATTAATTTATCGAAATATTAATTTATAAAATATTAATTTATAAAAATTATATTGTATGTAGTTTCGTTTTAGTTTTCCATTATTTCACGACTTTAGATCCATATCTACAACATATGTATTCAGAAAAGAGTTTTTTTTCATTAATTAATTTCAAATGATGAAGATTGTTTAAATACAAAAAATCCAATTTGCAAATTAGATTGCTGAACCAATAGCAAACCAATTTTTGTACAAAAAAAATAAAAAATAAGCCAAATGTAACTGAAAAAATGCACTATACTGTTATCCAAGATGACATCCCAGATAACAGATGATTTTAGTCAGATCTGATTATGTTTAAAAGAAAAAAAATATATATAAGAAGAACACGAAGCACATGTGCGATGGGGTCACATTCCCAAAATTAAACATTTTAATTAACCAAATATATTTTTTTAAAAATAGCAGGCTGTGTGAATAGGTCCCAGAAACATTATTACACAAAACGGATCACAAAATACCATTTATGAACAAGTTTATCAAAATATCTGAGTTTTTTTTTTAAATATATATATTTGGAATGAGACAAAAGATTCTAAAATTTGACCTTTAATTGATTATTCAAAGTAATTAACGTATATAGATTATGCTTCACATGTGTTAATGAGCTAGTAAATGTAACACTGACGAAGTATTTGTAATGGCTTTTTTGAATGCATATGATTCATCATGCACCACTGTAATAATTAGTTGATTTATCATATGATTATTTAATCAATAGATACTTCATTTATAACCAGAAAACAGACAAAAAAAGTTAATAGTTAATTTTATAATTGTTTACTTAAAGAAATTGTTTTTTTTTGGTATATATTTGGAGAGAGGCACCAATCAACTAGGAAATAAGCACCAAAAAAGATGTGGATGTATTTTTATTACGCCAAAATGTGGATATTAAGCTGAAGCCAATGAGGCACATTTGGTGCTGTTTGTTTTTCTTTTTTTTCTTTCTTTTCTACATCCTATTGGATTGTGTTATGTTTTTTTATTTTATTTTTGGGACAATTCTTTGATTGTTGATTCGATACCATAAGCTTTATTGGTGTGCGTGGAACTGCATGTTTCACTTCTCATTATCTGGTAATACCTTAATTAATCTGTATTGTAGATTGAATATTTGGAATAATTTTTTTTTCAGTGGTTAAAAAACAAACATTATAGACGTGAGAATAGTCCTAAACACCTAACTAATCATCATTTCTTTACAGTAATTCTTGATTCTCAACTAATAGATACCCTTTACCCTCCATTAAATGGCCATCATTATTTTCCTTTTTGGTTTGATGAGATCTATACTAAATCATTATCTTTATATGTCACGTACCAAAACTTGTTATGTCATTAGACTCTTTTTAAGTTTATGATTACATGATCTTTTTTGTTTGCTAAATTGCTAATGCATGATTAAGTGATCGATCACGCATCACGCATGTGTGCTTTTCAGTATTTAACAATGAAGAAGGAAAAAAAACTAAAATCGAGAGAGAATGTTACCAAAAAAGAGAGAGAGACCAGATAAACTAAATTTTCGTGTTTCGGTACTTAATTCATACGATTTTCTTTTGAACAGCATTTTATCCATATAATCATATCTAAGGTTTTCATCCCATATACTCATATTTAAGGTTTTCATTCCATATAATCATATTTAAGATTTTCAGTAAAATTTGGATATCCGTAATTCCTGAATTTGGAACCATTTTGTTATCCGATTGAGAAGTCTTATTTGATAAATTTTGATTAGGATCTATCTGTATCTCTGTCAGACTGCCGACTATAATTGTATGAAATGCATGAAAAAAAGATTAAAAAAGGAAAAGCCAATATTAAAGACCTCAAATCTCTTTAAAAATATATATAAAGAATAAAACCCTTTTCGCAAAAAAAAAAAAAAATATATATATATATATAAATAAAGACCTCAATATATTATATCTTTTTGGTGATAGCTTGAGAAATAAGATAAGTATATTTTAATCTCCCTTTCAACATGTGATCGTATGAGAGAGACTTTTTTAAAAAAAAAAAAAAAAATGGGGGTATGAGAGAGACTTTTTTTTTTTAAAGGATTAAAAAAAAAAAAAAGTATGAGAGAGACTTTTTCGCTTTGTAAGCTCGTGTGATCCATCAAGTCATCAACGTACTAATGGGGGTTACTAATGTATATATATTTTGTATATATTTTTCACATTACTCAAATAGGTGATAATTGTATATATATAGTATACGTATATTCCAAAAATACGCCCACCATAGAGTAAAGATTTCTAGTGTCTATTCTAGTGTCTTCGCTGGTCACATGAAAGTCAGTTTCTTTTATTTTCTTTTTGATGCTTTGGCAGTTTTTGTTTTCAGAATGTACAACCTTTATCATAGCGCCTTGGCATCTTGGAAAACTAAAGATGTGCAAATCTCATCATATGAAAATAAAAGAAGAAACGTGGGCACTTTTCACTTTGGTCTAATAATTTGATAAACGAAAAAGACACAAGGAGAGACGGTTAAAAAAGAAAAGAAAACACATCAAATAAATTGATACGAATAATTCCATCAAGAATATCATGTAAAACTGTTGCTGATGTAGAAAATATTTGTATCGATAGTATAAAACATAAACTGTTAACCCTTTCGCACATAGATCATATATAGCTATTTCACCATTTATTAGTATTCTCTGTCAACGTTTTATGTCATTAATTAGTACCACGGATATTAAATTATATATTTTTTCTTCATCGTAACACTTACAAGTTTACTAGATGGGATGGGAGTATTTTTATTTTATAAATCGATTATAGTTCATCTTCCTTTCCAGCCGTCTTTTATCAATCTGGTTTTATATTATAAATGGGAAGATCAAACTTACAAAACCTTACCCACAAGGAACCTAGCTATCACTGACCCATTAGGCTAATATCAAAGAGAGGGCCTTGAAGCCATATCGGATTGATTCCGGTCTTGGACAGTTGGCCTGTCACACTTAGAGCGATGAGATGAACTCCTCTATTTGCTTTGTGTTCTATGATAGCTAAATATCAGAACCTTTATACGAAGATGGTCATGATGTTGTTGGCCTGTTCATTGCAATAACTGAATCTGAGAGCATGTGCAATGGAGAGACCTTCATGGGTCTCTCAATCTGTTTTTTTATTAAAGTTGATGCTTCTATGCAAATATCACACTTCTTATTTTGTGACTATGCATATTCTCCATTTTCCATACAAGGCTTATAAAGCTTGTATTTGCCATCGATTTCATGTTACGAAAAGCTCGCCGGCTATGTAATGATCTGCTCAAAGTTTAATCCCTAAGCTACTCCGCAAGAGCACAGATGTGCAGTTGTAGTATGTAGGGGTCGAACCACAGAGATAAGAGATCACTCAATAAACCTTATAGAGATCGAATTACGCTAAGCAGAAATATTGTAAATAAATAGCAATGCAACCGAATTAGACTAAGCAGCAATAAAAACGGTTTGTAAGATTCAGATGGATGGAGATTAGGCTTAGGGCGTTTCTCAGGAGATCAATGAATGCTGAACAATCGATTAATCAGGGTTCAGGGTTAAGCACGATTCTTGAATTCGAATCACAGAATTATAATTAACCAACTTCCGTTGTGAGAATTATCTAAGTTAAAATCCTAGAATTCCAAATTCCTTTGCAAACCCTAAAGATTTAAACCAGCTTTAATGCACAAGTTCGATATGTTCACAAAGTATCTAAACCAAATTTTTTTGCGAATAGCTACTTTGCTCACCCTAGGTTCTTTCCAGTTATTCAATTACACTTCCGTGTCAATCAATTAACCTAAGATCTAAGTTCTAGGTGGCCAGTCCAGAATTAGCTTTAAGAACAACCTATGGTGAAGAACTAAATAGATTATGAACCCTAACTAAATCAATTAATTAAACATCCAGAGAAAACCTTTATGAGAACCCTAAACCTAACAAACAAAATACTCAGACATGAAGATTGAAGCAATAAACATGAATGAATAGATTGCAGAAAACAGTAAATAGATTAATAAACAGGGGTTCGAAATCTTCTCTCTCCGGAACAGAGTTTCAGACTTGTCTCCCCAAAAGCTCTCAAAAACAAAATTTCTCTCTCAGGAAATCTAAGGTGATCGTAAAAAGGGAATAAAAATCCTATATATATCTCTAAGACACGTCTTGGGCTTCCTTGAAATCGTTTAGGCCCAACTCCTTCTTCAAATAGGAAACAAAATCGCCTTTTCCTTATTTCTCTGACAAGTGTCGAGCGTCACTCTCCATGGTGTCGAGCGTCACTAAAGCACAAAATCCATTCTTGACGAATTTGATCCTGATTAAGCTCCAAAGTGCTCCAAAGTCTCCAGTTAAGCTCCAAACGTACCTATGACCTAAAAAGACTCCAAAAGACTCGAAAGACACTAAAAAGACTCTATAAATAAGACCTATACCATGGTTAAAAACCATAAAAACCATGATATATCAACTCCCCCAGACTTAGCATTTGCTTGCCCTCAAGAAAACAGAACACCAAATAAGAGAAAGAGGTTTGAAAACACAGAGACTCAACCTTTTATTGGAACATCGCTTTTGACCAATTACCCTGCAACTCAACTACTGCTTCATCATTCCAAATCGAACCACCATGTACTTCTCCGCAGACATTCACAGCTTTCCAGATTAAGTCCAAAATTTCACAACATTGTCCATAAACCCTCATCGCTGGATCTCACTGATGATTCCAATGCCAAGAACCTTCTAGACTCTTTCCCATTCTGTACTCAAACAAATCAGCCATACAAACTTTGGTACTTTTTCTCTCCCCCAGACTTATTCTTTTCGCATATTCATCATCTTTTTCTTTTCTTCTTTTTATGGCATATACTCGATAAGGGTAAAGCTGCGAGTACTGATGGTGTTTGCCATCAAGTCCCCGAGTTGTCCCCTTACCTTGTATCAAAGGTTTTCAGCGAATAATGGGGTCATGGGAAACATTCCTACCCCTCACTTCCTTCCTTTGTGTGATCATTCCAACTTAGAAGTAAAATAATGGGATCATTGGAAACATTCCTAGCCCTTCACTCCTAAGCGAAAATCATCTCAATCTTTTTGCCCTTTTTTATTTCTTTCTTCTTTTTCTTAGCTCGTCACAGGGAGAGAAACACCAACATTAAATACCACACAGGCTCTCATTGATCAAGTACGAACAAGGAATCAAGCTCTAAGGCATAAGTCACATCAACGAGTTAAAAGTGAAGTTCAGAACTTAGCTCAGGTTAGTGGATTCTGTTGGAAACTTGGACGCCTCTAGTCAGCTGGTCAGCCTTTGGATTTTTCATTAGTCGGATCTAGACTGAATCTGCAGCAGTGGTCACTTAGGTGAAAGGTCAGCACAATAATTCCAGGAAAAGCATCATGATCTCCAACAGGTTTTGACTCAAAAACGTTTTGACACAACTGACTCTAAGAAAAACAAACACAATGTCAGCAACTACCTCCCCCAGACTTGAATAACACTGTCCCCAGTGTAATCAAATCCGAAGTTGGTGACAAAAGAGAAGAAACAGAACACAGGAAAAACGGAGAACTTACCTGGCTGCAATGATGGTGTCGCGCGACACTGATGATGGTGTCGTGCGACACTTGTTCTCCTCGTACCAAATTGCAGCAGATCCATCCGAATTTCTGGTTTGACTCCGGTTACCTGATTTCCTAATTTTTTTTTTTTTTTTTTTTGCAGAAAAGCAAGTGACAAGCGACACCGATTGTGGTGTCGCTCGACACCAGGCTCTGCTTCACCTAAAAACACGAAAACGAAAAACGAAAATCAGCTGAAACAAAAAGACATATGTACAGACTTACCAGTGGATTGCCTTCCACCAAGCGCTTGTTTTAAGTCATTAGCTTGACTATGGATAGACTATGCATCTGGTGGATCAGACAGTGGCAAAGAGTGCCTCTGTGAAATTCGTCTCATCCATGGTGGTGTGTAAGCGTTGTGCGCATGAGGTCGTCCAAGGAATGTAGGAATAGCACCAGGGTGAGATCTGTGTTTGGATGGCCTTGACCTATTCCCTGCAATATCATCAATTGAAGAACCAAGAGCTCTTTGCTTTGCTGGAGATGAATTGAGTGAGATGTTTGGAGCTTCCTGATCAACAACAGTCACTGCATCTGTAGACGTTTTTGTGAACTCAGGTTGATCTCTCACCTTCTCAGCATCAAACACGTTCTGATCTCCAACTATCACTTCAGGTATTGCACTGACTTGGAATGTCTGACCATCTATGGTGGGATCCTTTAGCTTCTCCATCTTGAAAGTCATGATGGTATCTCCCAGGTGGAGATCAAGGGTACCGTGCATGACATCAATTACTGCTCCAGCTGTAGCTAAAAACGATCTTCCCAGGATAAGAGGATCTTTGGGTTCTTCTCCATATTCTAGAACCACGAAATCTGTAGGAATTATGCAATCACCAACTTTAATCGGAACATCCTCCAAGACACCTTTTGGGATTCTTTTAGACCGATCTGCTAGGATTAGAGAGATCTTAGTTGGCTTGAAGTCAGTCATCCCAAGGCTAACAGCTACAGAGTATGGCATTAGGTTGACACTCGAACCAAGATCACACAGCGATCTCTTGAATCTCTCAGAGAAGATAGAGCAGTCCAAAACAAAGCTTCCTGGCTCTGAGAGTTTCTCTGGAATCTTATTCTGAATCACAGCACTGACCTGTTCAGAGATCATCATCACTCCTTCCTCATGACTCACATTATTAGTCATCATCTTCTTCACATAGTGTCTGAGAGTAGGAGCAATCTTCACAGCATCAACCAAAGGAATCTCAATCACAAGTTTCTCCATCAAAGCCTTGCATCTGGCATCATCTATCTCCTGCTTGGACTTCCTAGGACTCCTTGGGTAAGGAACCTTAGGTTTGTAGACTCTTTCTTCAGCAGATTTCGGACTTTGAGCAATATCAGCTTTGCTCTGCAATTGGTGACGCGCGACACTGGTTGTGGTGTCGTTCGACACCGGCTCTGCAACTTCGAAATTTTCTTCAGATTCGTCCAACTCCACGATTTCATCCTCAGAAACACCCTTTTTCAGCACAGGAGTCAACTTTTTACCACTTCTTAACGAGATGGCACTGCAGTAATGCCTAGGATTGGTATCAGTCTTCCCAGGAAGGAATCCTTCTTGCCTTTTTACAGACTCTGCAGTCTGAGCAACCTGAGTATCAAGCTTCTTGACATGAGTGTTCAGAACTTCAATTTTTCCATTCAGATCCAGATACAGAGCATCAATCTTCCCATTGAAATCCACAGTCATCTTCTGCTGACCTTCCAAGATCTGTTCCAGCATAGACTTCACCTCATTATCTGGAGTTTGAGTAGGAGGAGAACCATAGTTCCTTGAAAACCTGTTGTTGGAGTAGGATATCTGGTACTGAGGTTTGGAGCTGTAACCAGAAGAGTTTTGATTACCTGTGAAGGTACTCCTCTGATTATTTCCATTGTAATTTGTGTTCCCTTGCCCAGAACCAAATCTCTGACCCTGAAATCCAGCTCAATTGATGAAGTTAACATCCTCTTCCTCAAAAGCTTCATCTGGTCCGAAATTCTGAACTCCTGCAGTGTATCTGACAGATTTCTTACCCACAAGAAGACTATGCACAGAGTCAAGCTTAGCCTTCACCTCAGCAATCTGCGATCCATCCATGTTTCCACCCTGCTTCTTTCGCTGATAGTCTGCATTCTTGGTACTATTGCTAGATGCCAAGTTCTCAATAAGCACAACAGCATCTTCAGGATATCTGGTGTTGAAATTTCCATTGCTTGCAGCATCAAGAGCCATCTGATATCTCCAATCAACACCTCTGAAGAAAGTACCTAGCAGCTGAACATCACTGAAACCATGATGTGGACAGTCTCTCTGATATGACTTGAATCTCACCCAAGCAGCCTTG
The DNA here is from genome assembly GCF_000478725.1 of Eutrema salsugineum. Taxonomy (NCBI): domain Eukaryota; kingdom Viridiplantae; phylum Streptophyta; class Magnoliopsida; order Brassicales; family Brassicaceae; genus Eutrema; species Eutrema salsugineum. The sequence continues at coordinate 1,053,999 of NW_006256414.1, forward strand.
AATGCTTCAGCTGGTCCCTGAGAAAACGTTGAAATTTTGAGTCTCAACTCTTCAGACCTGGCATCGTCATAGAAGTTGTGCAGGAAGGCGTTCCTGGTCTCTTCCCAGGTAGTCAGTGATCCTGGCTCCAACTGCTTCAGCCAATTAGCTGCTTCTCCAGCAAGAGAATAAGGAAACAGTTTGCAGAAGAGGTAGTCATTGGACACTCCATTGTATTTGATGCTGGTGACCAAGTCCTCAAACCTCTCGATATGATCCATCGGGTGCTCATGAGAAAGACCATGGAAAGGATGCTGACCCACAAGAGTGTAATACACAGGCTTGAGCTCAAAATCGTTCCTCTGAAACGCAGGAGCGCGAATCGCGGACCGATTTGCATAGAATTGCTCAGGCCTGTTGTAGTCACCCAGCGTCCTGATGATGTTACCCTCTCCATCAAGTCGCTGACCTCTCTCATTACACACATGACCATCTTGGTCTCTCCAGACTCCAGCATCATCACGAACCAATGCCAATCCGTTCTCCATCTTTGCTAATTTCTGAGACAAAGAGAAAGAGCAATGTAAGTAACAAAGTAAAAATAAAATTAAGAAAAACAACGGGTGTCGCGCGACACCAGTGCTGGTGTTGCTCGACACTAAGAAAAACTTAGTTGAAACTCAAGAACTAAGGTTTAATGGCGAAAATCAAGTCCCCGGCAACGGCGCCAAAACTTGATCTGCTCAAAGTTTAATCCCTAAGCTACTCTGCAAGAGCACAGATGTGCAGTTGTAGTATGTAGGGGTCGAACCACAGAGACAAGAAATCACTCAATAAACCTTATAGAGATCGAATTACGCTAAGCAGAAATATTGTAAATAAATAGCAATGCAACAGAATTAGATTAAGCAGCAATAAAAAACGGTTTGTAAGATTCAGATGGATGGAGACTAGGCTTAGGGCGTTTCTCAGGAGATCAATGAATGCTGAACAATCGATTAATCAGGGTTCAGGGTTAAGCACGGTTCTTGAACTCGAATCACAGAATTATAATTAACCAACTTCCGTTATGAGAATTATCTAAGTTAAAATCCTAGAATTCCAAATTCCTTTGCAAACCCTAAAGATTTAAACCAGCTTTAATGCACAAGTTCGATATGTTCACCAAGTATCTAAACCAAATTCCTTTGCGAATAGCTATTTTGCTCACCCTAGGTTCTTTCCAGTTATTCAATTACACTTCCGTGTCAATCAATTAAACTAAGATCTAAGTTCTAGGTGGCCAGTCCAGAATTAGCTTTAAGAACAACCTATGGTGAAGAACTAAATAGATTATGAACCCTAATTAAATCAATTAATTAAACATCCAGAGAAAACCTTTATGAGAACCCTAAACCTAACAAACAAACTACTCAGACATGAAGATTGAAGCAATAAACATGAATGAATAGATTGCAGAAAACAGTAAATAGATTAATAAACAGGGATTCGAAATCTTCTCTCTCCGGAACAGAGTTTCAGACTTGTCTCCCCAAAAGCTCTCAAAAACAAAAGTTCTCTCTCAGGAAATCTAAGGTGATCGTAAAAAGGGAATAAAAATCCTATATATATCTCTAAGACACGTCTTGGGCTTCCTTGAAAACGTTTAGGCCCAACTCCTTCTTCAAATAGGAAACAAAATCGCCTTTTCCTTATTTCTCTGACAAGTGTCGAGTGTCACTCTCCATGGTGTCGAGCGTCACTAAAGCACAAAATCCATTCTTGACGAATTTGATCCTGATTAAGCTCCAAAGTGCTCCAAAGTCTCCAGTTAAGCTCCAAACGTACCTATGACCTAAAAAGACTCCAAAAGACTCGAAAGACACTAAAAAGACTCTATAAATAAGACCTATACCATGGTTAAAAACCATAAAAACCATGATATATCATGTAACAATCTCATGTTGAGTCTCTAAGGATCCAAAATGCACCCCCTAACCTTGTCTTATGACTTTTCCTGGAAATAGGAATCCTCTTTCTCAGATCATTCTTACTTTCCTCCACAGAACATTCATCTACCTTACCTTCCATTATCTGAGATTTAATTTGTATTATATTTGAAATTTATATATTTAATTTCCCCTTATATTCTATATTTATATTTTTGGTAAAACGCATTTTACGTATACCCATTACCCACATACAAAACTGGAATTCTTATACAGTACTAATTAAATTATTAACTCAATACTTGGAGCTTCCTTTAAGTACCTGTTTATGGTTGTACATTACGTAATCGAATCTTACCTACCATGATCCAAACAGTTAATTGTTTTCTTGGAGTAAAAATATCGTTGACAGACATATTATATAATATGTATACATGTTAATTCTATATATATATATATTGGGATGTATATATCGATGGGATTCGGACATAGAACACTCACACCTAACTCAAAAGGTAGTATGAGTATCTTTCTTTCTTTTTGTCCTCTCAGATTATTTAAGTAAATTGTTTTTACAAATAGGTTTTAATTTTATTTTTTTAATTTTTGTAAAACTCTCATAAAATGTGAAAAGGAAGAAGAACGAGAAGAGAAACCCTACAATGGGACAAGATAATCAAGTCAAGAAAGATTCTCCATTATACGAGCAAAATAGTATCCAGTATTCTGCTTCAAGTCAAAGTATGTTTATATTTAATATCTATTTATCGTTTCTAAATTTTTCTAAATTATATTTTTTTTTCAGGTTTTTTGATTTTATAATATTTTTTTGTTTGTAGACGAAAACTATATTGACATAGAGAAGGAGAAGAGTCTTGCGTTGATAAACGCATGGGAAGCGAACGAGAAGGCAAAAGCTCAAACCAAGTAAGATTTACCAAATAAATATATTATATATATATAGTCCATAAAGAGTTATTAACGAGGTAAGAACTTAGAAGCTAGAACCATAAATACACTGTTTTGCATTCAAAATAAATTTTGCATACGTGCGAGATTACAGATTACTGTACTTTTTTTTTTTTTTTTTTTTTACTCGCGAGATTACCAGTTTTTACATTTCATAATACTAATGTAATATCAAGATTTTGTTCTTTCACTATTTATCAATTTAAGCAGGGCTTACAGAGAACTTTGCGCCGTTGAAACATGGGAGAATAACATGAAAACAGCTCTAGAGTTAGATTTAAAAAAAATGGAGGTATATTATTATATATAGAGAATTTTAGCCATTCAATTTTTGTTTCAACATCTTTTAGCTATTCATAAACGTTTATTGTGAAATAAAAACCCTAAGAAAGTTGTGTACTATAATTTTTTTCTTAAACTTGGTAGATTAGCTTATTTCAAAATTTGTTTGATTTCAAAATTTATTTGACAAAAAAGCTTATATCAAAATTCAATAAATCAGACAATATTTGATGTGTTTTAACCCCAAAACATAGTCTCCTGTCTCTCCTCTAATCATAAGTACGACGAATTCTTTAAATATTCGATTATTAATAATTAGACATATATAATCTATGTCAAAATCATCTAGTTTTTACAGCTACATCTACACCGAAATACCAATTTTTTTCTTATCACGATAACTTAAGTTTGTTTTTACATATATTCTTTTTATATCAGGAAAATTTAGAGGTGGAGAGAGCTGAATATTCAAAGAGACTCAAGAAAAAAATACCGGAAATTGAGAAGATAGCAGAAGCGAAAAGAGAAAAAATAGAGAAACAAAAGGGGCAAGAATCTATCAAACTGACAAAAATGAGTGAGAAAATAATTGCAACTCCAGGTGCCTATCCACCTAAACCCAAAATATTTGGATGTTTCTAGACCCATTTGTCATCTTCTCATGGGTCATCATCATTAAGTTAACTAATAAGGGAAATGTATATATTATCCAACGAATAATAGAAATCTATGTGTAAGGTGTGAACTTTCAAGAATCGATGTATCTATCGTTTTACGTGTATATAATATATGACTCATGCAAGAAGTGCATCTGACACCTTGGCGAAAATCTGCGAAGGTTTTTTAGATCACTCGTTGAAGACCAACTTCCAGATCTTTACACGTTCCTCTATACCCTGAAATCTCAAGAACCTTCACTTGACAGGTCCATAAACGAGACAAATTCTCTTCCTTCATCATCTTCTTCCTCTTATTAGGGATGCAACGGCACGCGTCACCACATCTATTTGTAACCTTGTGCGTAAGACCCTGAAAAGCATTAAACCAACCAGATCAATTTGACATGTAAATTGGTCCAAAGAGAGTTCTGTACACAAATTAATACCTTGATGACTATAGTTTGTAAATTTGGAGAGCTCTTGAGCAGAAGTGGCACTATTTGCCAGCCTTTTTGCTTGTCACTCTCAATAGACAGACGAAGGAGGTTGTTGAAGACCGGCATGGATTTACAACACCAGTGAAACACCTTCTTTACATAAAACATATATATAAGCCAAGTGAGTCAGAGACCAATTATAGATTATTGGTTCTCACGGCTATTATGGGGCGGATGTAGTACATTAGTAGGGTCAAGTGTTTTCTACTCTTTTTTATTTTTTCTTAAATGTTTGAGTAAATTTAGTTAAATATATTTAATTTAGTGATAAAATAAAAATTTTGCCCCCAACTTAATTTTTTTCTAGATCCGCCACTGGTCATGATGATCATCAAGAATAATTCTTCCAGGGCATGCAGGACAGTGCTTAATCAATCAGATAAGCCAAGTGAGTTAGAGACCATTAGATTCTTCTCATGGCTACTCGGCAAACAAAAGAAGACCGGTATGAACATGTATTTTGGTTTTGTATTTTAGAAAAAAGCAGTAAACCGGGTTGGAACAGTTTTATTAGCTAGATGGTCCGTGGGAGAGTATCCGGTTTAATAAAATAATCGATTTGGTAGAACCTGGAGCAACCGGTTGATTCGGTCGGTTAACAAATTTGATCCCATAGAGATCGTCTTCTCTGCAAAAGTCGACGTTGCCGTGCTCAGTGCTCACCCATCGATTTCCATTCGTCGGTTTCTCGGAATTGCATCTTCTTCTTCTTCACTCCGCTCTCCTGGCCCGATTTTCAGGTTTTTGTTTCCCCAAGTTTATTTCTCTCGTATAATCACGTTTCTCTCTCACTTCGTTGATTGAGTTCAGTTTGTGATTTCATCGGTTAGGAATATGGGTTTTTATCTTCTTCAATTCGAGCTTTTGGGATATTGGGTTCATGGAATTCGTCTTAGATTGCACATCATGTTTCTCGAAAATATTTAGTCTTTGGATTTAGTCTTCTAATCCAAATGATAATAAATGTTTCCTCATTTTTTTGTTTTGTTTTTTGTTTTTTCCATTGGATCTTCATTGCTTAATCAAGGGGACGATCTATACACCAAAGTCAGCTCTAGGATCAAAGCCTGGTGAATCTAAAAAATTTGATCAGTTTTGTTAGTTTGAAAACTTGAAATTTCGTAGAATTCTCTATGGATACAGATGCATAGAGACATTTGTCGTGAGTCGATTTTCGCTTAAAGATATGCTTTTTTGGGTAACCCAAGTAGAAAGTTTGTGTTTTTTGTTCTTGAAGAGTTTACCACTGATCAAAAATGACTCTTCCTTAGGCCAACAATTCTTTGTTTCTCACTTCATCTATCTCGTAGATACATACCTACCGATGAATAATGTCTGCTCTTTCTCGAACTTCGTGTTGTCGTAGAAGCTTTTTGTGTACATTGTGATCAATCGAAGCTTTTTTTGTTCAGATATTTAGATTTGCTCATCCTCTACCGTAGTCGAAATCAGGGAAGATGGGGGTGTCGCCGAAAATCGCTCCGTCGATGCTGTCTTCTGACTTTGCAAATCTAGCGGCAGAGGCCAAGCGGATGATCGATTTGGGAGCCAACTGGCTTCACATGGACATTATGGTACAACCTTACTTTCTCCTAATTACTTGGTGATTTAAAAAGCTTCAATATGACAAACTTCAAGATTGGTTACTAATCTTCTGAAATCGATAAGTCTTGAGTTAAGTTTCCTAATATGTTATTGAAAACAGACCAGACAAGGTTCAAACTTCATCTGGTGTTGATTTTGACAGCCTTGTGGATATTCTAATCTTGTATCTGCACTTAGTTTGAAACGACAAGCTGATTTTTTCTTGTTCTGGACTTATATGTTATTGGAAACACACCAGACATGGTTTAAACTCCATCTGGTGTTAAATGTGACAACCTTGTCCAAATTCTAACCTTATATCTGCTCTTAGTATGATATTTGTTGTTCTGGACTTATGCTTCGGAACCTTAGCTTGTTTCATACTCCTTATTACCCTGTTATTTCATTTGCAGGACGGGTAAATTCTACTGCCTTAGCTGTGTGATTATTAGCATATGGCCGGTAGGAGAATTTTGTTTCAGGATAACCAGTATAACTATGTGTAACTTGGGCAGGCATTTTGTTCCGAATCTAACGATTGGTGCTCCTGTCATCGAGAGTTTGAGAAAGCACACAAAGTAAACGCCACAATTTCTTCCCTTGAATTCAATATTTGACATAATGTATGTTCTTAAGTGAAAACTTTATCGTTACCTTTCATCACAGTGCATATCTTGACTGCCACCTAATGGTGACGAACCCGATGGATTACGTGGAACAGATGGGCAAAGCTGGGGCTTCTGGTTTCACATTCCACGTTGAGGTCGCCAAAGGTATAGCTACCTCCCTCTCTCCGCCTCACCATCCTTCAATATGTCTCATCTTAAGATCTTGATTACTTGTATTATCTCTTATCTCAGAGAATTGGCAAGAACTTGTGAGGAAGATTAAGTCTGCTGGGATGAGGCCAGGTGTGGCTCTAAAGCCTGGAACACCTATTGAAGAAGTCTATCCTCTGGTATGATAAATAATCTTCTGCATGTTCCAGAGTACGAATCGATCGTGGTTAACATGCTTGTTTACTTATGTATGACACAGATTGAAGGGACAACTCCGGTTGAAATGGTTCTTGTGATGACAGTGGAGCCTGGATTTGGAGGCCAGAAGTTCATGCCCAACATGATGGACAAGGTTATGTTGTTGGGTTCTTTAACTCTTATTTTAAAAAATTTGTTACTAATGCCATTTTTGCTTATTGAAACCTTTAATGATGTTCTTGGGATAGGTCCGGGCATTAAGGAACAAGTACCCAACACTTGATATTGAGGTACTTAAGGGTCTCTCTCAATCCTAAAGTACACTTAGTGTTTGATATGTCCTTAAAACTGAGTCCTTATATCTCCTGTATCAGGTCGACGGTGGTTTAGGCCCTTCGACGATCGACGCAGCGGCTGCAGCCGGGGCCAATTGTATTGTCGCCGGAAGTTCAGTGTTTGGAGCTCCGGAGCCAGGGGACGTTATATCCCTTTTGAGAGCCAGTGTTGAGAAAGCTCAAGCCACCACTTGAGTTATGCACCCAACAAGGCACTGGTTTTTAAGATAATACTACTCTCTTACGAGCATTAATTGTGATTGTGTTTGTGATGGAAACGAAAACATGAATCTATGAAGAGAATTAGATGAATGAAATAAAGACTTCATAATTTTAAGCATCCAATAATCAAATTAAGACATACTATTTTGAGTAAACCATTTGATAATAGAGATTTTTTTTTTTTTTTATTTGGTTTTCGACTGATCAAAAGAAGGAAAACGTATTAACAAAAAAAAAGGAAAGGAAAAATAATAGATAAAAAATCAAACCTAAATCGCCGTCGACAAGAGAAAAAAGAAAAATCGCCGTCGACTCTTCTCATCATCTTCTTCCTACTGTCGTTGTCGTTGTCGCTGTCGCTGTCGCGTTTTCCGAAACAGATCAGACTCATCTCCCTCCTCCAGGTTTTGGTTCGATACTTTCTTCAGTCTCTGTGTTTTCTTAAAATGGATTTATTGCTCGATATAATTGATCAGCCCTGTTTCTGAACTAAATCTTAACATTTCATATGCCTTTTGTTCATAGATTTACTCATTCTCTTAAAGGTATGCTTTTTGAAGTAGTCCAAGTTAAAAAATTGTGTCTTTTTGTCATTGAAGATTCACCACTGACCCAAAACGGTTCTTACTTATGCCAACAAATGTTTGTTTCGATGAATAGTTCATGTTCTTTCTCAAAATCCAGGTTTTTGTATGAAGCTTTTTGATGTTCTCTGCTCTTAATATTCACATTTCATAACTCTTTTGTTTCATTGATTTGCTCATTTCCCCTCTTAACGGGCTGCTCTTTGCTTCTTCAGATCTTGGTCCCAAAAAATGTCTCTGCGGAAGCCTCAAATCCCTCGTCTTCTTCTTCAAAACGTCTCTTGTATGAGAAACGCACAGCAGATTCTAAGACACGTGAACGTTTCTCTCCACGACGGTGGTGCCCTCGTCTTAACCGGAACCAACGGATCAGGTAAATCAACGTTCTTGAGAATGCTAGCCGGATTCTCAAAACCCTCTGCAGGTGAAATCCTTTGGAACGGTCACGACATTACACAATCAGGGATCTTCCAACAATACAAACTCCAGCTCAACTGGATCTCTTTGAAAGACGCCATCAAAGAGAGGTTCACGGTTCTTGACAATGTCCAATGGTTTGAGCTCCTAGAGAACAAGATTGGTAAAGCTCAACCAGCTTTGGAGCTAATGGGTTTAGGGAGATTGGTGAAGGAGAAATCGAGAATGTTGTCGATGGGTCAGAGGAAAAGGTTGCAACTTGCGAGGCTGCTCGCTATCGATAGACCCATTTGGCTTTTGGACGAACCATCTGTTGCTTTGGATGATGAAGGAGTTAGGTTGCTTGAGTTTATAATTGCAGAGCATAGGAAAAAAGGAGGGATTGTCATCGTTGCGACTCATCTTCCTATTGAGATTGAAGATGCTATGATCTTGAGGCTTCCTCCTAGATTTCCTAGGAAAATGACTTTGATTGATATGCTTGATCGTGCAGACATTTCTTAGTAGAATCAAAGAGAGTTTGTATCTGAGATTGTTTTATTTTGTAACTTGTGTAATGGAATGTTTATTGAATGAAAGTTTTGTTCTTTTCCGTAGAAAATGTAAATCTACACAATTCATAAATATTCTAAAAATGAACAAACTCAAATTACCGTTGGTGATAGTTAAGACAACCAATAAATCTAGAGAATCTATAAATCTCTGTTCTGAAAAAGTAATATGCATTCTAATTTAATAATCGCTGCAGATTTAGAAATTCGAAACAAAACTTTCTGAAAAGAAGGAAACACCAAATCGCAGTCGATCTTAGGAATTGGCACGAGTCAAACGTATACGTTTGGGACATTGACCTCACTTCTCTCTCTCTATCTCTTATTTGTTCTTTATTCCTATGTCGTGGCGTGTCTGTTCTTAAACCCCATCATCGATAACTGAAACTAAGCATGAGCTGTTTTTATCATATTGACGAAAATACCCTCCATTCATTTTCGTTCTTCTTCTTTTCGATTATAGACCCACGAGAAGTTTAAATTCTCACTGACCCATTTGTTTTCTTGCAATCTTTCGCAGCTGAACCAAAAAGTTTGCATCTTTCTTTAATTCATTTTTTGTTTTCTCTCTTTCTTTGGAAGGTTTTCTAAAATCAAGAAGTTTGAAAAAATGGGTATGGGCACAAGCACTTTCGTTATCAGATGGGTCAATCTTCTTACAATGGTGAGCTTGAATCTTCTTCTTCTTCTTCTTCTTTTCCTTCTTCTTCACTTAGTTTCTATTTCTCACAGCCGCGCTTGATCCTCCTTTGATTCTCTTCAATTGATTTGCTTTGTGGAACTAGATTCTTGGTTTCCGTACAACTTAGGTTATGGTTCTTTCTAACGAAGATTCTTAGTGAAATTCAACTGCTTGAGTTGTAAGAATAATAATGTGAAAGTTTCTACCTTTTAATGTTTGTTTGTTTCTGCAACTTTATAGTAATGTCTTGTCTATTACAATTCTGTGGTGAAGCTATTGGCTGTGGCAGTGATTATATTTGGTGTGTGGATGAGTACACACAATGATGGATGCAGAAGGTCACTTACATTTCCAGTCTTAGCACTTGGTGGTTTCATTTTCTTGATGTGAGTTTACACTACATAACAATGGTTCTAAACTATGTCTTCTATTTCTTGCTTATTGTTCATGAAATGTTCTCTGATATTTCGTGTGTTTTGTCAGATCCATAATCGGGTTTCTTGGTGCGTGCAAGAGAAGTGTGGCGCTTCTTTGGATTGTATCCTTCACTCACCATGTTCTGTTTTGCTGTTTATTTTGTTTTTGGATCTTCCTTAACAATCATGATTCTCCTTTGAAGTATCTTGCCGTGCTCCTGATTGTTTTGATTGCGATTCTTGTTTTTACCGTGTTAGCGTAAGTCTCATTGTCCTAAAGGTTATTCAAGAGATCTTAGCTTTTGAATCGTTGAAGAATTCTCATTTCTTGTTCTCTTTTCTTTTGGGCTTTTACAGGTTCATTATAACAAACAACGGGTCTGGACATAGTAACCCTGGTTTAAGGTAAGTGTAAACTATTCCTCCATGGTCACATACATATTCCAATGTAGAAATCTTGAAACTTTCTGCCTCAAAATTAGGTACAAGGAGTATAAGCTGAATGATTACAGCTCATGGTTTCTAAAAGAGGTATCATAATTCATATTGCACGAAAGTATTATTCAAACAAGAATGCTTTCTTCCAAATTTCGTCTAACTCTCGTCGATGTTTCAGCTTAACAACACCAATAACTGGAAAAGACTAAAGAGTTGTCTTGTTAAATCTGAGCAATGTAGGAAGCTTTCCAAGAAATACAAGGTGCCTTATATTACCCAATATACAGCCCTGATCAAAATCTTTAAAATGTTGTTGATTTTCTTTTTGTTATTTCAGACCATTAAACAGTTGAAATCCGCAGAATTAACCCCAATAGAAGCTGGATGCTGTCGACCACCATCTGAGTATATATAATGTCTCTTCTTGTTATTTGTTGATGCTTTCTATTTCTGTTGAATTTACTGTCTTTTTTCTTTCTTGCATAGGTGTGGTTATCCTGCGGTGAATGCTTCTTACTATGACTTGAGCTTTCATTCGATAAGTTCTAACAAAGATTGTAAGCTTTACAAGAATTTGAGGACCATCAAGTGCTACAATTGTGATTCTTGCAAGTAGAGCTAAATCAACTTCCCTACTTCTTTACAATTATGTCATTCATTTGAATTTGAAACTAATTATTCTGTTCTTTTGATTATTAAACTCAGAGCTGGAGTAGCTCAGTACATGAAAACCGAGTGGAGACTGGTTGCGATATTCAATGTGGTTCTGTTCGTTGTCTTGGTAAGAAAGTTATTAACACACAAGATTTGTAAAGTTTTGTCCGTTTTAAGTGTTTTATGCACCACAACAATCCTAAAACATTTTTGTTTCCGACTATTGCGGTTCTTGAATTGTTGGAATCTTTGAGATGTAGTTTCTTGTGAGAACTGATTTGTTTCTTTGTTGAATCACAAACAGTCAATGGTTTACTTTGTCGGGTGCTGCGCGAGAAGGAATGCTGCTAGTAACCAATCCAAAGCTTAGAAAGTGAAGCCCTTTGAAAAAAAAAAACTCATACACTGGATTCTCTGAAATTGCAGAAGAACCTCACTCTATGTTGGTGATTGCTTTCAAGAGAATGGTTAAAGAGGAACAAAAGCAACCACTTCTCTTCATTCTTTTTACTCATGTAATCAACGAATTGAAACACAAGGAGTTAAAACAGAGGAAAAAAATTGATGGGATTTCTACAAAAGTTTAGTTTTTATTCTTCATTAATAGACACATCATGACAGTGAAGTTAAAAAACTACTAAAGAAATGATATTTGCTATCAAAATCTGGCCTTTTATCTTCAAAAATGGGATTTGATAGGCTAATGGACAAATGTACAACCAAAATTGGATTTTACCGGTTCAATTGCATAAATCGACCATAATCAACTCGGAATTGACATCGAAATATAGTATTTTTTTTTTCCAGCATATGGTATTTATCGGTTCGAAACTTGAAATGAGACTTCGAGAAATGACAGAATAGCAAAATTGTTATGAATATTAATATAAATGACTATTATAAGATATATGACAAATATTGTATTTGTCTCACATCAAAAACTTACGGTGATAACTAGGTCTTTGTAATCCTATATATACTATTTATTATTTCTGAAATAAGACACACCAATTTTTTCTCTCTTTTGATAACTTATTCACGTTATAATAAGAAGTATATATAGTATTACAAAGACCTAGTTATCACCATAAGTTTCCGATATGAAACAAATACAATATTTGTTATGGGCCTTATAATGGTCATCAAAGGGAATATAATGAATATTAATATAGATGCCATTATAAAGCCCATAACAAATATTGTATTTGTCCCATCGGAAACTTGTGATGATAATTAGGTCTTTGTAATACTATATACAATAGAAATTTTATAAATTAATATTCGAAAAATTAATAAATTTGATTAATTAATAAATTTTGTTGGTCCTAAATTTAAATTTTAACCCAATTAATCACTTTATAAATTAATAACTCTATAAATTAATAAAAATTAGGAGTCCCAACGTTATTACTTTATAGAGTTTTTACTGTATATCTCTCATTATCTTTGGAATAAGACATCAATTTCTTTTTTATTTTAATAACCTATTTACAACAAAAATTGAGTTTTTTCCAATGTTCTTAAACCCGACCACCGAAATGCATTCCAAGTCAGCAGATTAAATAAATGAATAGTAATATATATATATATTGAAAATGTAGTTAAAAAATTAATAAAATGATAATTATTAGCACAACTTCATAAAATAATTGGCGACAAATTAACAGCAAAAATAAAAATAAAAACAAAAAAATTAATACTGTAATAGGAATGTAGATGTCTAATATGAATAACGATAATCATAAAGTTAATTCAAAGTTAATCAAAAGAAAATTTTAACTAATGACGAAAGTGAAGTAAGAAACGAATCATCTCAACCAATCTTTGATTATCTTTATCATCATTTTTTCCGATTTCTTTTAACGATATAGTGAAATCTTCATCAATTTTTTTTTTTTTAAATTACATAATTTAGTCAATATTATATATCTAAAAAAACAAGAATGTTAATCAGTATGTCAAAAAATAATATTATATAAAGATCTTTTAAAATCAAACTTTTTAAATTTGTTCATCGAGTTTATCGGGTTTTTGCCAGTTTTTAGCAAATTTTTATGCAGCGGATATTCACATTAAATCCGAACTAGATTCTCAATGAATCACCGGATATACTGGTCCGACCGCAGATCAGGGTCAGGTTTAAAAACATTGGTTTTTTCTTTTGTGGACTTACCGGTTCAAGTTTTGTTTTCCGACAATTTACCGGTTCAATTACATACCGAAATATATATTTTAAACAGAACCGGATATATTGTCAATGAAGGGCTCTCGATTAGAGCATGATTAACGCTGTATTTAGGTGGAATTTAGCAGAAACTTAATATTTTTTAATGATGGGTCGTTTCTAATTTGGCAGAGACGTCTTCTAATTGGGGACGTTTTTACGCGTTTCTGTGGACACGTGTCATGAGTGCATTCGTTTTCAAACTTGGAGAGAAAATTTTTTTTTTGCAAAAGGTTTTCATTTTGCCCGAGTTTCGAAAGTTTTCATTTCCTCTCGACCCTTTTCTCTCATTTCTCCGACGAACTCGAGGCCAAATCGATTTGTCTCCGGCAGCTTCTCCGACGGGTCGCGGTTCTCAGACGGGGGCATCACGGTTCGAAACTTGTCTGCGAAAGTGAAGGCGAAAGAGACAAATCGCTGAAAAATTCAACCGATAAAGAGAGGAGATTAGGGTTTCTTGTATGCAGAAAAATCCGGATCACATTTCCAAATGGTGGGATGATGCCATTGAGGAGCAGCTGACGATTCTTCAGCGCAACATCGACCAGCAGAGTTCAAGGATGAGTTCCATGATGGAAAGTTCCAACAGAACAGCCCTCTTGCAGTCATATGAGGATCGTCTCTATGCCTTGGAAGACCGCATTACCGGAATGAATAACACCATCACTGAGATCGAGGAGTTCATAGGCTACATTCAAAGTGAAGTGGCTGGAGTGAAAGATTCACTGGCTAATCGAGGTTCTGATCTGCTTCTAATCCTGTTTTTAATAATTTTTACTGTCATCTCTTGTGTCGTTATGCGATGGGATGTAGAATAGGCGGATGTAGAATAGGCTGATGTAACATTAAGGGTTTAGAGTTTAGGGCCATCTATTTGTTCTTTTCATGAATGTTGTTGTAATGACTTCTTTATTTCATCCCATCTATTGCTATCTTCTGTTCACTTCATATACATCGTTTATTTGTTTCTAGTAGAGGTGTCCTTTCTGTTTTAGGTTATTAATCTGATATCAGTGAGTATATGAAGGCTTATCAAGCATTTGTTCGGTGGCCTAAACCAGATAAGTAACTATTCCTTTGCATATTTAAGTTTACTTATTTTTTGTTCAGTTTGGTCATCTCTAACATGTGTTTAAATGCAGCGTAGGGTCAAAATCAAACTGGAAGTTTACACAATCAAATGGTTAGAGCTTAACGAATCGGTGCTGCAACAAGATGGAATCCTGCTTCATCATAATGAAACCGTAAGTTTACGTTTTTTCTCTTCTCGTTGTAATTACTGCTGTTAAGTGATTTGCGTAGATGTTAGGTATGAATAAATGCAGAATTAGGTTTACGTCTTGTCGCTCTTTAAGTTTGTTGGGTTTGAGGATTAGATATGACGTGTGTAGATGTTAAGTGTATTCATTTTTCTCATTAAAGCAAACGGTACAAAATCTAGTAAACCCTATAGCTGTTAAAGTAATTGTAGCTTCTTAAATTCGTCATTACTGCGTTTAACCAAATCTCCCATTCCTCATTACTCTTCCAAACCAAATACATCATCTCTCTTCCATTCCTCATTACTCTTCAAACCCAAATACATCATCTCTCATCCAGTTCTTTTTATTCATCTGTATTATTCTCCTCATTCCTTTCATCGCTTTCCTTGAGCTCTTTCATTGTTCTCTCCTCTTGTTCATATGGATCATTTCTCGCAGCCCTCTAACTTTGTTGACTTGTTGACAAGTCAACACGAACCATCACTGAATGATGGTTTTCACTCTATCGACCAAGAACCCTTATTCAGCACTCAGTGTTCGTTAGCAACTAACGTTGGTGATACAACTGGTCACCAAGTGGATAGGAGGACTTGGGCGCCCAATGAGGATGTGCTTCTTATAAGCGCTTGGCTTAACACAAGCAAAGACCCTATTGTCAGTAACGAGCAGAAGTCCGGAACATTTTGGAAGAGGATAGCCATTTACTACGCAGACAATATGAACCCATCGATGAGTGCACCGCGCGAAGCCGGCCAATGCAAGCAAAGGTGGCACAAGATCAATGATCTTGTGTGAAAGTTCTGTGGGGCGTTTGAGGCAGCAACGAGGGAAAAGAGCAGTGGAATGAATGACAACGACATCTTAAAAATGGCTCACCAGATCTACTTCAGTGATCAGAAGAAGAAATTCAACTTGGAACACGCATGAAAACAGTTGTGAAATGACCAAAAGTGGGCTGAACAGTCAAGGTAGCAAGAGGCCACCTGGTGTGAAGGCGGCGAAAGCAAAAGGAAAGAGGCCAACGAGTGAAGCAAAGTCTGCGGTTGAGTTTGGGGGTATGTGGGTTTTTAGGGAAAAGGAGATGGCCCTCAAAGAGAGGCTCTCGAAGATTGCTCTTATAGACAGTCTTATTGCCAGGAAGGATACATTGGCCGAATACGAGGAAGACCTGAAGAAGACGCTTATCCAACAGCTATTCTAGACAATTTGTGGTGTTTGTTGTTTTAGGAGATATGTCTTTTCATTAACTAGTTTCTATAAGTAGTTTCCATATGTTCTTTTGTGTACCATTACTTTGTGTACCATTATCTAGTTTCTACTCTTGGCCTCTATATTGGAAGAGGTTAATGACTTTGTGTTCATCTTTTCAATATGTTTTATGTTCCTGTTCTTTTAACTTTGTTAACGTCAATGTGTTTTCATTATTATTGAGATTATGTTTGGGTTTTTGTTCCTTTTGGCACTCTGTGTCACAGGTTGTGGTGGAGCAGAAATTTGACTCAGGATGAGTAGGACTCCACAAATAAAGAAGATGAGGGGGAATCTTTTGTCAGTCCTATGTATGTCGTTTACCATTACTTTAGTTATACACCACATATGTTGTGTTCAATGTTAAATTCAAAATAATGTTCAAAATATCTTACATGTATGTTGTAATCGTTGTCTATATATATTGACAGATACCATTTTCTCTCTTGCGTACTCTCTATATTTTTTCCCAGCGGTTTACATCTCCTTCTCTACCTCTTTCTCACAATCACAACAAAAAAAAAAACACAAATGGCTTCTCCTTCAAATAACCAAAATGATGGTACAAATCGTGATTATTTTGAGCAATATTTTGAGCAATACTATGAGCAAGCGTATGAGCAATACTATGAGCAAGCGTATGAAAGTGTGTTTACACAATATGGCGAGCACCAGGAACCAAAGAAAACTAAGACAAAAAGAGCGTACGTGGAAAGAGATCGTGAAGAAGGGCATCTTCGGTTATGGAACGATTATTTCAGCGAGAGAGCAACGTAAGCTGCAAATTTATTCAGACGCCGTTTCCGGATGAACAAGTCTCTGTTTTTGCATATCGTCGGAAAACTTTCCGGTGAATTTCGTTTCTTCCAACAAAAGAAAGATGCTTTGGGAAGACCTGGACTCTCTGCTCTACAAAAATGTACGGCAGCAATTCGTCTCTTGGCATACGGTGGTGCTGCTGATTCTGTAGACGAGTACCTCAGACTCGGTGAAACAACTGCTCGGTCATGTTTAGAAAATTTTGTTGAAGCAATAATCCATTTGTTCGGAGATGAGTACCTACGAAGACCAACACAGGAAGATCTTCAACGCTTACTTGATGTTGCAGATGAACGCGGATTTCCCGGGATGATAGGAAGCATCGACTGTATGCATTGGGAGTGGAAGAACTGTCCAACCGCTTGGAAAGGGCAATACTCCCGTGGATCAGGAAAACCAACGATCGTTTTAGAGGCGGTAGCTTCATATGATCTTTGGATATGGCATGCATTTTTTGGACCTCCAAGTACATTAAATGATATTAATGTCCTAAATCGCTCACCCGTGTTTGATGATATCTTAAAAGGAAAAGCACCGCAAGTGAATTTTTCTGTAAATGAATGGGAATACGGTCTAGCATACTATCTCACCGATGGTATCTATCCAAAATGGGCGACATTCATCCAATCAATTCCACTTCCCCAAAGCAAAAAAGCATCTGCATTTGCAGAACGTCAAGAGGCTGCCCGAAAAGATGTTAAGCGTGCTTTTGGTGTATTGCAATCTCGATTTGCTATTGTTAGGAATCCGGCTCTTTTCTGGGATAAAGATAAAATAGATAAAATTATGAGAGCTTGCATCATACTCCATAATATGATTGTTGAAGACGAACGAGATGCACGCACTCATTATAATGCAGTAGAAGAATTTCAACTAGGGGAGAGAACTAGCAGTTCACCGATAGATCGCTCGTACTCGACAACTATGGCAACAAATGTTGAAAATATGTTGGATACTCGGAGGAGAGTTTGTTCCAATAAAGTACATGAACAATTGCAAGAAGATTTAATGGAGCATATATGGCAGAAATTTGGTCATTTGTATATTTAGTTTCTATAAATGTTTTATGTTAATTTGTATGTTTAGTTTCTATAAATTTAAATCCATGTTTGGTTAAATTTTAATCAAATAAGTTTTTTAAACAATTATGATTTATTTTAATTTGGTAAATAATTCTTTTTTTTTAGAAACCTATATCAGTCTCTATTGCACAGATCAAAAACGAAATCTCTAGAATGGATTTCTAAACAAACTTTTTTCATATAAACTAATTTAATATTGTTGTGAAGACCTCATGGGTTTCTCCCATTGAAGTTGCTCTTAGTAACCTTAAACCCTAAAACCTCAGGCTCAGGGAGAAGGCATTTCCTCTGGTTTTTTCTTCTGAGTTTTTAGAGTCACCGGAAATGTACTCGTTTATTCTCCGGGAACGATCACGATCATTCACAGGGTCCTTGTGGAGCCGAATCTTCTCTCGAAACATGGGTGGTGGTCCGAGAACCTTCCCTGGAGGTCTCAACAAGTGGCAATGGAAACGTATGCACGAGAAGAAAGCCAGAGAGAAAGAGAACAAGCTCTTGGACCAAGAGAAACAGCTCTACGAGGCTCGAATCCGGTCCGAAATCCGAGCTAAAATGTTGGGAAACCCCGATTCCGGCGAAAAAACGGCGAGGTCGAGCCAGAGTCACGGACCGATGAGCCCGCAAGAACACATCAAATCCTTGGCTGATCGGTTTATGAAGGCTGGAGCGGAGGATTTGTGGAACGAAGACGATGGCCCGGTTAAGAAATCGGATCAAGGGTCAGGTTCAAATTCGATTGATTCTTCTTCTAATTCGCCAATTGATGTGAGGAGATTGGTTTATGGGAATCATGTTTCATTGGGTAATAGTAGGGTTTTCGATCGTAGAAGTAGGGGTTTTTCGAGTATGAGTAGAGGTAGATTTAAGAGAAATGAGAGTTCTTGTGATGAAGGAGATGACTTTGATGCGAGGAAGTTAGATACTTTGAGTCCTTTTTCTCCTAGTTTTGCTGGTAAGAAGGAGAAAGTGAAGAGCTCGAGTAATGTTAATGGAGTTATAAGGAACAAAGGTTTGTTTGGTCGAAGAAAGTTCAGGAAGAATGATAGCTCATCTGAAGAAGATTCCGAGGAAGAAAACGAAGGCAATGAGAAGATGAAAGGTTGGATGGATTTGAGGAGAAAGGGAAGCAGTGCGTCTTTAGGAAACCATGATATCAAATTGACTAAAAGAGTGCAAAGAAATGTCACCGATGAAGAGCTTTATTCTCCGCTGGATATCAGTACAGTAAGAGAAGATCTCAGTAAAAGAAAATCAGTGGAAAATGCATTGGAGGAGAATCTAGAGCCTCGTGACTCGATTTACAGTGGAAAAAGGTATAGTAACACACTGTCTTTTAAGGCTTTTAAGTTATCAAGTTTGGATCTCTTGATGAGCTTTTTTTTAACAGGTTTGATGAGTCTAGTATATCTCCGTTGACTCTAAAGGCGCTTTCTGCTTCTGGCATTGTTAAGATGACTAGGGTTCAAGATGCTACTCTCTCTGAATGCCTCGACGGTATGTATACTTTTTGTTCGTTCCTTATCTTTGTTTTTATTTTCTTCTCTTGGCTCAAAGAATTAGCATTTGACAAAAGATTATCTTTTGTGTAAAGCAGGTAAAGATGCGTTAGTCAAAGCCAAAACCGGGACGGGAAAAAGCATGGCCTTTTTGGTATTTTATAATCCCCTTGCTCCAGTATGATGGGCATTAGCTTTTGTTGTTTCTTTAGATAACGCTGTATAAATTGAAAAGTAGCTTCCTGCAATTGAAACAGTTCTGAAAGCTATGAACAACAGTAATAGTGTTCACAGAGTTCCTCCAATATTCGCTCTTATCCTCTGTCCTACAAGAGAACTTGCAAGCCAGCTCGCTGCAGAAGGCAAGGCTCTGCTCAAATACCATGAAGGAATCGGTGTTCAGACTCTGATTGGAGGTACCCGCTTCAAACTTGATCAGCAACGCCTAGAATCCGACCCATGCCAGGTTTTGATCACTCATGATTCTTGATTTTTACAAATGTTATATTAGCTACTCGTTGTTGATAATCTTCTTTTCTTCCGCACTTTGTTGCAGATACTAGTTGCAACTCCGGGAAGACTTCTGGATCATATAGAGAATAAATCTAACTTAACGTCGCGTTTGATGGCGCTTAAATTGTTTATAGTCGACGAGGCTGATCTCTTGCTAGACTTAGGATTCAGGAGGGATGTTGAAAAGATCATAGATTGTTTGCCTCGTCAAAGACAATCTCTTCTCTTTTCCGCAACCATTCCAAAAGAGGTATAATTGCTACATAAAACTAGCTCTAAAACTAATGAAATCCAATGCAAGAAAAACAAATGGGTTAAAGTCGGTTTAATGCAGGTCCGGCGAGTATCTCAGCTTGTTTTGAAAAGAGATCACTCATATATCGACACAATTGGTCTAGGTTGTGTAGAGACCCATGATAAGGTAAAACTTAAAAACTCTTTATTTCTGTCTTAAGAGCTTGATTCTTGAATCTGGTTATTGAGTTTCTTGCTTTGGTCTCTCAGGTGAAACAATCTTGTATTGTAGCTCCACACGAATCTCATTTCCACTTAGTTCCTCATCTATTGAAAGAGCACATCAGCAACACGTCCGATTATAAGGTAAACAAAACTCGTAAAGAAACACTTTTTTTTTTCTTACCTTAAGAATTCTCTCACCCATTCGATTTCATTCTCTCAGATAATAGTCTTCTGTTCAACCGGTATGGTAACATCACTGATGTACACTCTGCTCCGCGAAATGAAACTAAACGTTAGGGAGATTCACGCTAGAAAACCTCAGCTTCATAGAACACGTGTTTCAGACGAGTTTAAAGAATCGAAAAGACTGATTCTTGTCACGTCCGATGTCTCTGCTCGTGGAATGAACTATCCAGATGTTTCTCTGGTTATTCAGGTAAAGCGAGATTTTTATTTATATCAAGAACAAACTCTTATCGATATTTGGATGAATTTGAACTAAGGTATTTATGTTGTTGATAGGTTGGTATACCGAGTGATAGAGAACAGTATATACATCGACTTGGTAGAACTGGAAGAGAAGGCAAAGAAGGCAAAGGATTGCTTTTGATTGCTCCATGGGAGAGATATTTTCTTGATGAGCTTAAAGATTTGCCTCTTGAACCAATTCCAGTTCCTGATCTTGATTCAAGAGCTAAACTTGAGGTTTGTTTGAATTTAACTTTGATACCCCTTAACCGGAGACTGTCAAGTGACTGACATTGAGGACTAAATGTTTTGTGGCCAGGTTGATCAGTCAATGGCTAAGATTGATACAAGCATTAAAGAAGCAGCGTACCATGCTTGGCTCGGTTATTACAACTCAGTTCGAGAAACCGGTAGAGATAAAACCACGCTGGCTGAGTTAGCTAACCGGTTTTGCTATTCTATTGGGTTAGAGAAACCTCCTCCTTTGTTCCGCAGAACCGCGGTTAAGATGGGTCTCAAAGGTATCTCTGGTATTCCAATACGAAAATAAACCCGAACCGCGATGAAGAGAAATGTATCAAATTATGAAAGATGTATCTTTTTGTTCTACATGTGGCACCAAAATTTATAAATGTTTGTTATATCTTCAATCTCTTAATTATGATTTTTATTAAATAACTTCATCATTACTACTATCGTCTCCATGGACATAATTACCAAAGTGTTTGGATTATTCAGTAATGATGACTTGCTCAAGCATGCAACACTAGAGACTATTAGACGACAATTAGCACTTTATCACTGTATAATGGAATTATAAACTAAATTATTACTAGTTTCTTCGTTAAAAGAAAAAGAAGTGTAAAAAAAATAATTCAACTTCTCTCAATAAATGCAGGTAAAAAAATGGAGGAGATTTTATGATTTATTAACAATTATATAACGTTGGAGATAGCGACCTCTTAATCTAAAAACCCTAAACGCCTTTTCGATATAACCAGGACTCTTCATCTTCTTCGCGCCCGTCTGCTTCCTCATCTTCGTCGTCACCGCCAAATTGAACCTGGATAATGGCGGAAGCTTACCCGCCGGAGATTCGCTGCGTGTTTGTGGAGACCGACCTTGACACTAATCTCGCGGTTCTCGTTAACATCCATGAAACCATCTCCGATTTCAAAAGTGAGAAAAAAATCCACTTCTCTCTCTCCCAAAATTAGTAGATTTTGTCTTCATACTCTATTGAATCGGATTCTAAAATATTGGTGTTATATCCGGCTACATTGTTACTGCGTTTCTGATTATTGTGGCTTTGTATATGTAGAGAAACTATGTAAGCAGCATGAACAATGTCATCCAAAAGTTGGAGAAATCAATATTTCTGCTGTTAAGGTACGGCTTTTGCTGCAGAGTTTCATACATGTTTTCTTCTTCTTCTTCTTCTTCCGTTTTTGTTAGCATTTAGCAACAACTAAGGAGTGGTCTTTCTCTTACTTAAATCAGGTTAAACGTCGAAATCGCTTCTACCGCTTGCCAGATTGTATGATTTTGAGTAAAGCTTTTGAAGGAATCAATAGAAGCTGGTACATGTATGTTGATGCCACCTTAACTGTTGACAAGGGTGAGCTGCTTACTATAATGGATGCCGACCAAAATTGCTCAAACCACGAGTTGGTCGAGAAAAAGAAGGAGATTGCAGAAGATTCTGTACTTTTAGATGGGTATCCAAAGAGTCTGACTCTTGAAGAAGATTTTGAAACTGAAGTAGTTGAGAAGACATCAAAGAAGAGAAAGCTGAAGAGTTTGGATGGGGAGAAAAGTCGAAAGAAACCCTCAGTTGATCTCAATCAATCCGTTGCTGCTGCTTCGACTGCTCTAAGATGTGATGTTGATGGGAGTCATGAGTTAGGTGGAGAAGTTCAGGTTGACGTTGTTGCTTCTGAATCTTGTGCAGTTTTACCAAGAGAAACACTAGATGATGTTCTTACGGGAGCAAATAGAAAAGGTATGTTTTAATCATATGGAATATAGTTACTCTTGTTATCAGATCTTATTGGAGAGTGAGCACCAGTTTTGTAATTGAAACTCATAATGTCATCAATGATTATGTGTAGAAAATGAGAGAGATAAAATTGAAGCTGATAATCTGGCGAACCACGCGGAAAATCATTTGGACGCTAGCAGCGGGTTGACAACCAGACCAGATACAGAAAAGGAGAAGGATGCCGGCCAAAATTGTTCCAACCATGAGCTGTTTGAGAAAGAGAAGGAGATTGTAAATGACTCTTTACGTTTAGATGGGTGTACAATGAATCTGACTCTGGAGAAAGGTGTTGAAACTGAAGTATCTGAGAAGACAACTAAGAAGAGGAAACTGAAAAGTATGGGTGGAAACAAAAGCCAGAAGAAACCCTCAACTGATCTTAATCAGCTTGCTGCTGCTACAGCTGCTTCAAGACTTGATGTTGATGAGAGTCATGACTTAGGTGGAAAAGTTCAGGTTGGAGTTGTTGCTTCTGAATCTTCACCGGGAGAAAAGCTAGTTGATACTCTTATGGGAGCAATAGGAAAAGGTAAGCTTTGTTTTTAAATATATGGAATATAGCGATTCTTGTTATCAGATCTTATTGGAGAGTGTTTATTCATTAACTTTGGTCAGTTCTTTATTGAATCTAGTTATCCTCTGCTTTCAGTTCTCGGGGGAGTTTTTATTATCAAGTCATAATGTTATTGCTGATTTCTGTGTAGAAAATGAGATGGGTGAGAAATCTACCGAAGGTGTGGGAAGAGATACAGTTGAAACTGTTAATATAGCAAGCGACCGTGCAAATCCTTTGGACGTTTCCAATCTACAGAAAGAGAAGAAAAAAAGGCGAAAGAAGAGCTCAAAAGATGACATCAATCAATCTTCTTCTGTTGCTACTACAACTTCAAGAGATACTGTGAATGAGATAAACGGAGTTCCTGGAACTGTAGATCGTGTTGATGCTACTTCCGAATCTCTTCCAATCTCAAGTAGAGGAAATCTCGGCAATCCTTCTGCAGAAGCAAGACAGGAAGGTAATTTCAGTTTTTATTGACCTTAGTTTTCCTCCACAATCAGATCTCAGAGACTTTATAATATCAACTCATAACGTTTTTACTGATTCTGTGTAGAAAATAAGATGGTTGAGAAATCTGTCGAAGATGTGAGAAGAGATAACAATGAAGCTGATAATCTAGCGAGCCACCCGGAAAATTATCTGGACGCTAACAGTGGGTTGACAACCAGAACAGATACAGAGAAGAAAAAGAGGCGAAAGAAGAGCTCAAAAGATGACATCAATCAATCTTCTGTTGCTACTACAATTTCAGGGGATATTGTGAATGAGATAAATAAAGTTCCTGGAAATGTAGACCGTGTTGATGCCACTTCTGAATCTCTTCCAATCTCTAGAAACGGAAATCTTGGGAATCCTTTTCCAGAAGCAAGACAGAAAGGTAATTTCAGTTCTTTACTGAATTTAGTTTTCCTCTACAATCAGATCTCAGAGACTTTCTATTATAAAATCATAACGTTTTTGCTGATTCTGTGCAGCAAATGAGATGGTTGAGAAAACTGTCGAAGATGTGAGAAGAGATAATATTGGAACTGATAATCTAGCGACGGCAAATCATGTGGACGCTAACAGTGGATTGACAACCAGAACAGATACAGAGAAGAAAAAGAGGCGAAAGAAGAGCTCAAAAGATGATATCAATATTGCTGCTCCTACAACTTCAGGAAATATTGTGAATGAGAGAAACGGAGTTCCTGAAAATGTAGATCATGTTGATGCTACTTTTGAATCTCTTCCGATCTCAAGAAGTGGAAAACTTGGCGATCCTTTTGCAGAAGCAAACCAGAAAGGTAATTTCAGTTCTTTACTGAATTTAGTTTTCCTCTACAATCAGATCTCTAAGAGTTTCTACTATCAACTCATAAAGTTATTTGTTATTTTCTTGGTTGAGTATTGCTATTTTCTAAGAATTCATAGGCAGTGTTTCTATCAACTTATATGATATAATTGATGTGTAGAAATTGAGATGGGTGAGAAGATTGATGAAAATGTGGGAAGCGGTAATGCTATACCAAGTGCTGCAGAAACTATACAGACCAATAATGTTGACATAGATGCTGGTGAGACTAAATCTGTGAAGTCTACTAAGAAGAAAAAGTCCAAAAAAGCCAAGACCCTTTCTAAAGAAGATACTACGGTCGCTTCTGGTGAAAATGTTGAACCTGTCGAAGTTGTAGATGAAGAGCCTGATAATGTTATCAGAAATGTATTAGATTCTTTGCAAGAAACGAACGACACTGAGGAAAATCTGGGCAAAATTGAGAAGAAATCAAGCAAGAAATCGAAGAAGAAACACTCTTTGAAGGTTGTGGATTCCAAAGACAATGCTTCTCTGGAGAAGACTCCTCCCAACAACAACCCGGAAGACACAGATGCATTTCTCACGCCAGCTAGGAAAGATACCGAGAGCGATGCTTTGCATTGAAACAGAGTACTGTGGCTGCCGATAATACCGAGAGTAGTAGCTCTCCAGCATGTTCGAAAGAGAAGGCTGATATAGGAGACAATTTTGATTCTAGCCAAAAGGACGATACTGTTGGTGGGGGTAAGAAGCAAGAAGACCAAGTGACTAATGGAGCTAAATCTAAAAAGGAGAAGAAGAGGCTTAATTTGCATCCAGACGGTTCCATTGATGGCTCATTGAGCTCAATGAAACCGAAAGAGAAAAAAGGTAGAGTCCAACCAGCTAGTTCAGGTACTAGTCAGTTGCATTCAAGGGTTAAGAATGATCGCAGTGGATCCGTGAAAGTCGATGTCAACAGCAAGAAGGAAGCTGTGAAGAAAAGCTCCGAATCACTCACAGTTAAGACGAACTTCTTCAAGGATGCTGAGTTGTGTAATTCGTCAGACGATGAGTTAAAAACTTCAGATGTCTCAGCGAAAACACCTTTTAAAACTTCAGATGTCTCCACCAAAACACCTTCGGATATGTCATCAGACGATGACAGTGATGTGACTTCTATGTCTAGAAAGCAAGGTATGGACCCGAATATACCTTAAATCACATACTCTCTTTTTCTCTCTACCTGATATGCTAATTTCGATTGTTGATCTCAGCAGGAAACAATCTGTCTGGAGGAACAAACAGGTAACTGATCGGTTAGCAATAGTTTCTTCAAACTTAGCTTACACAACACTATATATAGTCATAAACTTGTATGCCCGTTTTGTGAACAGATTCTCAGGGAGCCTACAAGATATCCTGAGAAGATCAAGCAGTTACAAGAAAGCTTTACTGAGAGCTTCTCAGTCGCAACCAGATATATCCGACGATGAAGGCCTTGCGGTAGATTGTGTCCCAGATAGCCAAGCCGTCTAAAGCTTTATCGATGATCCTTCTTGGTTCAATGTTGACAGAAACCTGAAAAAAAAATGGGTGAAATCTTTGTCAAAATCACGGTTTTTGCTTCTTCTCTGACATTTTATGTTGATCAGCATAAGAGTTATACGGTTGCAACAACTAAAATGTTAAATCTTTAAAATTTAAATCGTGCGAACCTTGACATCTTTTTGAATGTATCGAAAGAAAAGCATAGTGTAATTCACTTCTTCAATTTGATTGTGTTATTGGTTCTTGTAGATTTACATGTGATAAACTCAATTTTTATCTCTTTGCAAGTTCCAATAAATTAGATGTTAAAAAAAGATTAAAAACTAAACGAGTTCATAAGTTTATCACAACTCCAAATATATAAACCAGACCGGTCAAGCATGCGGGTGACGGTTCGACCGGGTCGTTTTAGGTTTTTCTTCACACAAACTCTGTCGTGTTTTCGTGTCGTCGTCTCCGTCGAAAGAGTTAAGGTGTTTGTTGAGTCTGGTTCTGGGTTTATGCAATTTTCACTTGTACCACCGTAATTGACTCATTTGCTCTTCATTCCATTAGCCGTCTCTCTCATTCGAGAAGCCAATTTCTTCTTAATCAGAGAAAAGAATTTAGTTTTCTTTTTTACCTGGTTATTCCAACTTTTTGATTGTTGCAGAATCCAATCCAAGAATGAGTAGTGCGTTGAGTTTTAGTTCAATTTGCTTCGAACAAGGATGCTGGTTCAAGGTTTGTTCTTAACATCTCTATTTCAAATTTCTCATTTTTCCACATTGATGAAATTTTAACAAAAACAAACGCAAGTTTACAGCTTTCATAATGATTATACAAATCTGTGTTTCTACTTAAAAATGGAATCTTCTTTGTTTCGAAAAGGGGGAAAGGAAGATTCGGGTAGCGGATAAACGAGTCAAGATGCCATCTTCAATGAGCTTCAGAGTTTCAGCCAATAGCTCTGTTAATTCTGAAAAGGATATTCGTATTGGTCTTCTTGGTGCAAGTGGCTACACTGGAGCTGAGGTTTGTGCAATCTTGAATCATCTGTTTGAAATTCTAATTTCTTTTTTGCTAGTTTCAGTGATCTCTTTGAATTTAAAATGAATCAGAGTTTTAAGTGGTATGCATCTTGTTGCAAGTTCGTGGCTTTATGGGTATTGGCCTCCTTGTTTTAGCCTAACCATTGTACATATGCAAACTTGTGAGTTTAGCCTTTATAATCTAGAATATTACTTGTAAAAAAGACTGAAAAAAAAAAAGACGGAAAAATTTGATGTGTGAGGTATCTAAGTTTTTGATTCAAATGCATGAGTAAGTAAGTTTTGATCTTAACAAACATTTTTTTGGAATCCTTCTTTTTATTGAATGGCAGATCGTTAGGCTTCTTGCAAATCATCCGCATTTCCGTGTCACTCTGATGACTGCAGATAGAAAAGCTGGCCAGTCAATGGAAAGCGTTTTCCCTCACCTGAGAGCTCAAGTATATGTCTTTTCTATCTGTTCAATGATACTTTGTGGTGGCGTATAATGATCACTGGCTAAAAAAACCTTTCTTTTTTTTTTTCTGTCCTCAGAAACTACCTAGATTGATCTCAGTAAAGGATGCAGATTTTTCTACTGTGGATGCTGTGTTCTGCTGTTTGCCTCACGGAACAACTCAGGTCCATTTACTTTTTGATTCTTCCATTTCAAATATGCTTTTCATAGTTCAACGAGGGATGAGTCTTTGTTTTTCACAGGAAATCATCAAGGGCCTACCCACTGCATTAAAAGTCGTTGATCTTTCAGCGGTAATGCTCTGAAGAAATGGTATTTTTTTTTTTTGCTCTTTTTATTCCGGTGATATGCTTATTTAAAGTATGCTTTTTAGGACTTCCGGCTGCGTAACATCGCAGAATATGAAGAATGGTATGGTCAGCCACACAAGGCAGTAGAGTTACAGGTAATTTTCTCTTGATAGTTATTCCTTTGATTGTTGGTCTATTGTGTTTATGATGGTTACACTTACTGTATGTCTTGCTTGGGTTCAGAAAGAAGTTGTGTATGGTCTAACAGAGTTACTAAGAGAGGACATCAAAAAGGCCCGACTTGTGGCTAATCCAGGCTGTTACCCGACTTCGATTCAACTTCCTCTTGTTCCTTTAATAAAGGTTTTATTTTTGTCTTTTCTTTTCTTGGAATTCCAGTTTTGTCAGATTGTCTTGTCTTCAGTTCGACTCTAGGTAATGTGTTGATTTTTGGTGCAGGCAAATCTCATCAAACATGAAAACGTTATTATCGATGCAAAATCTGGTGTTAGTGGAGCAGGTTTTGATCTTACTTTACAGACTTAACTCATAAACAATGATGCAATAGAGAACTGTTTTTAGTTTCTTGACTGATATGAAATCTTCCATCAGGACGAGGTGCTAAAGAGGCAAATCTTTACTCTGAGATAGCTGAAGGAATTTCTTCTTATGGTGTCACACGGCATCGCCATGGTATGTTCACAAACTTATTGATCACAATGAGTAAAAAGTGAAATTTTATGTTTTGAATTCATTGTCTCTTGTGTGTTTCAGTTCCTGAAATTGAACAAGGATTATCTGATGTTGCACAAGCAAAAGTAACAGTCAGTTTTACGCCGCATCTCATGCCAATGGTACAAATGATTTCTTAAGCATGTTCTCTATAGTTTTCACCTTAAATCGTTGATGGAGTCTCGCTGTTTCGTTAGATCCGTGGAATGCAATCGACTATATATGTAGAAATGGCTCCTGGGGTTAGAACAGAAGACTTATATCAGCAATTAAGAACGTCTTATGAGGTGATGATTACTCTTTGTGTTATAACTTATAAGCCATTTCCTATGTTTGGTTACTTAATTATGTTTCCAAAACGTTTTGTAGGATGAAGAATTTGTCAAAGTGTTGGATGAAGGAGTTGTTCCTCGGACACACAATGTTAGAGGATCCAACTATTGTCTTATGAATGTATTTCCTGATCGAATCCCTGGAAGAGCTATCATAATCTCAGTGGTAATTAAGCATAACCATCCTTTGTGATAAACTCATCTTTAAACTTTTCCTGCAACGACATTTTGTATATTAAAAGCTTTGTGTTGCAGATTGATAATCTTGTGAAAGGAGCTTCGGGACAAGCGTTGCAGAATCTAAACATAATGTTGGGATTACCTGAAACAATGGGACTCCTAAACCAGCCGGTTTTCCCTTAAGAAGAGCCTTTTAAACGGTTAAAAAAAAAACTTATTTTCTTCTGTGTCTAGAAGATTTCTTCTGTCTTAAGTTGTTTGTAATCTACTCTTATTTTCACATGATCAATCTAAGCACCATGTGGCTGTTACGAAGACAGTGGAAAGCATAGAGATGGTTTTATGATTCATTATAAAGACTAAAGTTTCTCTTGTTAACATTAAAGAAAAACGGTTTTGTTGTTTGCTAAATAAGTTGGAAATAAACACGTTTCCTATAAACAATAATCGTTTAGTTTAATCACATAAACAAAGTTTTTCATAAGAGAAAAAAGCAAGATAACGTTGTCGTGAAGTGGATCTTCCCAAGCGACTCGGTTAGAGAACTAGACACATGTTGCCATCTTAGGGGACGAGAAAACACATAAGGAAATTAAAAGAAAAAAATGAATCCTATATGATTATTCTTAATTACAACTAAGATTATGATAGCTCTTCCAGGGATTCGATTCAGGGAATCCATTCATAATACAAAATTGTTGAATCCTCTAACATTATGTGTTCGTGGAGCAACTCCTTCATTCAAGACTTTGACAGTTCTTGGGTCCCTTACTATTTTGATAGGAATTTTAATTTGTAATTTTGTATAAATACTGTATTACAGTCGTGTGTGTATGTATATCACATATTCGTTGAAAAGCTGTTAATTTATTATATAAATTTTAGAAAAGTAATCAAGAGTCATTGTCGTTGATGCATGACCACCGTCAGATATCCCTAACGTGTCCTGATCGAATGCTCTTACAAAGTCTAAGAACAGTAAAAAACTCTGTTTGAAATGTATTTAAATTTTGTAAATGCGCAAATAGTAGTATATTGCATGCTATACTATTAACAGAATTCTTATTACAGTTTACAATATTCTCAGATAATTTTCTTTTAAGAAGTTTCCCAACATGCTTTATCATAAAAACTAGAACTATTATGCATTCAGAAAAGTTAGAAAGATGAGCAAAACTCTGAATGATAATGTATATTACTTTTGTATTATATCTCTCTAAAATATATAAGGCTGATCCAATATTTAAATTATATATAGACGTCTGACTTTTCTGTTCCCTTTTATAAACAGTTAAGACATATTGGTCGTAATTAAACCCAATTATTATAGTGCCTAAACTGATATTTCTATATGTTAACGCCTAAACAACTTGATGTCAAAGTTTCATAAACAATTATATTAAGGAGCCAAACAAAACAAAACAATTATTTTGCAAGTCAACTGTGTGACTAAGGTATCGACGAACCGGAGTGATCCACGCGGGCACTCGAACCCATTCACTAGATTACATGATTACCCTTAGATGCAATTCTTGTTTGTAAAAATGTCAATATTTTTGTTTCTCAATGATCCAAACGACATAACGTACGCTCCACGATGACTGTAAAAACCAAATTATAAAGAAAGAAAGCAAAAACCTCTCATTTACCTTCAGTTTTAAATCTTAATAAAATTTGCTCTGAAAATTAATGTAGAGATTAAGTTGAACTTATATCAATACTTTTTCCAATGAGTTTTAAGTTGACATTTCGTAAAAATTGGCCATGCATATACAAGGATAACGTGCACAGTATAAAAACATATTCCAAAAACCACAATTGTAAATTTTGTTATTGTTAACAACTTGTAGACACATACGACTGGAATTAAAATCATATGGCAAATGTTATTATAAACCACAAAAAAAATAATATACTCTGGTCATCCAAAACTGTAATTTATAAGCTTATATATATATATATATAAATATATACACAATTTCATCTATATATTATTTGTCTAGCTACGTTCGCTGTTACTTCAATTATTCACACAATGATTGCATAATACGTATACGATAAACTTTTCTTATAGGTCAAGGAAATGTTAGTTTCGTCTTTCAACAAGATGAAACTACCAATATTTAATGAGTTTACATGAATTTTGTTTGTTTCCTTCTCTTACAAGTCCATGCCAAGATCTCTTAATTAATATAAATATTAAGCTTAATAGCTTATATATATGACTCATCCACATCAAGCAAAAGATTAGTCGAGAAACCAAAAAGAAAAAAGAAAAAAAAACTTCCGGGACAAGAAAAATGAAACTTTGGAGCCAGAGATTATCGTTTCTAATGGTCATGGTCTTGTTTCTCGCCGGGCTTGATTTCTCCTCCGCCATCCGCAAGCTTCCTAGTATGACGGCGACAGAGATGTTCCACGAAGAGTTCCGGCGATTAAGATTTGACGGCGAGAGAATGTTATCGGAAGTGAGCGCCGGCGAGAAGTACGATCAGATTTACGGAGTTTCCGTTAGAAAAGTTCCCGCTGGTCCAAACCCGCTTCACAACAAATGATATGTTGCTTATTATTTATTTTATTTAGGTTTTTATTTGAGGAAGTTTTCTCTTTCTTTTTTTTTTTATATAAAAAAACAAAATCTTAATTGGTGTTTGTGGAGACATCATAGTGTATGATAGATATGCATAGAGAGATTTGTATTAGTTTTTGTATTCAAATTTATTACATATACGATGCAAAATATGTATCATTCCGTTGTTTTATTAATGTGTCTGGGAGCTGAGATTGAAAAGTAAGAATATAGATAGACTATTTTACTTTAGTTTTGTATATTCCAAATAAGCGATGCATGTATTTTAATATTTTGTTTCTGCCTTGACAGAGACAGAGTTAGTAATTTTTTAATTTCTTTTGTCCAATTCAAATCGTTCGCGTATCTCCACAGCTTTCTTTTCTTTTTCTTTTCTTACAATGAAATATGAATCTTTGGAGACGGTGTTTTAAAAATAAAACTAGTCTAATAAATAATTTGAAATTTCTTTCCTAAGAAATTGATCGGTCAATATATATGAACACAATAAGGAGAATAACAAATAGGTCATCCATTAAACATTTAAACAAATGGTAGAATAGAATTATAGAAGTCGACAAGAGTTTAAAATAGTAAAATAATTATAGAAGCCGCCTTTAATAATATAAAACAATTTCCGTTTTGGTAATGATACGAGATAATTATGAATTTACGAGTCAAAGTCAACAAAATGTGTAGGCAGGCACGGCCATGAGTTTGAGTCGTTTGACCATAGAATCAAGAGAATAACAATTTATTTTCAAAATGTTGGGACAATTTCAAAGTATAAGCATGATCACATTCACAACCTTACATGAAACTGATTACTTAGTTTTTATAGAGCCAAGGTTTGTTGCTCTTCTATGGAAAGTCGAGTGTGAAAGAATTAGAAAACGAAGTCAAGACAATTAGTCAATTATTATTCCGTCATCATCAGTTTGAGAAAATTATCCTATACATTGAGGAAGTTTTATGAAAATAGGAAGACAACCAATTTTGACAAGTAATTAATATGGTTGATATATCAAAATCAATTTGCATGCGGATCTAACATATAGTTCATCTGCTTTTTAATATTGATGTTTCTTTATTTTATTTTTCTTTCAATATAAATGATTTTCTACATATTAGTGCAAAAATACATAGTTTGGAGTTTTTTAAAAATAGTTGTGTAATAAACTAAATTATCATTTGATATGAAAATGAAGGATAGTTTTAGTTGGCCGGTAAAACTTATTATTCAGCTTTAATTTTCAAAAATTTTGTTTTCCAATAATAAATGTAT
This sequence comes from Eutrema salsugineum, assembly GCF_000478725.1. Classification (NCBI taxonomy): domain Eukaryota; kingdom Viridiplantae; phylum Streptophyta; class Magnoliopsida; order Brassicales; family Brassicaceae; genus Eutrema; species Eutrema salsugineum. The sequence continues at coordinate 1,087,047 of NW_006256414.1, forward strand.
GTCACTTTTTCAAAAAAGTTTCTTCTTAATTTTAAAGCTTGTGGAGTTTGAAGTCCAAGAAAAAGGTTGGAGTTACTATGGATTATAAATATCTTATAAGGACTAAACATGCAAAGCTATCAGAGATTACTGTCACGTGTCTCCTAAAGAATACCACGTCACCGATATTATTAGTGTCGCTCTCAGACACACACTGTGACAGCAAAAACCTCATCACCGGGAAAAAAAAACCTCTGTTTCAGGCCGAATCTTCTCACCGGAAATGTTGCGTCAGCTTCCGCCAACATTAACGGCGGACCAAACGCCGGACTGGCTTCCCGTAGGTTGGATTGCTCATTCTACGGTTCTGAAACGCGGTCGCCAAACTAGGGTACCACTTAAAAACTCTCTACTGTAAAAATCTTGACTCTTGTCGCTTGTGTTTTTGGTTCTTTCTTCTTCGGTTCTCTCTGCTTCTTAGTTTGTTGAAGCGAAATTTGTTTCTATTTTCGGTTCACAATGCAGACATGGGTCTTTAACTTCTCTGTGAAAACTTTTGGAAAAAAACTCAGCTTTATTTTTAAAAAATCGACCTCAAATCGTGAAAATTTACGAAATCCCATCATCAATTTGAGAAAATTGACTTCAAACTTGAGAGGAATCATGAAAACCCTTAATCGATATGAACAAATCGACCTCAATTTGAGAAAGTTTTGAGAACATTCGACCTTAAATTGAGAAAAGTTTATGAGAAATACGTTATCAAATTGAGAAATTTCCGACCTCTCCTTGTATGTTTGTTGTTTGGATTGTTTTATGCATGCTGATGGAAAAGTTGCAAATGTTATAATTTTGTAGACTTACACGCATTTGAGAACGGGTAAGAAGCTCTATACAAAGGATCAAGTTCTTGAGTACATTATAATGGATAAAATACGAGAGAAAAGACAATCCGGAATCGAGCGAAAGAAAGCAAATGTATGATTCAAGACTTCCAAGTTCGGTTTTTTTAAAGCTCTTTGCTCTGTTATATAATGTTGCCTTCTCTTGTTGCAGCTAAAAGCCTTACAAGATCAAGAGATCGCAAGAGAAAGGCCTTCATGGCCTCCGGATAATTGGAAAGCAGACCTGAGGACTGGTTCTTATGTTGGAAATCCATATACGGTAATAGCGGAGCTCTCTTCGATTAGTTTTAGGCATTTTGTTATCAGGAGTGAAAGATGTTTTCTTTTGTAGATACATGAGAACATGTCAACTAGTTTCAAACCCCATTCAAAGGAAGAAGTACCTCACTATCAGAAGAACACTATGGAATCTGAAGCTTCCTCAGAGGAAACCGGGATCAATTACATTGTAAGAAATTTCGTTTTTTTTTTGTTTGGAATCTTGAAAAAAGAGGTTGTAGCTGATAGATACTTTATCCATGATGTGTGTTTTACAAGACATATGATACGGATGAAGAAGATTACTCAGAGAATGAATATAACGAGGACAGATGTTCCAGAGAGAATGTGGAGAATCTCTCTAACATGACTACCTCTACTCCTGTAAGTGAATTTGTTTCCGCTTTTCTTATGTTTGATTCGTCGCTGACATGTAATGATGGACATTTTATGTTTTTCTTTAATATCGTAGCTACGGTTACTGCCTGAAAGATTGCAGAAATTGGAGTCCCGAGCAATAACACAATGTCTACTTGAAGGTAAGCAGATAAAGAAGTTTGTTGGTAAGTGAAATCTGTCGTATCTGAAAACATCGTTTCTCTATGCAGATGAGGATATGAGTAGTGACAATGAAGAAAAACATCTAGACGTTGAGACCTCGAAAGAAGAAAATGCTTTCGAAGAGACTCAGGTTGTATCTCACTTAGTCGAGTCTTTTGAAGAGGAAAGCTTGCATGACGTTGTGGTTGAGTCTGTCGAGAAAACGAGGGAGATCCCAGGTTGGACTGGATCATTTAGTATTGAAATCAACCTGGAGTGCGAAGATAGTTTTTTAGAGAAGGATTGGAATGAAAGTAGGACTGAAAAAATAGGAACAAGAAACATTGAGATCAGAGACCAACAAAGTGACTTGATGCACGTAAGTGCCTCATCAAAGGTTGTTGAAGTGACTCAGGAGTCAGGAGACAAGACTGAAGAGCCTCTTAAAGCTCAAGCTACGCAGGAAGAAACTGCTGATGATTCGAGAACATCGGTCTTCTTTCCATATAGAGAAGCCCCTTCACATTCTGTACTTGTCTTTGACAATTCCAATGCTAGATCATCTGCAGATGATCTCAACAACGGCATTGAGCTTGGTTTGAACCCCTGCGCTGATATCCCGCAAGAAAAGAACACAAGTGGCTCTAAAAAGCGGAAGAAGAGCCCAAAACCATGTTCGTCTAAGAACGTCAAGAAGAAAGACAGTAAAGCACAAACTGATAAAGGCCGGAAAGGCAAAAGAACACAAGGAGAAAAGGGAAGTTGGAGTGTAAAGATGGAGAAGAAACTTGTTGATTGGCCTGAACCGTGCCCAAACTTCCCATTTGAACCTATCACAAGTTCATTTCCCATTGAGGATGACTCGGTGATCCGCAGGTACATTGAGCAACACTTTACAGCTGCAGGTAGTCCTGATAGCAACCTACCTTTACCCGATTTTGGATTGCCTAGCTTCTCCAACATCAAGATTTCACTGAATGAAGAACCTGAATCCAAGAAAAAGAAGTCTCCTGATCCTCCATGCGTACAGGTCGCAAGTTCAAGCTTGCCTAGTTGCAGGTCCATGAGTGCTACTATGCAACAGCCAGTTGCAGGAAACTAGCGAGGCATCGTGGCTTCACAAGCTCTATAGTTTAAGCTGTACAAAGACCTTTTTGTAAGCAGAATTAGTATGTGTATATGTATGTACCTAATAACTGTAACTTATGATCATAAACGACTCTAACAGTTATGTTGTATCTTCAGTCTTTATGTATATGGTATGTATATTGCTCTTTTGCTTAGACAAGACCTCGTTTAACTCTTGTATGTAAAGATTATTGTGCTTTTCCAAAAATAATATGTTTTTTTGTCTTGGACCTCTTAGTATGTAATAATGAACTTGTTTACTCTATTTTACTCCTAACTTTTATAGATTACCATTTCAGGCCTTATATTGAGAAACTCTCATAAGCTTCACATGTCTCTGCTTTTCTTCTAAGATGATTTGAGATAGAGAACATGACCAAACTTAATGACAAAACAGAGCTTGAGACGACAAAGGAAAAACAGAGCACAATCCCAACCTGAGCACTAAGCCGGGAAGCCTAATAAAGATTCATTCAAGCCCAAATCAGGAGATAAACACAGAAAAGTCAGAAAACAACACCAAAACAAGTCTTGTAGACTCAAGAAATGAAAAATCTCCATACCAAAACAAGTGTGACACAATTCTTGACAAAAGAATCAGAATCTCAGGAGTTTTGAATCATAAAATCCAATCTGAACTCAAGAATAATAATTATAAGAAGAAACTCTCTAAAACGACACACCCTTTCAAATGGAAAGCTCAATATTTTATCCCAAGACTCAAATCAAACATTGTTTTCTTCTCTTAGTATGATGCTTCAGAGTTTTTCCAGCCTCCATAAGACTCCTCTTCGAAACCCCTGCTTCGGTCCTCCTATAAAACACCCACCAAACAAACACATTGTTCTTCAGGCGTCTACTTAACATGTAAGAAAAAAAACCAAATCAAGAACGATGCAAGATATCATTATGTAGTTTTATACCGAGGGTTTGAAGGATAGTGCGATCCAGATCTCGCCTTTGAACTCTTCATCTTTCACCACATTGTATGCACTTGGTGGGATATCTCCTTCCAAGAAAACCGGCTCCAATGGAACACTGCAGCATTGTTTCAAAACATATCTCCTCAGGTTTTAAAACCAAGCAAGATTCTTTTATGGTTATGAAAGAAGATGTTATTGAAGATCTTACGTTGCTTCACCAACCGCATCATCCTCTGTGCCAACATCTTTGTCAAAGATTTTCGCTTTCAACTCTGTAGTTCCTTCAGAGACATTAAAGATAAATGTCTCATTCCACTCCGGAGTTGTGCCTTGTCCTGCAAAAATTCATGATTTTTCAACTCTTGGAGCACAAAGATCAATCTTTTCGCACCTTGATCTTGATTGAAAACTTACCTGGTGCAACATTGCTCTTCTGATCTTGAGTCCGACAAGTGAGAAGCACATAAGGATCCATGTTATCTGTTTAAAAGCCACACAATCAGTCAACGAAATATGCAAACTATGCAACCTATTTTCTATCTTTGATCTTCATCTTGTAAAAAAAGAAAAAAAAAAACAGATTTTACATGTCCATAACCATCATTTAGGCTAGATCATAAGAATATAATTATTTCGGATTAGCAGAAGATCAAGAATTTACATTTTTGATCTTAATCTTGAAAAAAAATCCAGATTTATATGTCCATAAACACAAATTAGACTAGATCATAAGAATAAGTTTATTTCGGGTTAGCAGAAGATCAAGATCAAGATTTATAACATCGATTCGCATTTTTCGACGCAGAAAGTTCGGATTTTTCTAGTCAACAAACAAAAATCTCCATCAAGAACATCAGATTGGGGCCACCATTTCACAATATTGAATATTTGATCCAGAAAAGGTCGTCGAAACATTCAAACACGTGCGCATACAACATTCGCAGATTTAACACGTTTGGGACAAAACCCATCAAGAAAACTATAACGGGTTCTAAAGATTTCACAAAAGAATCAGTTTTTACGAAAGCTTACTCATAAAATCTGTGTCCTCAAGGCCTTTAGCGCTGACAAGAACAACTTCAAGCGTTCCACGAGGCATTTTTTTCTCCTCTGATTTTTTTTTTAAAATTCTCAGAGAAAAAATGAAGATTCAGATCCCAATAGAGAGATGCAAGGCTTTTGTCTGATTGGTTGGATCTTTAAGAAATCAGTCTCTTTCAGTTTCTGCACGACAATGTGGAATTATATATTTGAAATTTTGGGATTTAGCTGTAGCGCGTAGGCGCGTAAAACCAACGCTCATTGCCAGCTTTTTTTCCCTTTTCATTTCCTTCATTAGAGTAAATAAAAATAGTTTTTCTTTGTTGTTGTTGAAATAGTTACAAAATTGGGTCAAACTTAAATATTTTCAAAACTTATGACATTCTTGATATGTGATACAGTCTTCATATTTGTTATGCTTTTTAGGACTTATGACATTCATCTATTTCAGAGCTTATTTGATTATGAATGTTTTTCTTTCTAGTCTAAATTTAATTTGTTATATTTTTTTGATGAATACTATAAATAACAACATAGAAACATATGACAACCCAATACTCTAACTATTATATAATTCATTACAAAAACGCACAATGACATTGATTTACTACCAGTTATGATAGAATCTCTAAATGACCGTTAGATATGTAGTTCTGTATATATTACAGTAAAAATAAGAAATGTTACCAAACAAAAACTCTACAAATAGTTCGGTTATTTACTGTGATTTTGATATCTATATACTTTTATTAAAATTAGATTGATTTTGTTGGAATAAGAATAAATGCATAAAAAGGAAACTTAATGAAATATTACATATTTTTCAGAGGCATGTATTCTTTTTTTGGGTATATATTCTTAATTTTCCCAATATCACTAATGTATTAATAAGTAGAGTATAGGAGAAAAATTGGTATTGGATAATCTCCACCACAAGCCTTACGATGCATAAAGTACATAGGTTTCAAAAACAAACAACTTCTCCCACATGGGTTCCTGGCATAAAAAGCAATCAATCAAAGAAGTTCCTTATGCTAAAAAGTCAAACAATTCAGATAATTCAATAGTACCAGACCTAATTTGATTAATAAAGCATTGGCTCATGACTCATCATTCATATGCCTCTTGAAATAAACAGAGCTGGCCAATTCAACCTTAGTCTCTTAACATTTCTCCTGGGATTTTAAATAACTTTTCACTGTAAACTTCAGTTCCAAAACCAAACCACTTCTCCCATATGGGTTTCTTGCATAACAAGCCATCAGTGATCAAAAGAAGTTCTCTAGGTTAACGAGTATAACCATTCATAAAAATTTTGATTAATAAAGCACTGGCTCATCATCCATGTGCCTCTTGAAATAAGCTACAAGCTTTCCAAGATCCCCAAACATCCTTTTCCTGAACTTGAATCCCTCTGAGTATAAACCAATATACTCATAGTGCAGATTTGCGCAACGTATGTAAGACAATATGAAGCTTCCTGGATGTTCATATGAAACCCCCAAACCGTAAACTACCATTGTCGGATTTTGCTCCTTCTCAGCCCGAAGAAGATCATCTACTTCCGACTTTGTACCGTTCCGGAATTTCCGGTAGTTAAGCATTGTCCTAAGATGAACTACCAAAGAATCAACGTACCGATCCATTACCTGTAGTTTTTAATAACACCCAAACATGTTCAAGATTTGGTTTCGAATTAATGTGGCGATAGAAAGCTCTCATTGTCTCAAACCTTAATCCAAACCTCTTACGAGATTTTAGTCTGCCTCATTGATAACACATTAGGTGTATCCACAACATCCACGATATTTTCGGATCAATACTAAAGTGAATTACATAATAGAAAGAAAACAAACCCGAACATATGGTCTTTTGACCGTTGCGAGTTAGCTATCCTAATTTTTACCACATCAAAATCACTATTATTAAAACAAATCCAAGCATGATAATTCAATGTTTTGATCGTTCGACCACTAGCCAAAAACTCATATTTTAAAAACTTTACAATGGATTCCAGAACGTTCATGTTTAGTAGTCATATAAATCAAGGCATATCAAAACATTCTACGGTTTAAATACAAAGATTGTGATTACAATTTTAAAATAGACACTTGCAACTGTCTTAAGAATAATGTTTTCATTTCGTCAAAGGACTTGATGGAGAAAACGCTCTGACGGGGTTTTAAAGATATAAGTAAGTTTATTGCTTGACATCCACGAAACCTCTCGATACCCTCATATAAGAAAAAGGCTTCTTTTCTGTACGTAAGAATACCTACACCTACGTATACCTTGCTTGGCTCGGTACTAGGGGGTGTTATTGGAGAGTTGATTTATAAAGATTTTTAGAGTTTAAGATTCTATATTTATTAGTTTGTGGATTTTTATATTCTTAATAGATTCCTCTGTTATTCATTTAGAGATTATAAAAATCAGTTGTTATTGATATGATGATTTTTATAATCTAATCAAAATCCATTGTTATTCAAAAAGTCTGCATTTTAATGATTTTATGATTCTGTTATAATCTAGTGTTATTGGCATAATGATTCTTTATAATTTAATTCATAAATCATGATTCTCAAAATACTACCTATATCCCTTGGATTCTCAAAATCTGTCATATTAAAAAATTCTTAATAGATTATTTAAATCCATAGAACTCTCTCTAAATTTTACAAATCCAACAAAACTCTTAAAAATTTGACAAATCTCATGATTTTTAAAATCAACTAAACTTTTAAACTCTTAATGTATTTTTATTTTTTAGAGATAAAAAAAAGAAGGTTTTATACATCAATTACAAAACCAATGGCTTCATTTAAGTTAAACCCTATCAATTGCTTTAACAACTCAGATTGGAAAACAAAACAAGTGTTCATTTCTTTTCCTATTTTTTCGCCATGGAAAAAAAAAAACTAGCAGTATCACCAACCAGTGATGCTTCATCCAACGTTGGATGAAGATCTTTAAAATGATGATGAAGATAAAAAGTAGTTTGGAAATTATGAAGACGTTTTAATGTTTTAAGAAGATCTTTAAAATGATGATGAAGATAAAGAATAGTTTGGAAATTATGAAGACGTTTTAATTTTTGTAAGGATGTGCTTCAAAACTATAATGTTTAGTTTGGAAATTTGCTGCACAACAATAACGTAATTCAGATAGGGGCCGGGACCATAATGAAAAATCGGGTTGATAACGATTATGAGAATCAGCTTCATTATGGTCCGGGCCCCTATCCGGATCCTTGACTTCAAACATGATAAAAATACATGATCCCCCGTGCACTCATATCATAATCGATAGACTCACTTAGTCACTAGACACTAAACTCTAGTTAAAGTTTGAACAACACAAACGAACGAAGCAAATAGTAAACAGTACTAGAGATCTGGTTAGGTTACTACAAATTTAAGTAGGACATAGGTAGATAAAAAAAAGCATCATTCGATTATTTCAAGAGTCCTTGTTTCTCATCAGGACTGGCTCAAGATTTTACTATCATCATTTACTCTAAACATTGAACAAGGCAGTCAATTATCATAACCGGATCTGGGCACAGTCCAATGAAACATTTATATTGGTCTCCAATATTTTTTTGAGGTTATACATAAATATTTTGCCCCCCCCAAATTAAAAAAAAAATATATATATATATATATTAATATTTTTCTTAAATTGTTTATGGTACCATATTCTTCTGTCAACCTGAGCATATCAATAAGAAACACAAGAAACATTTACATCAAAGTGAAAAAGCCATGAAGTAAAAAGACATTTGTAGATAAATTGATATTTCATATACTTTGGTTTCTTGGCACTTTCTTTCTCCACAGTCTCAATGGAGTGAACTGCCAAAAACAATCCAGATAGGTACGCACAATATTAATTATTAACCAGTTTCAAATTGATCATAACAGAAAACAGACAGACCCATCTTCCTAAGAAAAAGAGGCAAAAATGTAAATAGAAACCTTAATTAGATGCCTATTATGAGATAGAAACAATTTACGTCTGCAAAATGGGGGAAATAAGAGAGTACCATTTTTCTCAGGTTTCAGATCGCAGGAGATGTGAATGTTCGAGTCAATATCGGAATAGTGGACCTTAGCTTGGAAGTTTTTTTGGCTCACCATCAAAAGAATCTTTACCACGCTTCAATGCGAAAGCTACATGTTCCAGTACATAAATCCATTCTCAGACAGGAAAACGATATTAGGGATATGATCGGTACTATTTTATGTACATAACCTTCAATTTTAGAGTTAGATTTGTACCTGGAATCTGAAATCACCTTGAGTTTAGAAACAAAATAAGAACTATTTTCTTTAAATGTTTTTCACAACTCAGATTAAAAAAAAAAAAACATTAGTTCTTATAGTTTTTCATTAAAAATCATCCTGACATCGACAAAACCAAAAGAAAAAAAAAAGTCTTTTCGCTGGGGTAGCTTAAGGAAAACCAAAACTACAAGCCCAAGAGGCAAAGATCAAGAAATTTAAAGGGACTTGAATGAAATAAATGGAAATTTAAAAAGTTAGGGTTTTTATTCATCAACGAAAGGAGAAATTTTTGATTCGTGACGAGCAATGGGTGAATTCGAATTCGAAGGTACGATTCAGCCCGTTTCGCTTCTATGAAATTTTAAGTTTTACGTAAAATCTAGCCCGATCGATTTCGATTAGACGTCTCAGGCTGGACTTAAATGGGTCGAACCTTCGGTTTATATTTGATGTGGGAACCTGATCATTCTGACTATGAGCCACCTGTCTACGATCTTGATAAGGCTAAGTACACTCCAGAAGAAGAACTTGCCAGAATGTGCACACAAGTCAACCAAAGAGATGTAATTTTCTTCTCTTATCTTATGGTTTTGGTTAGATGAAATCACATCAGCTTTAAATTTTGTGAATTTGAGGGTTTGGTTGTATGTGAGACAGGGTTTTAATATAGAATTCTCATCCTTCCACTGCGTTTTCAAGTACCATCAGGCTTATCTCAATTGGCATGAATTCGTGGATAAGCCGAAAACCACTGGGGATTTACTCAAAAGCCTCTCTCAGAAATCTCTTGAGGACTACAATGAAAATGAGTTAAGAACTAGTCTTTTGTTTTTTTTTTTCCTTTGGTTTAATTTAAAAACAACGAACCAAATTATGAGGGTCTGTGAGAGAGAACATGACAGAACTTATCATAGAAAATGAAGCAAGACTGTGTTTAAGTATTGAAAGGTTCAGTTTGGTACGTGAAACCCATCCTCTCCCTTAATCATACTTCATGTCTGATTCCTATGAATATTTTTTTCTTTACTGGTTAACACAAGGACCTGGAAATGACTACATAGTAAAGGAGGAAAACAGAAGAAGATTGAAGCTGGTTGCAGGTCCTATTCGAAACCAGATGACACATTTAATGTGTTGGGCATATGCAGTCTGCGATTTGATCAGTTGGTGTAGGGTATTACACGGATTAGACAAAGAGTTTATCCCACTCTCTTAGATGTTCTTGTGCTGAAATGTTTATGAAAAGGAGTATCCAAAATATTGCAAAGCTAAGAATGATGAATAACACTGTTGCATTTCTAGTACTCTATATGAAGGATTAATGTACGCTAAGATATATGGAATAGTTAGAGAAAAATCCGAAGAGAGTGTATTTAATTGCCACATGTCAAAGGAGTTTAATGGAGATGCATAACACTCCAAGATAAACAAAGTCTTTGCGTATGAGTCTTTGCGTATGAGACTTTAGAGTTAGTGTTAATGCGTGTGAAAACAGGATTTCCGGTTGCTGCAACATTACTATGCTTTGAGGGTTGGGATAAGCGTTGGGAAGATAATGATCAATCAACATACATTTATGATGGCCCGAAATCAGGTGGTAAATATCTCTGTAAGCATGTCGTAATCATTATTGATTTCAAAGTAATCAATGAGATTAATTAAGGTAGCAATTTGCAAATCTAGCAATGGGAAAAATAAGCATAATCGTGGATACATGGTTGTGAATGTTGAAATAATGATAACACTGGTTGGTGCCACAAAAAGAAATGGTAATCCAAATTGGTATAAAAAGAAGCCACAGTATCTTCTAGAAGATTTCTTCTCGATTGACATGGAAATGGGTTCTGAGCCACTAATAAAAGTGGAGCCAGATCAAGCAAAAGAGAACATGGAGTTATAAGGTTTGTGTGGGTGTTGTGTTTTGTTTTGCAAGGGAATAAACTTACTCAATCAAGTCTAGTATATTCCATTAAGGATCTGTAAACTATACACAAAAGCATATAATAGTCAAGATCTTTGTTTAATTCTTTGTTATGACTTTTATTGATACTGTTCTATTTCAAATACACCAAAAAAATATTATAAAAATCACTATGGGACCTTTTTGAGCATATTCTAGTTACCTTTCTAAAATTGCTCATGTTTAAGAATATTGATTTTCTTCTGGTGCTCATTTTACTTTCATCTTCACCCACCTTATACTTAGAGGGCACTAGTCTACGCCTCTCACCATCTTCCTGCACACACAAACACAATAATTTGCAATGAACTCAAAATACAAAACCACAAAAGAACCATGATGTGACAAGATTCTTTGGTTCATCTATATCTTTGCTATTTTAATCTGTAAACCGGTTTAAGCGGATAAAATCCCAACCACTTTGGTTGACATGATTTTTGATTTATCAGCAGTATTTTTTTTTTTTTTGATTTCACTTAATGGATCTAATCAATTTTTTTGTTTGTTTTTGTTTATCTCTTTTTTACTTTTATTACTCTACTAACCAAAATTATCTACTGGTGTTTGCATATTAGATTTATGTAGTGTGCATAAATTGTTCAGTTTTGTTTGTAGTTGCATTTACCTTCCACATCTAATCATGTAGTATGAAGTTCTTTTTAACACCGAAATACATTACCTCCTTTCAATGAAATGAATAACATTTGTACAAAAAATCATTTGGATTCTGATTTTGTTTGTAAACAAAAACATATTATCTTACTTTTACTTTGTCACATGCCTTTGTGCTGCTGGTCTCATCTTTTTCCACAATGCATTGCACTCTCTTTCTTTAACCACACTATTTTCCTATAGAAAAGTTTTCTGATCCTTTGTAGTTTTTGAGAAATCTATTAGTAATTTTTTCATCAAAATTATTTTTGAAAAATGTCTAGCAGAAAGTGATAAAAGCACTCGGAATTTTTGGTGGATATAGAGATTAGGTGTGAAAAGTTTGTTAAACACTACGGTCCAACAATATCATATGCATAAAATTCTGTTGGTTGGTGAATAAGTTTTGAAGATAGTTATACGAATGATAGATAACTAAGAAATAAAACTTACCATGACTTCTTTGATAAATTGTCTCCAGCAAAACAATTGTTGTTTTTGGATCTTTCAATTCATATTTTACTCACACCCATCAAGGAGATCTTTCAAACAATTAACCAAAAAAAGTTAGAGATTTGAATGTGACAAATATAAAACATAAATAACAAGTATGTCATTTATACATCAAGAACTTGTGGGTGCGTGTATATCAACAAACAAATGTGTTGGTAACATTCATTTTTATTATGTCTATTCTGATTATTGTTATTCAATATCACAAAATAACTAATTGCATCTGAAACTATTATATTTTCTTTAAGTATTTTTTATTTGCCATCTTTTCAAAAGTAACAATAATCGAAAGTAAGAATTAGGAAGAAAAAAAACAAGGTGAAATCTGAGGAAAAAAAGAAAAGAAAAAAGGTAGATTTTGGGCTAAAGCTAACTATCTTGCTGCATCGAATCTTATACGAGTGAAATTGCCTATTTATGTTTAAATCTAGTTAATCCTTATTAATGTGATCATTACATGTAATATAAGATGCGCTTATTTTTTAAAAATATGTTGAATACTCTATTTTGTTAAATTTTGACATAAAACAAGAAAATATGAAAACTGGTGAAGATTCAAATTTGCATTGTGTACACTAATATACGATATGTTATTTTTAAATGTGTGTTATTTTATATTTGTTTAACATCAGAAGGAAAATAATGTGAGTTTGTCAAGGGTAGGATTCATTGAGGATATTTTGTGAAGTTTTGCTATATATTGATTTTCTGTTATTTAGATTTTCATCGGGCTTGACCATAATGTATATATGATATATATATTTTTTACACTTTTTTCAATCTATTTAATTGATTTTTGTTTTTTCTTGTTTATCATTTTATAATTTTACTATTTTATTTATTATTATGTTTTTTATGTAACTTGATTTTTATATATATAAAGATAAGTGTTTAAAAAAAAGTCTAACAAAAACTACGAGGCCAAGAGACAAAGATCGAGAAACTTCAAGGGATTTGAGTGAAATAAAGGGGAAATATTTGTGGATATTTCTAGAAGAAGGGGAACAAATTCACTTTCCCAAAGCGGAACAAGAAAAGAATAAAAAAAGGGGTTAGGGTTCTTCATCTGTTCATCAACGAAAGGCGATAATTTTGATTTGTGACGAGCAATGGGTGAAGTCGAAGGTACGATTCAGATTTCGCTTTTATGAAATTTGAAGTTTTTACATAGAATCTAGCCGGATCGAGTCCGATTACAATGTCTCAGGCTGGACTAAACGGCTCGAACCTGCGGTTTTGATCTGGGAACCTAATGATCATGACTATGAGCCACCTTCTTACGATCCTGATAAGGCTAAGTACACACCAGAAGAAGAACTTGCCAGAATGTGCACACAAGTCAATCAAAGCGATGTATTATATTTGTTCTTCTGTTATCTTATGGTTTTGATTAGATGAAATCAATCAAATTGTGAATTTAAAGGGTTTGGTTGTATGTGAAACAGGGTTTTGATATCGACTTCTCCTCCTTCCGCTGCGTTTTCAACTACCATCAGGCTAATTTCGATTGTTCTGAATTCGTGGAGGAAACCAATGGGGATTATCTCAAGAGCCTCTCTCAGAAATCTCTTGAGGACTACAATGAAAAAGAGGTGAGAACTAGTCTCGTGTTTTTTTTTCCCTTTGGTTTAAAAACAAGGAGACAAATTTTGAGTTTGAATTTAGACAATTGGAGCAAACACTTGTTTATGAATGTGTGTGTTTTTTTTCTTTCTTTGTTTCAAAACAGGGGACAAAATATGAGTTTGTCAAGGTTGTCAAAGCCAATTTTCATGCCTCTTTTGCTGGGGCTATATTTCTCATAACGTTTGAAGTTATTGATCCTTATGATAACCTCATAAAATCCTTCCAAGCAAGGGTATGCCGCCACTTTCAAGATGACTTCACTGAGTTCGTCTTCTGCAGGCCAAAACCCAATCAAGGAAGTGTGTAAGCTTTTTTGTTTCTGTGAATTCATTGTGGACGATGATATATTATTTTCTGTTGAGGTTTATAGTATTCGTATTGTATTTGGCAGTGGAATATATATATATATATCTACAAGAAAGTGGTCAAGAAACTAAGGTATAACGGAATATATATATATATATCTACAAGGTTCTTTATTTTGATGTTAGATTCTTGTATGGTTGGTTTTCCATTAATTTTGTTCTCTTCACAGATTGGAGTAGGAGCTAAAAGGAGTGAGAACCAAGATATCTCATTAAATCGAATCGAGTTTGCTTATGGAAGCTGTTCCTATGGACTAATAAACTTATTGTACGAATTGTTAAACTTATTGTACGAGTTGTTGTGTAGCTCTCTCTTTTAGCTTGGTCTGTTGTTTACTATTCTCCTTCTTCTTTCGTCTGTATTGATAAAAAAAAAGAGAGTCAATTTACAATCTCATGTCTTTTAACTAAAGATAGATCAGAGGCAATCAAACTATAGACATACAAGAGGCGATATTACAGATTTATAACGGAATAATGGCCATGCTGGTGTACAGATGACCGCACTTATGAGTTCATTAGTATCCTAAGCAAAGATAACTCGAGTAACTTTGAGACTGGTCATGCTTTCAATGGCCCAAAGAAAACCCTGTAACTTAGCCTCCAACACATTGTCAACAGAGCAAAAGGACCTGTGAATATGTAATAATACCTTACCAAGCGTATTTCTCAAAACCCATGAAGCTCCTCCAAGCCTTTCATTTCTGTCCAATGGGAGACCAATGTTGCACTTAAGCCATGATTGAGGAGTTTTTTTTTCCATCTTTTGATCTATTTCACATATGGCGATGGAACAAAATCTTCACCATCTCTTTCCAAAGATAGAGAATGAAACCAAAATTCCATTTTATTTCCCTGATCTTGCTCATAGTTTCAACAGCAAAGCATTTTTCCCCTTCAAACATGAATTTGTTCTCTAAATATCAATATATTACGTCCTAAAAATGAAACTTCTTTTTGTGACGCTTGAACCTTTTGGTTAATATATTTTAGATACATCCACAACGTCCAAAGCATAAAACAATTTGTCCTTAGCTTAGAAAATTTAGTAAGTAGAAGAGAGACGATAGATTGAAAAAAGAAAAGAAAACACTCAAGTAAAAAAAGAAAAGAGCTGATAGGCGCACCAGAGACTTGCGTAGATGCTCTAGATTTTTAAGTCTGACTGTAATGTCTACTACATCAATGAGACTCACTAGCACATGGAGAACTGATAGACGCACCGGAGGATTTAATTTGTCCTCAATTACAAGACGTGCAGACAATCTTCTAATCATTGCAATCGTCCAACATGTATCTTCACACAAACATAAATAATAAGATAATCATAAGTGTATGATTCACTTCAAACATTACTTAAAGCATAAACATTAATTAAACTACCAAGTCTATTAAAATCAGTATACATAACTGTAAGATATCTCTCATTCGGCTACATCATTAATCAGATAAACGATTAGTGAAAGATAATCAACAATTTAGTCTTCTACGAATCGCTTATACTATTGAATATCGATGCATAAATGGTAAAACAAATTACCCTGATACTTTACTTGACGTTTATTACTCTACTAACCAACATTGTTTACTGGTGTTTGCATCTTAGATTTATGTAATGTGCATAAATTGTTCACTACATATTTTTTTTTACTTTTACTTTGTCACATACTATTTGTGCTGTTCTCACCTTTTCCCACAATGCATTTGCACTCTCTTTCTAAAACCATGCTATTTTCCTTTAGATAAATTTTCATTCCTAGTAGTTTTTTGAATAATTCATTAGTAATTTTTTCATCAAAATTATTTTTGAAAAGATGTTTGGCAAAAAGTGATAAAAATACTCCAAATATTTGGTGGATATAGAAATGATGTGCGAAAAGTTTGTTAAACACTAGAGTTCAACAATATCCTACGCACAAAATTCTACTGATGAATAAGTTTTGAAGATAGTTATATGAGTGATAGATAAAACAATACCCACCTTGACTTACTTGATAAATTGTCTCCAGCAAAACGATTGTTGTTTTTGGATTCTTTCAATTCATATTGTTCTTACAGCCATCATGGAGATCCTGCAGCCATCATGGAGATCCTTCAAGCAAATAAAAAAAGAAAGGTTAGAGATTTGAATGTGACAAATATAAAACATAAATAACGAGTATGTCATTTATACATTATGAAGTTATGTAGGTGTCCGTATATCAACAAACAAATGTGTTGGTAACATTTGTTTTGTTATGTCTACTCTGATTATTGTTATTCAATATCACAAAATTAATTGTATCTGAAACTATTATATTTTCTCAAAGTATTTTTATATGTGCCATCTTTTCAAAAGTAACAATAATCGAAAGTACAAGTTAGAAATAAAAAGGTAAAATCTGAGGGAAAAAAAGAAAAAAAAAGTGAGATTTTAGGCTACAACTAATTATCTTGCTGCATCGAATCTTGAACGAGTGAAATTGCCCATTTATGTTTAATCCTAGTTAATACTTGTTATGTGATCATTACATGTAATGTAAGATGTGCTTATTTTTTAAAAATGGTGATTACTCTATTTTGTTAAATTTTGGCATAAAACAAGAAAATATGAGAATTGGTAAAGATTTAAATTTGCATTGTGTACTAATTTTCTAAATATTGATTTGTGAAATTTGTGAAGTAATTTTCCGGATTTTCCAATATTCTTGTTTTTCAATCTATTTAATTGATCTTTGCTTTTCCTTGTTTTATCGTTTTATAATTTTACTATTTTATTTACGATTGTGTTTTTTATGTAACTTAATTTTATATATAAAAAAGAAGATAAATGTTTGAAATTGTTTTTTACGAAAACTGCAAGGCCAAGAGGCAAAGATCAAAATACTTAAAGGGACTTGCATGAAATAAATGAAAATTTAAAAAGCTAGGGTTTCTTTTCATCAACGAAAGGCGATAATTTTGATTCGTGAAGAGCAATGGGTGAAGTCATCGAAAATACGATTCAAATTTCGCTTCTATGAAATTTTAAGTTTTACATAGAATCTAGCCCAATCGATTCCCGATTACATGTCTCAAGCTGGACTAAATGGCTCGAACCTGCGATTTTGATGTGGGAACCTAATGATCATGACTATGAGCCACCTTCTTACGATCCTGATAAGGCTTAGTATACACCAGAAGAAGAATTTGCCAGAATGTGCACACAAGTCAACCAAAGCGATGTATTTGATTTTTTCTTATCTTATGGTTTTGATTTGATGATGAAATCAAATTAGCCTTAAAATTTGTAAATTTGAGGATATGGTTGTATGAGAAACAGGGGTTTGATATGACTTCTAATCCTTCCGCTGCGTTTTCAAGTAGGGTCCGACTTATATCAATTGGCATGAATTTGTGGACACGAGTCTCTATCAGAAATCTCTTGAGGACTACAATGAAAAAAAGGTGGGAACTAGTCTCTTTTTTTTTTTTTCCTTTGGTTTCAAAAAAAGGAGACAAATTTTGAGTTTGAATTTAGACAATTGGAGCAAATACTTGTTTATGTCATGAATATGTGTTTTCATTTCGCTGGGGCAACTTAGCAAGACTAAAGTTAGTAGGCCAAAATGCATATATCAAGAAACTTAAAGGGACTTGAATGAAATAAATGGGAAACTTAAGAAGTTAGGGTTTTCGTTCATCAACGCAAGGCGGTATATTTGATTCCTGACTGACGAGCGATGGGTTAATATGAATAATTTGAAGGTACGATTCAACTTTATTTACTCCAAAAATTAGGTTCTTCAACGCATAGCGATCTTTGATTCTTGAGGAGGCATGGGTGAACAATTCGGAGGTATGTATCCAATTAGGTTTCTCTCTAACCTCTAGGGTTTGTATGTTACTCAAATCGATCAATAAAAGCGGCCTGATTTGGATTTGTCATCTTAGTGCTGGAAATCCTGGCTCGAAGATGCATTTTTACTATGCACACCTGACGATCCTGAGTGCTTGAAGTATCACTATATGACAAAAACCGAGAAAGATGAGCCTCAGCTCACAGTAGAGCAAGAAATTGCAGAGATGAACAAACAAATCTACGAGAGTGAGGTTTTTTTTTTTAATCCTAACGATGCACGGCTAATTTCATCATTCAGTTTATAAATAATCGATTGAAATATTGGGTTTTGTGTTAGGGGTTTGATATTGATTACTCCATGTTCCGCTGCCTATTCAACTACCATCTTGTTGATCCGGATGATCATGATTTTCTTAAAGAGCCAGAAAACGACGGTGATTTAATGAAGAGGGTTTCTCAAGAATCTCTTAAGCGCTACAATCAAGAAAAGGTCAAAACCTAATCCCTGATGTGCTTTTGTATATTTGTTGTATAGACGTTGATGAGGAGCTCTTCGTTTGATATGTTGTGCTCTTCGTTTTTTAATTCATTATGAATGTTTCCTCCAGGAGACGGCATTTGAATTTGTGGAGGTTGAGAAAGCCAATTATCACTTTTGTTGTGGGTTTATGTTTCTCATCACGTTTTACGTGTTGGATCCGTTTGATCACCAGAGAAAAACCTTCCAAGCTAGGATCTTTTACTCTTCTATTTACCCGACTGAATACGTCTTTTGTAGGCCGAAACCTGATCCAAACGGTACTTCTTTCATTTCCAACTTCCTAAGATTACTTGGTGTCATAGAAAAAGCATAAGTGATTCATTATATTTGTGTCTCTTTCTCTTGTTTAAAGATGTGTATAACTTGTGAAGTTTATCTTTATCTTTATTTTCTGCTGAAAACGGTTGTGAACAAAATCCCTCCTATAACAGTCTCTACTTTGATGGATCATTTACTTTACGTTGATGTTTTAATCTATTAAACATGGTTACTCTATGTGCTTTTTGACACTTATATTATTTATGGATTGTTTTGGCAGTTCACTCTGATGAAAGCTCGGAGGAAGATGTGGAAAAAGGTATATGAAAGCTCCATCTTTTGTCGACTAAAACCATAGGTGGGGTATGTTTGCCTCTTTTAATTTTATTGTTTACTTCTCTAACTGCGGAAAAAGATGTCAAAAGTATTTTATATGAAATATCATCTATAACAAATTGATTTACGTTGATGTTAATATATTGAATTGATTTTCTTATGTGCTCTACTTCAGGATGGACATGAGCACCAGCAAATCTGGATTCCTTCTCAAAGCCTCTTGTGTTCTCTACAAATCAATGGGGAAAAAGAAATACAGAGTTCTAACAACTCTTGTAGATGGATATTTCATTTACCTTTGTTTATTGACATCTCTCGGCAGTCCCAACGCACTCCACTACCAAAAACATTAATCCAAATACTATAAATCTCTCAACAGAAGAACAAGCTGCAAAAAATAAATATAGAGCGAACTTCACAAGCTAAACCTATTTTACTCAGTGAAAGTAAATTAGAATGTATTCAACAGTGAATCCAAAAGTATAGCCTAACGTACAGAAAAAATTACACTTATGGTTTGCGACTTCACCAGCTTTAACCCATACACATGTTCATGATTGTAGAATTTCATATAGGCCTTGAAGACCTTGTGGAAGTCGTGAGCGCTCGTCCAAACAAAAGAATCAACACTGGAGCTTAACAACTCTTTATTTCAACGAAAATTTGTGTATCTATGATTCTACTTGCCTTTCTTAAATCTCAACCTTGCGAAAATTAACTTAAATTGTATGCTTTCTTACCCATTTTCCTGTCTTGACTCTCGCATATTATTTAGAATTTCTTTGTCATTTTAATATCAGATCATCTACTTGTTTTTCTTTTGACGGCATTCAAATAATGGTTTATGGGACTAAAAAAAAAGATTTGTAGCCATTTTATTGGTCAAGTTCTACAGTTAAAAGATGAATTCTGACATTTTCAAAAATAAATCTTTTACATCCACCACTGAGTGGAAGGTACTTTTTAGCATTCTAGTGAGATATGTTTAGTCGTTTAGGTTTTGTTATTTCAAGTTGGAGAAAGCTGTTTTTGGTTTGTCTAAACACAAACATTTTTATTTCATGGTGGTGAACACTACAAGGGGTTTTTGTTTTTTTTGTTTTTTGTGGGTTTTGCTTAATGTCTTGTTATGAAAATATATAACCTCTTAAAATTATGAAACCCCAACCAAGTCTAAAGTCATTATAAATAAATCCAAATCTATGATTCAATAAGGGCCCCTTAATGCAACAGAGTAATATATGTATCCCGATATGTAGTCTTTAATTTATTTATTTTATCATAGGTATAATAAAAAAAACACAACGTGGGGTATTAATAAAACAAAAAGTGGGATTTAATGATATTTTTTATGATACAATACCGTAACTAAAGATATATTATGACATTCCAAGGGGGATATTATTGTCTAGGTAAAACTACGAGGGAAAAGGCAAAGAGCAAGAAGCTTAGAGAGATTTAATGTAATTAGAAATAGTTTAATCGAGAGAGACAAAGGGGAACGCATCTAAAGAGACACTTTCCCAAAAATAGGATTCTTCAACGACGCTGCTTGATATTTGATTCGTGAAGAGCGATGGGTGAAGAATTTGATGGTACGAATCCAACTTGGTTTCTCTAATCTTTAGGGTTTTTTTTCATATATATAAAAATTCTGGGATAGGTTATCAAAATCCTGATTCTGATTAATCATGAGAAACTTTTTTTCGTCAATATACGTTTTTTATTACTATATTACCAAATATTCTGGATAGTATAAGACTATAAGTTAACGTGGGATAGACGGAAAAAAAATAGAAAAAGTTAACGTGAGACGGGCGACCAAAAAAAGAAGACTTATTATGGTACGAATACGGCGTCGCATAGAGGCCTAAGAAGAATTACAAAGTGTCCAAAAAGGAGACTATAGTGTGTGTGCGCCAAGAGTTATTAAGAAAGCTATCACGTTGTCGAAGAGCGTCACACGTAGCCTTCGAAGGAAAGTGATTGTAAGAATCGACAAAGAAACCGGGGAAGCAATGGCTGTGAGGTGAAAATGTTGAGCCTCGGCTACAACTAATTAATTATCTTGCTACATGGAATCGCGTACGAATGAAGTTACCCATTTAAAGTGTATGTCTAATTGTGGTTAATTCTTATTAATGTCAACATCACTTATACCACGTATTGCATTCACTTTCATCTAAAAACATAGTTACTTATCAGGGTGACTTGGCAATATAGTTTTGTTGTAATGAAATAACTAGATTATATCTTGTGCGCTTGAACGGGAACTATTTTTTAGTTATGTAATATAATTGTATTTTTGTTTTTGTTTAGATATAATTTTTTAATAAATGATAATTTTTTTTTGTTTAGATATATTTTGTATGTATTAATTTTTTTTTTTAGTATTATATATAACCGCGATTAGAAAAACAATATTTTAATCCGTCTGTTCATATTAATCTGAAAAGTATCACGATTATAAAAATATCATTATAACATGCCTACTTATATTAATCCAAAAAGGATCGCGATTATCAAAACATAATTCAAACCCGTTCGTTCATATTATTTTTATATTTTAAATATTTATTAAGTTTAAATATTTAAAATTTTACAGTTATTTAATAAAAATATACAATAATAAATCATTTTCATCTCTGTTATTAAAAAATATATAATAATAATTTATTTAATAATTTTTGATAAATAATATAATCTATATTTAAGGAAATCTCAAATCTATATTAAAATTTAAATTTTCGGATTCTATTAAAATTAAAATTAAAAATACACTATTTTATTAATATTACACTAAATTGATTTGTTTGGTAAATCTAAATTGAAATGAAATTAATATTTTTGTTTGACAATAAAAATATTAATTATCCAAAAACAGAATAGTAGAAGATTAAAAAAATTATGTTTGGACACAAAAAATGTTTTTTTTTAATCGTATAAATAAAAGATATGCAGAAGAAACGCTTTCTTAAAAGGGAGAGTTTCAGATTTAACCCATATTTCAAAGTCAAACACAAAACTAACCTCTTTTTTCTCTCTCTCTCCAACTTTTGCCATTTTCTCACAATTTTATCCTTTCCACTTAAACTATTAACGAAAATGCCATTATACATCTAATAAATCGATTTTTCTTTAATTGGCTAAAGTCTTCTTGGACTTTCTAAAGACTTTTTAATTACGAGAATGCCATCGTCTTCAATACCTTCAACCACCATGAACAACCATGAAAATGGGATAAATGCTTCTCAACCAATTTTTAAGCTGTAATAAGTAAATATTTGAGCTCATTCACTCATAACCTTCCTCATTCTTTCATAATTTCTTCTCCAAAACATCTAGGCTAAGTTACAATGCCAAAAGTCATGCATTTTTGGTGATTTCTGGTTACTTGACATCTGGGTTGCTTATTTTTGGTGAAATCCTGAGTTCTGGATGCTTAAAAGAACTATAGCCGAGCTCAATTTTGTTAAAGGTAATCGTCACACTTCAATTTCTCCATATTTCAGTTTTCATATCGCGAAAGTAGACTTCTCGTGAACTATTCTGAAGTCTACTAGTCAGCATAAGGTTATTTTTGCAATTGACTTTTAAAAAGTAGACTTCTTTAAACCTCACGAGAAGTCTACTCGATATCCTTTGAAAACAAAAAAAATCATAGTAGACTTCATCTGACGGCTTAAGAAGTCTACGAAAGAAAAGAAGTTATTTTTGTAGTTGACCGTATTTTGACTTTTTAATGTAGACTTCTAACCGAAGTCTACTGTTTACGTCTGCACACGAAGTCTACATTTAGGTTACTTTTGCATTTTGACCAAAAACGTATAGGTCATTTTTGTATTTGACTTATGTTTTTCAAAAATTAAAAAATTAAAAAAAATTCAAAAAGCTTCAGTAGACTTCACAAAGAAGTCTACAAACAGTAGACTTCTATGTGAAGTCTACTTATTGTGTTCGGTCAAACTTAGAATGAATATTTTTTTGAGTAGACTTCATTGTGAAGTCTACTAAAAAAATTCAATTGCAAAAATAACCTTTTTTGTTCCGTAGACTTCTATTTATAAAGTAGACTTCAAACGTAGACTGCCAGAGAAGTCTACTCTTACATGAAGTCTACAATAGAAGTCTACTGTGTTAGTCAACGCGGTGGTCAATTGCAAAAGTAACCTTTTTTGCCTGAAGTCTACAACTGAAGTCTACTGAAGGAAAATTCAACGGAATGGTCAATTGCAAAAATAACCTTTTTTTTAGTAGACTTCAGTAGTAGACTTCTCAATGAAAAAGTAGACTTCTTCTCCAGTCTACATTCGAAGTCTAAATAAGAAGTCTACTTTCGAATGTTTTTTTAAAAACGCGTTTTAAGCAAATGTATAAAATATTTTTCAAACTTTTTGGTTCAGAATTGCCTCTTATTAGGTGATTGAGCTACCCATTGAATTTTATCTCTTTTCATTGGATATTCATGGTGGAATCAGAAGTTTCAATTTTTAAGATACTTAGCTTATAAAAATAGACTTCGTAGTGAAGTCTACGTTCTAAGTCTGCACTAGAAGTCTACGTTTATACGTTTTTGTAAAAACGCCATTTAAGCAAATCTATAAAAAAAATTTCAAATTTTTTTGTTTACAATTGTTTATTAATTAGTGATTGAACTACCTAGGGCTTTTTATTCCGTTTCATTGAATATTTCTTGTTGAATCAGAATTTTCGATTTTTAAGGTACTCAGCTTATCAAAGTAGACTTCATCGTGAAGTCTACTTTGATACAAAAAGTCTCTATGAGTGTTTGCTAATACGGTTTATATGGTTATTTTTCTGAGGATGGCTCAAATTTCAGACTTATAATTCTTATCATAATAAAAATTTTTTGGCATACTTTATAGGCAATTAAAACATGTTTATCTGGAATTAGTTTGTAGAACTTTTCTTTGCATTATCACTCTGGATTATATGATGTTTGTGTCTATATAGAATAACTTAATTATATTAACAAGACATTCTGCATAAAAAAGCATCACATTTGATATATACACATAAAAATTACAATTGAAAATCCAGCTGTGGTGTAGACATCAGCACCAAATCTAAAAAACCAAGGGAGAAAGGGAATAAGATGGAAAATCCAAGTATACTTCATATATTTTGTCAAACAGAACTCTGAATAAGCCTAAATAAACGTAATAAAGTATTAGGTTGGCTCATAACAAGCAAAGACAAACTAATCATCATGAAACTCTCAATACTTGACAGGTGCAAGAATTTCGAGCTGTGCTCCGAGTTTCTCTTCAGCGACTTTCTCGGCCTTGACTCTAAGTTTGTTAAGTTTCTTCTTTCGCTCGTAAACCACTTGAGATCTCTCCTTCCTCTTCGCCTCCAGCTCCTGTTCATTCGACATTAGTTATCAAACGTCATTCATTACCCACAAAACCTAGCCAGTAGCTAAAGATTTGTATGCCTGTTACTACTTCCTGTGAACAAAACTTAACAAATTCTAGTAGCTAAAAAAGCTTTCTTTCTATCTTTCTACGAAACCTCAAGTATACAATAGGAAACTGGTACAAGGAATCAATCTAAACTTGTAAAGAGAACACGTACCTTGATGGTGTCATAATGGTTCCACCCGACTTCAGAAGAAAGGCGGCCCAACAGACAGTATTTGTGACCAGCTTGAAGCCTCAAGACCCTGAAGTACAAAACGATGATTATAATGCAGAGTTTAGAAAGTTAAGAAATCAAAAAAAGGAGATTAAAAAAAGAGAGTAAAAGAACGAACTTGAGAGCATCGGGGATGACCATCCTCTTGATCTTGTCGTATGGAGGAGGAACACCTTCAAATACCTTCAAGCTGTCAAGTGCAGCAGCTCCACGCTTTGTTTTGTGTGGAATCATACTGCAATACCAAAAACACACACAAACTTTCACTCATCTTAGTATCACTTCAAAAAACAAAAGCTTTAGCTTACCCTTGCAAGTACTCATTTACATCATACATTGAATCAAACAACACAATCATCTATCAATCGATTTCAATCCTAAACAACCACAAATTAATTGCACACAGAGACCTATCTAAATTAAGAGCAGGAGTAAAACACAAAATGTAATAGTTCCCTTTTACGCAACACAATCAACGGGAAAACCAAAGAGAAAAACAAAAGGAAGGAGGATTGTTTGAACCAGATACGAGAAATTTACTCTCGTGGAGGCAAGGAGGAGGAGGAGGAGGAGGAGGAGGAGCAGGGTCGGTTTCAGGGAGTGGCTCAGCGACGATAGTTTGCTCGGGGATAATCGTAGCATCAGTGCAATTTTGGTGAGAGAGCTCCATGGAAGCGTTGTTAAGAGGGTTAATCGGATCCTCGAGCATAGGGTTTTGCTCGGCAATCTCCATGGGAGTGCTCATGGCGTTTCTCGATCCTCGAGCATAGGGTTTTGCTCAGCAACCTAGATCGAGATCTATAGAATGAGAGGATGGCAAAAAAAGTAAGAATAATAATCAGATCTAAAGCAGAAAACGCAGAAGATGATGAAGAGAAGTGAGAAGAGTAATTGTTCTTAAAGTTCTTAGGTAATGGATTTACCTGTGTTTGTTCTTTGGGGAGAATCTGGGTTATGAACAAACCCAACGACTGTGGCCGCAAGCAGATCTACAAAAAAAAACAGATCTTGAGAGAGTTTTCATCGGTGGTGAAAAGAAGACATGTGAGGGGTTACCGTTTTGCGCCGGCGAGCTAAAATTCTGGCATACCAGAGGAATTCGGCGACAGCAAAAAAATCGCCTGTTACACAGCTTGAGTGAAACGGCTAGGGTTTCTCAACAATGTTTTCTCTTTCGTAAAATACATTTTATATGACAGAGAATTTTTTTTTTTTTGGTGTGGTTCAATTTCGGTTAAATCTCAATTTCGGATTAAATCTTGGTTTTATTTGGTTTAGCAGACTTCAATATAGAAGTCTACAACTTTTAAAACCTAAATAATAGATTTTCTTCTACTTCATTTAAAAACATAAATTTCCATTTATCAATATGAAAAAATAATTTATGTATATTTGGGTTACAATTACGAAATTTATGAATGTAATTTTGATACCAAAAATTTTTTTTATAAATTTTTAAATTAAATTTACAGATTTAATTACTTAGTAGACTTCATTTAGATAAAATGAAGTCTACTAGTAGACTTCATTTTCACTTTAGTAGACTTCGTCAGGGAGTAAACGGTAATTAGGACATCCGTTTTTTGTTTACTCATACAGGATTAAATGGTCTTTTCACTACCCCTATAGGTTATATCTGTCAAATGTTTTTTCAGAGGTCTATTTTTGTATTCAAAATCAAGTTTTGGGTTATTTTTAGCAAAAACCCCTTCTTAAAAAGTGTTAAGAAATTGGCGTTTGAACCCCTGATGTAGCAATAGCATCACGTTAATTATCTACGAATATTGTTGTATTTGATGTGATCGTTTCTGGAGATCAAAAACGCTAGTCCAAAATGATAAGCATGTTTGCACTCCAACTGGATTTACAGGAATGGGTAACTATTTACATAATATTATCGAATCACATTAATGCCAATTCAAAGTAATCTTTTTATGACCATAAACAAAGCAAAAGGCTGTGTCTCCCACGACGTGATCACGTTACTATCGATGTCTACTCGATGCCTACATGACGCGCGCGTTTGGGCGTCATCTAGCAACACAAAAACCAAAGCGTACGTAAAAGACGACATAGCAGATCAACTATTGTATATTCTTGTTTACTTCACCAAGGAATGTAGGTTTAGCTTGTGAAGTTGGCTTTTTATTTATTTTTCCTTGCCTTTTTTGTTGAGAGATTTATAGTTTTTGGATTTCTTTTATAGTGGTGGGTTTAGACTGTCGAGCAAGATGTCAATAAACAAAGGTATATGAAATATCTACAAGAATTGTTAGAACTTTATATGTTAATTTTTTCCATTCATTTGTAGAGAACACATGAGGCTTGAGAAGGAATCCAGATTTGCTGGTCTTCATGTACTGCCTGAAGTAGAGCTGAATTAAACTGGACTCCACCAGCCTTAACCCATACACATGCCCATGATTCTCGAATTTCTTGTAGACCTTGAAGACCTTGTGGAAGTCATCGTGAGCGCTCGTCCAAAGAAAGAATAACTCTAGAGCTTTATTCTATTATATCAACCAAAAGAAAGTGTGTATCTATGGTTCTACTTGCCTTTCATAAATCTCAACCTTGCGAAAATTACCTAAAAGTGTATGCTTTCCTATCCGTTTTCTTGTCTTGACTCATATATTATTTAAATTTTATCTTTCTTTTTAGTGTCGTATTATCATAGGTATAAGAAGAAAGCTTCTTCGGATATTAACAAAACAAAAAAAGGGATTTATTGATATTCCTTTTTTGTTGACGGGGATTTCATGAAATTCCCTAGTATATATACTTTTTTTATAAGTTATATAATGGTAAAAATATACACTGTTAGATAAAGATGTCATCATACTCTGACTTTGTTTTCACTCTCTAGGTTTTAAAAGCTAAACATTCAATTCCAAATATTATGCAATTGTAAACGTCAATTCTTCATAAGTACTATATGTCATATGATTTGTCAGTTTTCTATATCATTTGAATACCAAGGGTGTGATGGAAGAACACTTGAGAGCAGTTCACTACAAGAGAGTAACTCTTGAGGTTGCATACTTGCATGCTTATAGCCGTGATAGGATATTCCGCCAAAAGTCATCGGTAAAGTTATAGCGCAGTAAAAGATGGGCTTTCTTTAAAACCGAGGAGCAAAAACAACAAGTTTCACCGATTTTCATCTCCGAAGCTTAAAGGCGAGAAGAGGTTGGGAATGCCCATATGGTACATGGTGAGGACGTATGGAGCCTGTCTAAGGCTTTAAATAGACATTTCTGACATATTTAAAAAAAGAAAAAAGAAAAAAAGGAAAAGAAAAAAAAAAGGAATTCAGTTGGAGCTATGCGACGAATTTCTGAGTTATTTAAGAAAAAAATAAAACTTTTGTCGAACATCCTAGAAATTTTTGATAAACTCAAAACCGTCAGAAATTCCATCAGAAACTATCTTGTTTTATTGTACAGTACATGATCGAAGAGCTTCCCAGATAGCTTTAGAAGGAAAGTGATTGTAAGAATTGTTAATAACAAGAGACCGAGAAACCAACTATCTTGCTGCATCGAATCTCCTACGAGTGAAGTTGCCTATTTATGTTTAATTCTAGTTAATCCTTATTAACGTGATCATAACATGTAGATGCAGATCATGTTCACTCGCAAGATGAAACATGATGATCAGTATAATAGTTCAAGATATGTAACACATGGTCTACAAGGTACATTCGAAGTTCAACTCAGAATAATATTTAAATTATCATGTAGAAGTGTAAACATAAAATAAAATGTGTTGATTGCATGTGAATATGTAGGGGTTCGATATTGATTGGACTCATCTACCTTTTCAACTAGCATCCTGTTGATTTAAATGGTAAACTTGAGTTGATGCATCACTTGTCCACGTTCTCTTTACCTCAATATATTCTAATATTCATTGAGTACTTGCATCAGCTTAGAGCTTTGAAAATTCGACATATAACAATTTTCAGAAAAATATAGATATCTGGCTTGTATAGTCTCTCAATGGATACCAAGAGAATGAAAAAAACAATGTGGTTTATGCTCTCGATAATCGTGATTATGGAGACTAGAGTTTATACTTAAGCTATTTTCTGCTATTCACATAGCAAATTATGTTATGGTGGAACAGATATTCTCTTCATTGTTTATTAAATTTTGTATTTGGAACTTAACTTTAGTGCTATCTTCTCTCATGTAAGTTTTGGTATAGTAATGTTATTGTGATTTTGTCAACAAAATATTAGCAAAAGCTAGATATTTGTATTACAGTCAGATTGATTCCCTAAGAAACCATTTTCCCAAGCGGTTTTTGTATTACAGGTAATCGATTTGGTCTTGATAAACATGCAATCTTTAATTTTTGGAGTTGGATATGTTTCTTCAAATAAACATACGGGTGGGTAATCTTTAAGAACGTAGTTTCATAAAGGTCATTTAAGGGTATTGCTAAGATATTTGGTTTCAAGCATTAGGAGATGACTAATGTAGATAAGTTAAAAAAACACGTAAGAAATATCTATCACATAAGTTGAATAATATCACAAAACAAGTAAATGTTTTGTTTTAGTCTTGGAAAAGTGGTAGTTAATCTTCATCCACGTACATTTCGAAGAGCTGTATTATATATATAGAAACAAACCGTAAAGGTTTGAACATAAAAAATATAAAACATAGACTATAAGGTGGACTGGAATATATTTACTTAGTTGGGATACATAACATATGTAATCAAGGATGATTAGTTGGGATGCATAACATATTTAATCAAGGATGGTTTTCATCGCGGCTAATTTATCGGATTATAATAGTCAAAATTTTTGTTTAATTCTTAGTTATTACATTTATAGATGTTCTGTTTCAAATACACTAAACAAATATTATAAAAATCGCAATGGGACCTTTGTTGAGCAAGCGGTAAAATCTTCCTTAACCATTTTGGTTAATAGGAACTTTGATTTATCAGCAGTCTTTTTCTTTTTTCATTTCACTTAATGGATCTAATCAGTTTTTTGTTTTGTTTTTGTTTATCTTTTTTTACTTGATGTTTATTACTACTAACCAAAATTATCTACTGGTGTTTGCATCTTAGATCTATGTAGTGTGCATAAATTGTTCAGTTTTTTTTTTTTTTGCAGTTGCATTTAATTTCCACATCTAATCATGTAGCATGAAGTTTTTTCCAACACCAAAATACATTACCTCATTGCAATGATATGAATAACATTTGTACAATAATCATTTAGATTCTGATTTTGTTTGTTAACAAAGTTTTCTGTAAAAGTCAAGTATACAACAATTTCTCTCAAATAAGTAAAATAGGTATTTTTAATACACTTACCCCGTCTATGTCGATCAAAACAGCTACAAGACCTTCACTAACCAATATAATGAGCTGTTCTTCATCGACTTTGTCCATGCTTTCGTGTGTTTAGGCTACAACAACAAGAAAAAGGAATGGATTACTCGAAACCAATGTGATATTTATTAATTTCTTAGTTGATTGTGTTCAACAGGTTTGTTGCTGCTCATCTTTTTATCCACGAGAAAGTTGAATTACTTTTACTACTTTCTGCAAAGTACTTTTTTACACAAATTGATGAAAAGTTTTCGAATGGATTTTTGAAAAACTACAAAAGTGTGAAAAATTTTCTAACAGAAGAGAGATTGATTTTAGAAAAAGAGTGTAAGTATATTGTAGGAAAAGATGAGAGCTCCACTAAAGCTTGTCACAAAGTAAATGTAAAATTATTTGCTTCGGTTAACAAGTTAATTTCTATATTATTTAATTATTAGTATATATCATTGAATATTTAAGTTTTTTTCCTGAAAAATTTCAGGATAAACACGTCTTCGGGATTTGGGAATTGGTCATTGTAGAGGGAAATGAAGTTGATGAAAAATAAATAATACAACTGCTGAAAACAAAATGTCCAATCGCAGCTCATATAAGATTAAGTCACAAATTCAAGCCTAATGATAAAGTGAGTAAATTTAAAATTCTTAACATAAAATAGGGTAATTTTTTTTAATATAATCGTGTGTTTTTTTTTTAGGTTTGAAACTAGAATGATATATACTTTGGACCGAAGCTTAAAGACGGAGTAGAAAACCACATAATTCTACTTGCGGATATTGGATCAAAATATGGAGTTCATTATTTTGAGTATCCGAATTCATGGGGACCAAAATGGGGTAATGATGGCGGCTTTGGAAAATTTGCTAGATTAATTAGTCTACCCAAAGGAAGTCAATCTTTGATAGTGGCATACATGTATCCCGAGGTATAGATATTCGTTTGATATAAATCTACTAGTAATTTTTGTTTATTAATTTTTACTATCTTTACTAACAGAATTACAATTTATGCAGCTTCTTGACCAAGTTTTTGAAGTGCAAGGATGATAAATCAGCAGGTTACCAATAAATCAGCATGTGATGCAACTACGATTATACGAATTTCAGTTTATAAAACGAATGATAACTTTTTTTGTTCCTTCTTAATTCTTATTATGTTTTTCTCTTTGCTTTGAACTACCTTAAAAGACTTTATAAGCAAGAAGTTGTTACTACTTACTACACTAATGTTAAAACAATAAAAATGTTTCTCCCTACAATTATTGAGTATACCATCGAATCGGTAGACTGTGTAATAATTTTGAGGAAACGCTAACATTCACAACAACAACAAACTTTCTTTTTTTTTAGGAGACACACCGCTTTAACATGAACCTGAGAGTAATAACTTAATAAATAAAGGATCACCAAGTAATTCATAGATACATTTATATATGAATACATATAAAAAGTAGTAGGCCTAGATTTTTTTTTTTTTTTTGTCAACGAACATTTCATTAATAAAACAGAGAGTATAGCAGATTGAAATCAATTTCGAGGAGTTCCGCAGCGTTTTTAACTACCGACCGGTTAATCTAGACGATAACAGTCGGTTGGTTGTCATGCCACCAGAAACCACAAGACAGTTAATGGACAGGCTGTCTCGTGGATCCTTTGAGCGATACAATGAAACTATGGTCGAATCTACTCTCTTTATGCTTTTTTTTTTTTTTTAATTCGTGAACACTAATATAAGATATGTGCTTACGGTGTTTTTGACATTTGTTTTAAACAACAACCAAGCAGGGTACAAAGTATGAATTTGTGAAGATTATCAAAGCCAATTTTCACACTACTGGTTGTCCTCAAATAATGTATTTCATTACCTTCCGATGAAGAGCCAAAATCCTTCCAAGCTAGGGTCTGCTATTTCTACCATGATGAGCCTATGTACATCTCCTACGATCTGAAACCTGAGAAAAATGGTATTCTTTTCTTCCCAACTCTCAATAGTAATTTTTTTTTCTTTTTTGGGTAATATATAGGCAGCTTTTGGATCAATCTTTAAGTTTTTGTAGATGTGTCTATCTTTGTTTCCTTGATTTCTCTTTTCTGTTGGTTGTAATATTGACTTATTGACTCTACTTATTATTTTCTGTTTTTGGCAGTTCACTCCATTGAAACTGCAGAGAAAGAGGGTGTCAAGAAACCAAGGTCTGTACGAAATATCTATCTATATATATAAATGTCTTCTTACTTTGATGAGTTCTTTTTACCAAGTTATATGATAACCATAGGTTTTTGATGCATGTTTCTTGTTTTTTTATTTGTTTGATATCCTCAGATTGACAGAGGATGAGCTAGCTATAATATCTAACGGGACTCCTGTTTGTTACCTTGGGGTGTATGTTGTCCCAAGTTCTGATATATTTGTTATTGTAGAGTATTCTGTGTTTCACTATCATTTAATTATTACAATTCTATGATTAATTACAATTAAAACTACAACATGTAAACTTTTCTTGAGCATCATAAAAAAAAAAATCTAGATTTGAGAATTTTTTCCGTTTAACTTTTGTTTGATCAAAAGATTTCAGAATCGGAAAAATTACATAATATTTTTTTTTTCTAAATTATGATCAGTAACTCAAAAGACATACAGTATTAATTCTCTATATAAATCTCTATATAAAGTGGATAAACTAACTCCGAGGAAGATTTCATTTTCATTGTCAAAAAACTTTCACTTGGTCCTAGAAATCAGAAAGTTAAGGAAATTTGAACTGTATTTAAACAAATGAACTGCAATCGTTTCCTCAGAAGCTTTTATTTATTCTACAAAACAAAATGCCGAAGTAAATAATGGAAATTACGTATCAAGAGTACAGAAATATTACAACCCTCATCCTCACTTTCGAGAGAAAAAGGTTACTCAAAAACATAATCTCTCACATAAAGATATTAACCTTACGATTTATGTTATCCAAAGGTTATGGATATATAACACATTAACCAAATTATGTTCAACTGTTCAAATAATATCATTACCCATTTTCTATCCAAATGTATTTGTTCAAATTAGCTGTACTATAAAATTTTCTTATGTAGGACCTAAGTTTATTTTTTTCATATAGACAATTTCTTGGTGTATCAAGAGAGAATGAATTTTAGTAAGACACTATTTTTAACCACCCTAAGTAACTCAAAGGATTTGACATGAGATGTAGGGCTGAAATGAAATAAATAAACACAAAGGCGCCATGGCCAAGCCCAAAGAAATATCTAATGTGTTCAAATAATATCATTATTCATTTTCTTTCCAAATGTATTTGTTGAAATTAGCTGTACTATAATATTTTCTTATATATAGAACCTAAATTTTTTAGAGCTTTTGTTCGTATACTCAAGGGAGGCGATGCCGAGAGCGGATGATTTACCAGGTACGAATCCAACCCTAAATCTCAGATATGTTATGTACACATAAAATAGTGTACAGATCGATGGATCAAAACCCTAATTTCGATTTTCCGGTCTCAGAGTGGACTATTATGCACGTACCTGCATATTTGCGATACGAGGCTGGTTCTGAGCCTGAGAATGCGTATATTCCGTATATAAGACGCGGTGAGAATGAAGAGCCTAACCTCACGCCGGAACAAGAGGAAAGCCGCATCATAAAACAAGTCTTGGATAGCGAGGTTCTCCTATTCTTGAAATTTGCTAGGAAAAAAAAGGTTTTTTTTTTGTTGATTTTTTCTCGGTTCTTCGGGAACCTTGTGTCTGTTATTAGGGTTTCGACATCAATTTTGAGGAGTTGCGCAGCATTTTTTAACTACCGACCACTTAACCTCGACGATAACAGTCGGTTTGTTCTAGTGCCACCGGAAACCACAAGAGAGTTGATGGACAGGCTGTCTCGGGGATCACTTGAGCGATACAATGAAACCATGGTCGAAACTCTTGTCCTATGCTTCTTCTGCTTTTAATATCGCACACTAATATAAGATATGTGCTTACACATTGTTTTTTTTACATTTGTTTGATAAATACAGGGCACAAAGTTTGAATTTGTGAAGGTTGTCAGAGCCAATTTTCACACGACTGGTTCTCCTGCGATAATGTATTTCATTACCTTTCAAGGCAAGGAACCTTCCGATGATGAGCCAAAACTCTTCCAAGCTAAGGTCTGCTATTTCTTTTACGAGGACCCAATGTACATCTCCTACGATCTGAAACCTGAGAAAAATGGTATTCTCTTCTTTCCAACTTTTCATAGTGGTTGCTTCTGTTTTCGTTTTGGCTAGTATGCAACTTTTGGATCAAAATCATAGGTTTATAAATGGGTCTATCTTTGTTTCCTTGATTTCGCTTTTCTGTTTCGGCAGTTCACTCCATTGAAACTGCAGAGAAAGAGGGTGTCAAGAAACCAAGGTATGTACGAAATATCTATCTATATGAATATCTCTTTTTACTTTGATGAGTCTTATTACCAAGCTATATGATAAACCAGAGCTTCTTTTCGCTATGTTGAATGTTTCTTGCTTTTCTATTGTTTGATTTCCTCAGATTGACAGAGGAGCTAGCTTAATGCCTTAGACCTGGGTGGTGAGATGCCAGCAATCTTGTGATAATTGATCCAAGTCTAGTTATCTAACGGGACTTCTGTTTGTTACCGCACATGGGGTGTATGTTGTATCAAGTTCTGACGATATGTTTGTTGTTCTAGACTATTCTGTGTTTCACTATCATTAAATTAAAACTCAACTATGATTAGGAACTCTTGATTAAGACTACAACATGGAAACTTTTCTTGAGCATAATAAACAAATCCAGATTTGAGAGATTTCTTTTTTTTTTTATTAAAAGATTTGAGAATGTAAAAGTTCATAATATTATGATTAGAAACTCAGAAGACATATTCTCTATGTAAGTAGATAAACTAAGATTTAATCTCTCTCTCACCATATCTTCTTTTCAAAATATCTCTCATCTCGATTTTCTCCTGACTTAGCCGACCGTTACTAGCTGCCGTCAGCGATTTTCACCTCTTGTGGTGTTGTTTTCTCTACCGGAGCCCGTCCGTGTATCCTGGTGGTGTCTTCTCTGCTGCCGTCATCTTTTTCGTCTCCACTTCCGCCGTCGAGTTTCTTCTCCACTTCCATCGTCGTGTCTCTTCATTATTGAATCTTTCAATATATATTTGATTAAAAAATGTTATTTCTCAGAAATGTAATCCAATTGTGCGTTCTAAGACTGAAAAATTCAATAATTAAATATTAAATTTTCGGTTGATACTAGTACATTATCAACCGATCATTAAACATATCAATCAATAAAACTCAGCAGCTTCTAGACGATAAAATTATAGCTAACTATCGTTTCATCATCTCTTCACGCATGTAACCATATATCACAAACATCTGCATTTTTCCCCTTCCAAGGAAATTATCTCCTACAAAATTTTGTATTATGCAGAAGAACTAAAGTTTCATTCTCCTATCATGTTTGTTCTTGAACATACGTATTGATGCAGAGGATGTTAACGATGAATGTTGAATTAATAATGGGAGAGAGAGGAGACGTGAGTGAATAAAAGGACTATTTTGGAGTTAATAGAATCACATCCTTTCATTTCTATAACCCCTAAACCATATTTCAAAGCTTTCTTTTTCCTTAAGAAACAACAAACTGTTCTAGTGACTGCTGACTATAGGGCTGATTCTGGATAATGTTTGTTCAAATACAATTACGTAGTAGATAGGATTAAGAACTTTGAACAATAGTCCAATTAAGTATGATCTTAAGTTGCTTTACTTAGTCCAAATATGGCTATTACAAGTAGAAAGATGAAAACATTTGCCACAATGTCAAATAAAATCTGCTAATATTGACAAATAAGTCTACTGTAACAAGTAATATAAGTTTATTTAGCAGATTTTATTAAGCTTACTATAACGTGAGGAAAATTGTCACAATGTAAAAGTCATCATAGTAATTAAATTTTAAGCCAAAATAAATCTGCTTTAAGATAGACTTATTGAATTTACTAAAAAAAATTATTATCATTACCAAAAGTTTACCACTACATGGATAAGTAAATTTGCAGAAAATAAATAAATCTATAACAAACTTTTATCACGAAATTAAAAATCTGTCATACTTTCAATAAATTTGTGGTGACATATGATAAACTTATGTAATAACTCTATCAAACAAATTTAAGTCTACCAATTGAAAATAAGTCTTTCAAACAAAAATATATCTCTTACGCCATAAGACATTTTTATGTAAATAAGATCTATTGTCATTAAATCTGACTTTCCAAAATAAATTTGTGAAGTTGATATATCATGGTTTTTATGGTTTTTAACCATGGTATAAGTCCTATTTATAGAGTCTTTTTAGTGTCTTTCGAGTCTTTTGGAGTCTTTTCAGGTCATAGGTACGTTTGGAGCTTAACTGGAGACTTTGGAGCACTTTGGAGCTTAATCAGGATCAAATTCGTCAAGAATGGATTTTGTGCTTTAGTGACGCTCGACACCATGAAGGGTGACGCTCGACACTTGTCAGAGAAATAAGGAAAAGGCGATTTTGTTTCCTATTTGAAGAAGGAGTTGGGCCCAAACGTTTTCAAGGAAGCCCAAGACGTGTCTTAGAGATATATATAGGATTTTTATTCCCTTTTTACGAGAACCTTAGATTTTGAGAGAGAGATACTCTGAGTTTTCGGCTTTTGCGATTTCTGAGCTTGGGGAGACAAGTCTGTACTCTGTTCGTTTAGAGAGAAGATTTCAAACCCCTTTATCTATTTTGATTTATTCTATTGCTTTCTATTCATCATGTTTGTTGTTTCAATAACCATGTCTGAGTAGATCACCTGTTAGGTTTAGGGTTAATTAAGGTTTTCTTTGAATGTTTGATTAACTTGCTAGTTAGGGTTCATATCTATTTGTTCTTCACCTTAGATTGTTCTTAAAGCTAATTCTGGACTGATCACCTAGAACTTAGATCTTAGGTTGCTTAATTGACACGGAAGTGTAATTGAATAACTGGAAAGAACCTAGGTTGAGCAAAGTAACTATTCGCAAAGGAATTTGGTTTAAGAGCTTTGTGAACATATCGAACTTGTGCAATTAAGGCTGGTTTAAATCTGTAGAATTTGCAAAGGAATTTGGGATTCTAGGATTTTAACTTAGATAATTTTCACAACGGAAGTTGGTTAATTATAGTTCTGTGTTTCGAGTTCAAGAACCGTGCTTAATAACTGAACCCTGACTTGTTAAGTTGATTTGCATTCATTGATCTCCTGAAAATCACCCTAGACCTATCCTTTATCACATCGAATTTACAACTGTCTTCATCGCTGCTTTATTTATTTCTGTCGCATAGATATTTGTTCTGCATATTTCGGCTTAGCGTAACTCCATCTACACAAGGTTTATTGAGTGATTTCTTGTCTCTGTGGTTCGACCCCTAGATACTACAACTGCACATCTGTGCTCTTGCAGAGTAGCTTAGGGATTAAACTTTGAGCATATCAAGTTTTGGCGCCGTTGCCGGGGACTTGATTTCGCCATTGAACCTAGTTTTTGAGTTTCAACTAAGTTTTTCGACTTAGTGTCGAGCGATACCACTTGTGGTGTCGCGCGACACCTTTCTTTTTATATCCTAGTTTACTTATTTTCGTTTTCTCTCTTTGTTTTTGGTGTTTCAGGTTTATGCATACTCGTGGAACCAGGAGCAACAAGGACATCCCGCTAGTGAATTTGAGCAACGAACAGCTAGCTGAGTTAGAGCGAACGAACAGGAAAGCAAGAGATCCGGCAATGATGGAAAACGCCAATGGACTTGTTCGTGATGATGATGGAACCTGGAGAGACCGAGAGGGTCATCTGTGCAATGCGAGAGGCCAAAGGATTGATGGAGATGGCAACATCATTCCACCAACACCTTTACCAGTGGATGTTGTTGACCAGAATCCACCACCTGCACCGCGTGGGAATGCTGTGATTGTTCCAAATCAGAGGAACGTTCCAGAGGATCGGAATGCGAGGGAACCTGCACCTGCAGCTGGACGTGGACGAACACTTGGAGACTACAACAGGCCTGAGCAGTTCTATGCAAATCGTTCTGCGATTCGCGCTCCTGCGTTTCAAAGAAACGATTTTGAGCTGAAGCATGTGTACTACACTCTTGTGGGTCAGCATCCTTTCCATGGCCACTCTCATGAGCACCCTATGGATCACATCGAGAGGTTTGAGGACTTGGTCACCAGCATCAAATACAATGGAGTGTCCAATGATTTCCTCCTCTGCAAGCTGTTTCCTTACTCTCTTGCTGGAGAAGCAGCTAACTGGTTGAAGCAGTTGGAGCCAGGATCACTCACCACTTGGGAAGAGACCAGGAACGCCTTCCTGCACAACTTCTTCGACGATGCTAGGTCTGAGGAGTTGAGGACGAAAATCTCGACTTTCTCTCAGGAACCTACTGAAGCGTTCAAAGCTTCTTGGGTGCGATTCAAATCATACCAGCGAGACTGCCCTCACCATGGCTTCAGCGATGTGCAGTTGCTGGGTATCTTCTTCAGAGGTATCGACTGGAGGTATCAGATGGCACTTGATGCAGCAAGCAATGGTAACTTCAACACCAGATACCCAGAAGAAGCTGTTGAGCTCATCGAAAATTTGGCATCCAGCAACAGCACCAAGAATGCTGATCTTGAGCGAAAAAAGCAAGCTGGGAACATGGATAGATCGCAGATCGCTGAAGTGAAGGCTAAACTCGATTCTGTGCACAGCCTTTAGTGGGTAAGAAATCGGTCAGATTCGCACAGGAGGTGGAGAGTTTCGAACCTGAGGATGCAGCTGAGGAAGAGGATGTCAACTTTGTCAGTGGATCAGGATTTCAGGGTCAGAGGTTTGGTAATCAGCAAGGTAACAGAAGCTACAGTGGAAATTACAGTGGAAACAATCAGAGGAGTATCTTCAACAGTAATCAGAACTTCTCTGGTTACACGCCTAAGCCTCAGTACCAGAAGCCTTTCTCCAACAATAGTTTTTCCAGAAACTACAGCACTCCTTCATCTCAACCTCAAAATCCTGACAATGAGATGAAGTCTATGCTGGAACAGATTCTGGAAGGTCAGCAGAAGCTCACCGTGGACTTTAATGGGAAGATGGATGCTCTCTACCTCGATCTGAATGGAAAAATCGAAGCTCTGAACACCCATGTCAAGCAGCTCGATACACAGGTAGCCCAAACTAATGGTTCTGTTAAAAGGCAAGAGGGTTTTCTTCCTGGGAAGACTGACACCAATCCAAGGCATCACTGCAGTGCTATCATGTTGAGGAGTGGTAAAAATCTGAGTTCTGAGCCCAAGAAGACGCCTCCTTCACCTGAAGTCGTGGACTTAGAAGTTTCTGAAGCAATTCCTGAGATTGCAGAGCCGGTGACGAGCGACACCACCACTAGTGTCGCGCGTCACCAATTGCAGAGCAAAGCTGTTGATATTCCGAATCCGAAATCTGCAGAGGAGAAAGTCTACAAACCTAAAGTTCCTTACCCAAGGAGCCCTAGGAAGTCCAAGCAAGAGCTTGATGATGCACGATGCAAAGCTCTGATGGAAAAGCTTGTGATTGAGATACCTTTGGTTGATGCTGTAAAAATCACTCCTGTTATCAGACATTATGTGAAGCGAATGGTAACCAATAATCTCAGCCATGAACAAGGGGTGATGATGATATCTGAGCAAGTCAGTGCAGTGATTCAGAACCGAATTCGAGATAAGTTGTCTGATCCAGGAAGCTTTGTCTTGGATTGCTCTATCTTCACAGAGAGATTCAAGAGATCGCTGTGTGATATAGGTTCAAGTGTCAACCTCATGCCCTATTCGGTAGCTGTCAATCTCGGCATGACTGATTTCAAGCCAACAAGGATCTCCCTCATCCTAGCTGATCGTTCGACAAGGATACCTGAAGGGGTGCTAGAAGATGTTCCAATCAAGGTTGGAGACTGCATGATACCGACTGACTTTGTGGTTTTGGAGTATGGAGAGGAGCCTAAAGATCCTCTTATCCTTGGGAGACCTTTTCTAGCTACAACAGGTGCTATCATCGATGTCAGGAAAGGCAGGATTGCTCTGAATGTTGGAGATCTGGTGATGAACTTTGACATGGACAAGCTGATGAAGAAGCCCACAATCGATGGTCAGACCTTCTATGTCGATACTCTCACAGAGTTTGCTGAGGAGTTTCTCCATGAGATGCTGCCTACAGACCCACTTGAGAGAGCTCTGACCACATCTGCCTCTGAGGCTGAACACTTGGACGAAATTTCAGCATCTTACTCGAAGATATTGGACTCCAGCGAGCATGTGATGCAGCTAGCATCGCAGATTGAACAGCTTGAGACTCCTGCGAAGGTGAAGCAGTTATCCGACTGGAGTGAGGAGAAAGCTCCTAAGATTGAGTTCAAACAACTCCCTGCAGGACTAAGGTACGCATTCCTGGGCTCTAATTCTACTTATCCAGTCATTATCGATTCTTCTTTGAACAATGCTGAGGTTACCTTACTACTGAGCAAGCTGCGCAAGCATCGCAAAACTTTTGGCTATTCTCTTGATGATATTTCAGGTATCTTACCAGACTTGTGCATGCACCGAATCCACCTGGAGGATGAGTCGAAGTCGTCGATTGAACACCAGCGCAGGCTGAACCCTAACCTGAAAGACGTCGTCAAAAAGGAGATCATGAAGCTACTGGAAGCTGGAATCATCTATCCAATTTCAGATAGTGCTTGGGTGAGTCATGTGCACGTGGTTCCTAAGAAAGGAGGGGTTACATTTGTAAAGAATGACAGGATGAGCTGATTCCGACGCGCACAGTGAATGGACACAGGA
The DNA here is from genome assembly GCF_000478725.1 of Eutrema salsugineum. Lineage (NCBI taxonomy): Eukaryota > Viridiplantae > Streptophyta > Magnoliopsida > Brassicales > Brassicaceae > Eutrema > Eutrema salsugineum. The sequence continues at coordinate 1,128,065 of NW_006256414.1, forward strand.
TGTGCATCGATTACAGGAAGCTGAATGCAGCGACCAGGAAAGATCACTTCCCATTGCCCTTTATTGATCAAATGCTGGAGAGACTTGCAAGCCATCCCTACTACTGCTTTCTCGATGGGTACTCAGGATTTTTCCAGATCCCTATCCACCCAGACGATCAGGAGAAGACCACCTTTACATGTCCATACGGCACTTTCACATATCGCAGGATGCCCTTTGGACTCTGTAATGCTCCTGCGACGTTTCAGAGATGTATGATGTCCATCTTCACTGACATGATTGAGGATTTCATGGAGGTCTTTATGGATGATTTCTCAGTTTACGGATCATCTTTTAAGGACTGTCTGGATAATCTCTGCAAGGTTCTGGCTCGCTGTGAAGAGAAACACTTGGTCCTTAACTGGGAAAAGTGTCACTTTATGGTCAGAGATGGGATTGTGCTTGGGCACAAGGTTTCTGCAGCTGGTATCGAAGTGGATCGTGCGAAGATCGACGTCATGACGAGCTTGCCACCACCTGATTCTGCGAAATCGGTTAGAAGTTTTCTGGGTCATGCAGGCTTCTATCGTCGCTTCATCAAAGATTTCAGCAAAATTGCACGTCCTCTTACTGCTCTGCTCTGCAAAGATGCTAAGTTTGAGTTTACAGATGAGTGCCTTGCTGCGTTCGAACAGATCAAGCATGCCTTGATAAGCGCCCCTATCGTGCAGCCTCCTGACTGGAATTTGCCTTTTGAGGTGATGTGTGATGCTAGTGATTTTGCTGTTGGTGCTGTTCTAGGATAGAAGAAGGATAAAAAGCTTCATGCAATCTACTATGCCAGTCGAACTCTAGATGATGCTCAAAGGAATTATGCTACTACTGAGAAAGAGCTGTTGGCTGTGGTCTTTGCTTTTGAGAAATTTCGGCCTATCTTGTGGGATCGAAGGTGATTGTGCACACAGACCATTCTGCAGTCAAATACTTGATGCAGAAGAAGGATGCAAAGCCTAGGTTGCTGCGATGGGTATTACTCCTTCAGGAATTCGATATTGAGGTCAAGGACAAGAAGGAGGTTGAGAATGGTGTGGCAGATCATCTCTCACGCATCAGGGTTGAAGACGACGTACCCATAGACGATTTCCTGCCAGAAGAGAATGTGTATTATGTGGAAACCAAGTTCCAGAGCAGTTTTGACGAAGAATTGCAGGTTTTTCGAATTGGAGGAACGTTAGTGACGAGCGACACCACCACTAGTGTCGCGCGTCACCTTGCTCAGGCGAACACAGAAACCTCCCAAATTCGAAGCAGACTTCCTGAGATCAGTTCAGCTGCTGTATCCGCTACCCAACGTCCTTGGTATGCTGATATTGCCAATTATCTCGCTGCAGAGGCTGAGCCTGAGAACTTTAAGGGCTATGCAAAGAAAAAATTCCTGAGAGAGCTGCGAAGATACCACTGGGATGAGCCATATCTGTACAAGCACTGTTCTGATGGGATTTACAGAAGATGCATTGCAGAGTCAGAAGTTCCAGAGGTGATGTTTCATTGTCATGGATCCAAATATGCTGGACACTTTGCAACATTCAAAACAGTGTCTAAGGTTCTTCAAGCAGGCTTTTGGTGGCCTACCATGTTTCGCGACGCACATGCATTCATCTCGCAGTGCGATGTTTGTCATAGGAGAGGAAAGATCAGCAAAAGACATGAGATGCCACAGAATTTCATCCTTGAGGTTGAGGTATTCGACTGCTGGGGTATCGATTTCATGGGTCCTTTTCCCTCTTCTTATGGGAACAAGTACATCCTGGTTGCTGTTGATTATGTCTCAAAGTGGGTCGAAGCCATTACCAGTCCCACCAACAATTCTTCAGTGGTCCTTAAGATGTTCAAGACCATCATCTTTCCTCGATTTGGAGTGCCTCGAATTGTTATAAGTGATGGTGGTTCTCACTTTATTAACAAGATTTTCGAAAAACTCCTAAGGAAGCATGGAGTTCATCATCGAGTTGCCACTCCTTATCACCCTCAGACGAGTGGACAGGTCGAAGTCTCGAATCGACAGATCAAAGAGATTCTGGAGAAGACAGTGGGCAAAACTCGAAAGGATTGGGCTGCGAAGTTGGACGATGCACTCTGGGCGTACTGGACAGCGTTCAAAACACCTCTAGGCACCACACCTTTCCACCTGCTCTATGGAAAGCTCTGTCACCTTCCAGTGGAGATCGAACACAAGGCAGCCTGGGCGATAAAGCTGATGAATTTCGACATCAAGTCTGCTGCAGAGAGGAGACTGATACAGCTGAATGAGTTGGACGAAATCAGGTACCATGCCTATGAGAATTCGAAGTTATACAAAGAGAGGACCAAGGCGTATCACGATTCCAAAATCCTCTCCAGGCAATTCGAACCGAATGATCAGGTACTTCTGTATAACTCTCGTTTGCAATTGTTTCCTGGTAAACTTCGTTCTCGATGGTCAGGTCCTTTCATAGTCAAAGAGTTTCGCCCCTATGGTGCCATCGTCCTCCTCACACCAGATGGTAGCAGAGAGTTCACAGTCAATGGACAAAGGGTGAAGCACTACTGGGCCAAAGCTGAGATTCCGGATGGACATATCGTGCCTCTGGATGGTGCACCTCCTGCTTGAATCTCCATCAAGTCAAGCTAATGACTTTAAACAAGCGCTTAGTGGAAGGCAATCCACTGGTGAGTCTGTAAATAAGTCTTTTCTTTCAGTTATTTTCGTTTTTCTTTTCGTGTTTTAGGTGAAGCAGAGGCTGGTGTCGAGCGACACTACCTTCGGTGTCGCTTGTCACTTGTTTTTCTATGAAAAAAAAAAAAAAAATTAGGACCTAGCTTAACCGGAATTTCAGAACCGGAGGGGAATCGGAAGCGGATCGGGCACGAGGAAAATACCATTCGCACTTTGCAAGTGTCGCGCGTCACCACCCTAGGTGTCGCCCGTCACTCACAAACAGGTAAGTTTTCTCTTTCCCACGTTTATTTAAAACCCTCACCCTCACACCTTTTTCCTCCTTCCTACTCGCCCGCGATCTCGCTCACCCACGCCCTTTGATGATGCTACTACTAGAGATGAGGACTAGTTCCTTTGTCATTCTGGTTCTGTTTTCTTTTCTTGTGTTTTTCTTATCTTTTCTTTTCGTTTGTTTGAGTATGTTGTGTCAGCTACACCTGTTGTGAGACTTTGTTGGATTTATGCATCTATGGGTTGTATTGTTACTACTAACTTTTCTCTGAGTGATCTGACAGTGCTAACATAGATGATTCTCTATCCTGTTTGGTGGACTCATGTCTCTCTGATCGCGACGATTGCTCTCTGCACTATGGTGTCGAGCGACACCATCTTTGGTATCGCGCGTCACCATCATTGCAGCCAGGTAAGTTCTCTGTTTTTCCTGCGTTTCTCTGTTTCCTTTCTTTTGTTTCGCCAACTTCGGACTAGATAACACTGGGACAGTGCTATTCAAGTCTGGGGGAGGTAGTTGCTGACATTGTGTTTGTTTTTCTTAAGAGTCAGTTGTGTCAAATCGTTTTTGAGTCAAAACCTGTTGGAGATTATGATGTTTTTCCTGGAATTATTGTGCTGACCTTTCACCTAAGTGACCACCGCTGCAGATTCAGTCTAGATCCGACTAATGAAAAATCCAAAGGCTGACCAGTTGACTAGAGGCGTCCATGTTTCCAACAGAATCCACTAACCTGAGCTAAGTACTGAACTTCACTTTTAACTCGCTGATGTGACTAATGCCTTAGAGCTTGATTCCTCATTCGTACTTGATCAATGAAAGCCTGTGTGAAATTTAATGAAGTGATTTCTCTCCCTTGTGACGAGCTAAGAAAGAAAGAAAAAGGGCAAAAAGATTGAGATGATTTTCGCTTTGGAGTGAAGGGCTAGGAATGTTTCCAATGATCCCATTATTTCACTTCTAAGTTGGAATGATCACACAAAGGAAGGAAGTGAGGGGTAGGAATGTTTCCCATGACCCCACTATTCGCTGAAAACCTTTGATACAAGGTAAGGGGACAACTCGGGGACTTGGTGGCAAACACCATCAGTACTCGCAGCTTTACCCTTATCAAGTATGCGCCATAAGAAAAAGAGAAGAAAAGAGATGATGAATGTGCGAAAAGAATAAGTCTGGGGGAGAGAAAAAGTACCAAAGTTTGTATGGCTGATTTGTTTGAGTATAGAATGGGAAAGAATCTAGAAGGTTCTGGGCATTGGAATCATCAGTGAGATCCAGCGATGAGGGTTTATGGACAATGTTGTGAAATTTTGGACTTAATCTGGAAAGCTGTGAATGTCTGCGGAGAAGTACATGGTGGTTCGATTTGGAATGATGAAGCAGTAGTTAAGTTGCAGGGTGATCGGTCAAAGCTATGTTCCAATGAAAGGTTGAGTCTCTGTGTTTTCAAACTTCTTTCTCTTATTTGGTGTTCTGTTTGCTTGAGGGCAAGCAAATGCTAAGTCTGGGGGAGTTGATATTGGTTTTTATGGTTTTTAACCATGGTATAAGTCCTATTTATAGAGTCTTTTTAGTGTCTTTCGAGTCTTTTGGAGTCTTTTCAGGTCATAGGTACGTTTGGAGCTTAACTGGAGACTTTGGAGCACTTTGGAGCTTAATCAGGATCAAATTCGTCAAGAATGGATTTTGTGCTTTAGTGACGCTCGACACCATGAAGGGTGACGCTCGACACTTGTCAGAGAAATAAGGAAAAGGTGATTTTGTTTCCTATTTGAAGAAGGAGTTGGGCCCAAACGTTTTCAAGGAAGCCCAAGACGTGTCTTAGAGATATATATAGGATTTTTATTCCCTTTTTACGAGAACCTTAGATTTTGAGAGAGAGATACTCTGAGTTTTCGGCTTTTGCGATTTCTGAGCTTGGGGAGACAAGTCTGTACTCTGTTCGTTTAGAGAGAAGATTTCGAACCCTTTTATCTATTTCGATTTATTCTATTGCTTTCTATTCATCATGTTTGTTGTTTCAATAACCATGTCTGAGTAGATCACCTGTTAGGTTTAGGGTTAATTAGGGTTTTCTTTGAATGTTTGATTAACTTGCTAGTTACGGTTCATATCTATTTGTTCTTCACCTTAGGTTGTTCTTAAAGCTAATTCTGGACTGGTCACCTAGAACTTAGATCTTAGGTTGCTTAATTGACACGGAAGTGTAATTGAATAACTGGAAAGAACCTAGGTTGAGCAAAGTAACTATTCGCAAAGGAATTTGGTTTAGGAGCTTTGTGAACATATCGAACTTGTGCAATTAAGGCTGGTTTAAATCTGTAGAATTTGCAAAAGAATTTGGGATTCTAGGATTTTAACTTAGATAATTCTCACAACGGAAGTTGGTTAATTATAGTTCTGTGTTTCGAGTTCAAGAACCGTGCTTAATAACTGAACCCTGACTTGTTAAGTTGATTTGCATTCATTGATCTCCTGAAAATCACCCTAGACATATCCTTTATCACATCGAATTTACAACTGTCTTCATCGCTGCTTTATTTATTTCTGTCGCATAGATATTTGTTCTGCATATTTCGGCTTAGCGTAACTCCATCTACACAAGGTTTATTGAGTGATTTCTTGTCTCTGTGGTTCGACCCCTAGATACTACAACTGCACATCTGTGCTCTTGCAGAGTAGCTTAGGGATTAAACTTTGAGCATATCAGAAGTCATAAGACATACTTATGTATTTAAGTCCGTTTCGCATTAAGTCTACCACACAAAATTATATCTATTTAATTTCCAGAATTTTACCATCATTAGTCTGACAGATTTATTATGACAAACTTATTCAAAATTGACATAAACAGTGGCATTTTTGTAAATAAATGGACGTTTTTGCTGAGCTGAAAAGTAATTAATAATAGCATTTTTGTAATATTGCTTTTCCTACAATATGCTCAAAAAGGTAATTTAGGTAATAAAATTACTAGAATAACCTAAATCTGTGGTAGGTTATTCTAGTAATAAAAGTTATATTAAGGATTATTCTAGCAAATCTCCCTATTTACAATCATAATCCTCGTTTTCTAGAGAAAAAAAAAAACTCAAAAACAAAATTTTATTGTGGGAATAACAACCCCACCATTTAAAATAGAGCTTAATTCATTTACTGAGACAAAAATTAGCATAGTCAAAAAGTTCAGCAAAATCAACTAAAGAGAAGACTCATAAGAGATATCGGACCGAGCTCAAAAGCCTATCGAGATGAACGAACAACAGTTAAATAGGGATTAAATGCAAAATCGTCACTCAACTCTGCCAAAACCAGAGATTTGTTCAAATCGATCAGTTAAGTGGCTAAAATGTAACGGTCAAAGTCTAAATCTTAAAAACTATAGCAAATCAGGTAGAATAAACAGAGACATTAAACACGATCTTAAAAGTTTCCTAAAACACCACCTTGTAAGGACGGTAAATTTTATCCAGCGTGTAGTTAATGTCGAACATAAACGAGATTTAGGCTTTTTATTCCTAAAAGACTAAAAGTATTCGTAGATATGCTCGTTCATTCTCACTTAGTTACTTGTAACGAGATTAAGCTATATCTAGAGAGTATAGCCTAGAGGCTATAACAATGTGTAACATCCCAAGCTTACGATGTGTCACATAAGTAAAGCTTCTAGCGTAAAAAAAGTTAGGGTTTTTTATCGGAAAAAGGGAGAGACGATTTTCTTTTATCTATTTCCTTAGTTAATATATAGGTATATTTTATATGAATATGTGCGTATATATTTTCTTTTTACATGTATTCATATATAAATGTAACTATGAATAACTTGGTGTTCGTTTATTTATTAAGTTATTACTCTCAGTTCATCATATTAAAGCAGTTGTGTGATACTCCGATCCGTCTTTCCTTTGGAGAATCAGATGGATTGGTCGTATCAATTCATCACGTTCCAATTGTCTTTTCCAGTGAGTCCAACGCTCTCACTTTAAGGCCCAACATATCCTCTTTAGGCCCGTTGGCCCACAAACCGCCATTTCCAACGAGTCCAACGCCTTCTTTTTAGGTCTATTGGTCCACCACTATCCGATGGTTGGTCTTTTTAGGCCTGTGGGCCCATCACTCTCCAACGGCTGGTGCGTTAGTTCCAGAGGCTCGTAAGACTTGTCTACTGTCTCTGCAATCACCACGTGATATTTTCCTGTGTTTTGTCCTCACTCACATAGTACCACAGACTATTTCCCAATAATAAGTAACGTATCCTGAAATTGCTCTAACTTAAGTACTATTAATTCTGAAATTATTGCCCAAAAAAATAAGTGCATTTTGATGACATAGATAATCAAATCAATTTTTATAAGATTCGTATATTCCAGAAATCAGGATGTTACACTTTCCTAAAAAAAGAAAAAAAATTGTTGTTGTTGTGAATGTTAGCCTGAAAACTATTACACAGTCTACCGATTTGATGGTATACTCAATAATTGTAGGATAAACACTTTTTATTGTTTTAAGATTAGGGTAGTAAGTAGTAACAACTTCTCGCTTACATTGGTATTAAGTTATTAACTACTACAGATCTTTTGAATGACCTGTCACGAAACGAAGAGCATAAAATTCAGAAAGATATGAAATAAATTTCAGATCGGATATTCCATATAATTTGGTTACTGTATTCTGTATAATATAATATTTTATTACTGAAGTAAAAATAATTATTTTGGAGCAATTATCAACTAACTATTATATATCTGGGACCAGTACCATGTAGGTAATGGTAATAATAAAACACTATTCTTTGGGACTAGTACGAGGTTGGAAATCGGATTCATCATCCGAGAATAATGTTTGGCCCAAAAGAGTAAAGACCCCACAATATCACTTATCTAAAAATTACACAGTGCTTTTCATTTATTTGTTATTGATCCAACAATATTTCACACCAGTGTGTGTTTCTCATTATTCTTTAGTTTCTTACTGTTTGTCTTTTTTCTTTTTTAACATTTCTGTTTGTCGTTTCTATTTTTTTTTATTCTTTTTTTTCTGCTTTGATTTCTGTTTGTCAGTATTATTATTGTCAACTTACTTTTAAACCACAATTAACAACGTTACAATTGACCGGGCCTATAGTAAGTAATATCTTATGAAATTGTACGTTAATATATATCAGATATAAACTATGTATTTATAAGAAATGGTAAGAAAGAAAATTACGGAAAAAACCATGTATTATAAAAATGGTTAAAAAAAAATCTATGTATTTATAATTCGATTACAAAATTCCACTAATATAAGAAACATGAGATGCACTAATATAATCTTTAAATCGTAGGCACATGTCCATTCATTCTTTGTGAACAATATGTCAAATTATACCTTAATTCAACCATCTCCTACATGAGGTCTTCCACTTCTTCCTTCGCCTACTCTAGCTTCAATTTGTCCTGCACATACCAAAAGGATTGTAAACTAAGTTAGACTATGACCTTTTTCTGCAATAATAGGGATAGCAGGAAATATAGTTCCACAATTAGTGGAAAAGAACTTTCTGCTCGCCTTCTTATTGAAAATACAGCCGATCCACCTCTTCTTTTATCGGTGTTACATCTCATGGTAGGTCTCTTCGATAAGACAGATTCTAAAGGAGGAATTCAAAACTTGGAGCATTTGAAAATGTTTCTTAAGACAAATGGTATACGTTTGGAAGAAGACTGCAAGTGTAAAGATCCATTTTCTGAAGCTAATGCAAAGAACACTACTTGGAAGATGTCAAAACCCATTTTGTGCACCGACAATTTCTTTTTTTTTTTCTTGTTTTACAAAAATATGTTTACAGTAATCTATTCTTTTTTTTTTTTTTTTGTAGTTTACACGTACGTTCAAAGTCTAAGATTTAATAACAAAGTTGATGGAGAGCAGCTCATTCTATTGGTTAATGAAGGACCCGTGGCTGTCTTGATCGACATAGACGTTGACTTTGAAAATTTTAAAGGGGTAAGTGTATTAAAAATATTTATTTTACTTATTTGAGAGAAAATGTTATATACTTGACTTTTACAGAAAGTTTTGTTAACAAATAAAAACAGAATCCAAATGATTATTGTACGAATGTTATTCATATCATTGAAATGAAGTAATGTATTTTGGTGTTGAAAAAACTTCATACTACATGATTAGATATGGAAATTAAATGCATCTAAAAAAAAACTGAACAATTTATGCACACTACATAAATCTAAGATGCAAACATCAGTAGATAAATTTGGTTAGTAGAGTAATAAATATCAAATAAAAAATATAAAAAAAAACAAAAAACTGATTAGATCCGTTAAGTAAAATGAAAAAAGAAAAAACAAACTGCTGATAAATCAAAGATCATGTTAACTAAACTGGTTAAGGAAGATTTTATCCGCTTGCTCAACAAATGTCTCAGTCAAAATAATGAACTCCATTTTTTGATCCAATATCCGTAAGTAGAATTATGTGGTTTTCCACTCCGTCTGTGAGATTCGGTCCAAAGTATATATCATCCTAGTTTCAAACCCAAAAAAACACATGATTATATTAAAAAAAAAAAAATTTACCCTATTTTATGTTCAGAATTTTAAATTTTCTCACTTTATCAGTAGACTTGAAGTTGTGACTTAATCTTATATGAGCTGCGATTAGACCTTTTGTTTTCAGCAGTTCTATTATTTCTTTTTCATCAACTTCATTTCCCTCTATAATGACCAATTCACGATCCCGATGACGTGTTTATCCTGAAATTTTTCAAAAAAAAAAACTTGAATATTCAATGACATATACTAATAATTAAATGATATAGAAATTAACTTGTTAACCGAAGCAAATAATTTTACCTTTACTTTGTCACAAGTTTTTGTGGAGCTCTTATCTTTTCCTATAGTACACTTACACTATTTTTCTAAAACCAATCCCTCTTCTGTCAGTAATTTTTTCACACCTTGTAGTTTTTCAAATCCATTCGAATTTTTTTCATCAATATGTGGAAAAAGGTGCTTTGCAGAAAGTGGTAAAAGTACTCCAATTTTCTTGTGGATAAAAAGATGAGCAGCGATAAGCCTGTTGAATTCAATGGTCCAACAGTTTCCTACATATAAAAATGTGTTATTTAAGCAGTTTTGAAGATGGTTATATCATTTTTAGATAAGTAAGAAATTAATAAATATCATCTTGATTTCCTGGATCAGTAGTCTCCAGCAAAACATCTTTGTTGTTATTGGGTTTTCTCCACCCCAAATTATATTTATACCCAGAAGGGAGATCCTTCAAAAAATAATAAAAAGTTAGAGATTTATGTGTCAAATATGTAGTATACATAGCAAGTAAATCATTGATTATTGCTCCGTAGAAGTATATATATATATATATAGTATATCCGTGAGTGCCTATGTATCAGCAAACAACTACTATGTGTTAGTAATAATTTTTTTGCTTATAACTACTATTTGATTATTGTCATTCGATATGCAAATAACTTACCACATCCATCATTATATATTTTCCATGCTTTCGTCTAGGTCCCATGTCTTAAACTTCTAATGGCTGTAAGAAAGTTAGGATTAGAAAGAAATTAAACAAGGTGAAATCTGGGCAAAAATAAGAAAATGGAAGCAAATTCTCAAAAATATGGATTGATAATGCAAATGTTAAAGCACCGAAAGACAAACCAGAACGAAGTGTATCATTGATAACAATAAATCATTTGTTTATTGTTAACCAAAGTGGTTAAGGAATGTTAAGACACCGATTTTTATGATATTTGTGTGGTGTATTTGAAACAGAACAGTATCTATCAAGGTAATAATAAAGAATTATAACGAAGATTTTGACTATTATATGCTTTTGTGTATAGTATACAGACCTTTAATGGAATATACTACTGAGAAATCCAAATTAAACTCAGCTGGACTTGATTGAGGAAATGATGGATTTGGAAAGATAATCCGAGAAATTAGCAGTGATGAAAACCATCCTTGATTATATATGTTATGTATCCCAACTAACCATCCTTGATTAAATATGTTATGTATCCCCAACTAGGTAAATATATTCCAATCCACCTTATAGTCTATGTTTTAGATATTATATGTTCAAAAATTTACGGTTTGTTTCTATATATATAATATAGCTCTTCGAAATGTACGTGGATGAAGATTAACTACCACTTCTTGAGTTTTTTTTGGTTAACTTATCTACATTAGTCATCTCCTAATGCTTTGAAACCAAATATCTTAGCAAGACCTTTGAATGATCTTTATGAAACTATGTTCTTAAAGATTACCCACCCGTATATTTATTTGAAAAAACATATCAACTCCAAAAACTAAAGGTTGCATGTTTATCAAGACCAAACCAGTTAACTGTAATACAAAACCCGTTTGGGAAAATGGTTTTATCTGAATCAATCTGACTGTAATACAAATATCTAGCTTTTGCTAATATTTTGTTGACAAAATCACAATGAGAACATTACTATACCAAAACTTACATGAGAGAAGATAGCACTAAAGTTTCAAATAAAAAATTTAATAAACAATGAAGAGGATAATCTGTTCCACCATAACATAATTTGCTATGTGAATAGCCGAAAATAGCTTAAGTATAAACACTAGTCTCCATAATCACGATTATCGAGAGCATAAACCACATTGTTTTTTTCATTCTCTTGGTATCCATTGAGGGACTATACAAGCCAGATATCTATTTTTCTGAAAATTGTTATATGTCGGATTTTGAAAGCTCTAAGCTGAAGCAAGTGCTCCATGAATATATTGAGGTAAAGAGAAAGTGAACAAGTGATGCATCAAGTTAATTTTACCATTTAAATCAACAGGATGCTAGTTGAAAAGGTAGATGAGTCTAATCAATATCGAACCCCTGTTTGGATACCTATTGGTATCTTTCCATTTCTCGTCGTTATTTCTTATTTTTTGTAAGTTGGTTCCAGCCAATGGCGGACTCAGAAAATGTTTTAAGGGGTGTCAAATTATTAGCATGAAATTGTTTTTTTTATCAACATGTCTTAGAAATTGAACCTAGGTTTTAGTGGTTCAAACATCCTTGTTTACCAGCTGTGCTACTGAATTTTAACAATATTTCAATTCAAAATATTTATATAAGCATTTAAGGGGTGTCATTGGACCCCCCCATTCTTCTTAGTAGGCCTGCCTCTGGTTCCAGCCCCCTCAGTTTTTTTGAATGAAAAAGAACATATTCAATGGGGGTTCTAAAAAGGAGTTCTTAGCACCTTTTGTATTTAAAAAAATTAAAATCACCTAAATAATTAAGAACCGGTTTTTAAATAAGTATCTTAAAACTCGGTTCTTAACAAAAACAATTAGCCACGTGTCAATTTCTGATTGGATAGAGAGAAAGATAAAAAATTATTTAAACCTCCCATGATTTATAAAGTCAGTAAATCATTTATATGTTGTTATTTTTTACTTTTTCATAATTTATGAAATAAAATTATCTATTTAACAAATTCCATTATGTATATGTTTAAATTATATATTAATATTAGATTTAATATTAAAAATTAAATATAATAAACTATTTGATTAAAAATAATATGAATATTAGAAAGTTGTGTTTAAAATATTTTTATGTCAAGTATGTTTTATTAAAAAAATAAACTTTAATTACAATAAATAAAATTATGATTTTTTTTTTAAACTCCTAATGGGGTTCCATCATTGGAGCTAAGAAAACAAAAGTTTCTTAACAAGAATTCTTAACATAAATTGTATAAAAAAAAAAAAAACATAAATTGTATAATTAATTAACCAAAAACCCTATTGAACATGCTCTAAAGCCCTAAAAAAAAAGATTCCACTCAGGAAACCATCAAACCAATGATTCCTTTCTTTATCCATAGATGACTAAATACTAGGTTGTTTTTCTCAAGTTATTATGGATAGTCGTCGTGCTTTTAGTGTTATTGACAATGAAATTTTTGTCTTATATAAATAAAATAATATGTTGGTTTTTGTCAGGTTATTATGGATACTCGTCGTGCTTTAATGTTATTGACAATGACTTTTTTGTTAAATATATAAATAAAATAATAAATCGTTTATTGTCAGATATTTACATTAATATTATGTAAGTGATATGTTATTTATTAGAAAAACACCTGATATTCTAATTGTTTGCATTTCTCATGTGTTAAAGAGGGATACGTCGACGGGTAAACGAGAGTTTTTTTCCTCTTTCTCTTCTCTCATCCCTATTTTTGAGAGAGAGAGTTTTTCTCTCATTTTGTTGTAAATTTTCCGGTGATGTCCGGATCTAATAATTCCATTTAACGGATCTTGTCTTCCGGGTATGTCCAGATTAAATTTATTCGTTCTTCGAATCTCCTTTTGCTATCTGCGATATTCTTCTTTTAAGTGAAGACACTTCTTTGCTACTCCTTAGTGGAGCAAGAGATTTCTTCCTAATTGAAGAATTAGTTATGACTGGCTTTATAAGACAAGCAATTGGTTTTTTGTTGTCGGATTTTGGCTCTTTTCTACAGATTTGAGTTTCTCTTGTTATGAGGTGGATAGGTGAAGGTGGTGAAGCATTCTACTCCATAGTTGGCATCATCCTTTCATGACTGAGAGTTGATCTCTCTTAATACCCTCTTAAAGAGCTTTAAAAGGCTGAGGGTAAGTCTTGAGTATGAGATGATCAGAAGAAATTTTATGGAGGCAAGAAGAATTTCAGCCACCAAGGGTTTCATTGTAGAAAGAGCTTTTCTTTGGCACCTGTGGAGACAAATCAAAGTTCTGCAGTAGCTTTGGCGTGATGGAATGGTTCGATTTCATCGAATCTTTGATTTTCCGGCGAAGCTTTGTATCGCCGATGTTATCGGCGGCATCTGCTCACCATCAACCTCGACTCCGTCTTTGCTTGCCGTGTGTAGCACACCTGTTTTTAGAATAGTAATCCTTATCCTTTTGTGTTACTAGACTTTGTTGGGCTTCATTTCAATTTGTATTGTCTCCATGATTTGGGCCACTTGTAATATGCCCTTTGAGCTTCAACATAAATACAAAGACGTCAAAAAAGAAGAAGAGGGATATGTCATTCTGGTCGGTAGTGTGCTTTCTAACGCGTGCATACACGCTTGTTTCTCTCGCTTACACCATATAAGCGTACTTACTCTTATAAACTATAACTGATGTATATTATTATAGGGTGATTTGCACCAATAATAGTTTCTGGATGTATATATTATAAGGTGATTTGCACCAATAATAGTTTCTGGTGAGCAAATTAATTGTCTACCATAAAAAAACAGTCAATTCACTACATAACACAAGTCAACAGCAAAAAGTAGGTGGAAAATACTGAATACCCCTTATTCTCTAATTCTGGAAAAAACTTTTTCTGACATGATTTGGGACCACAAAACTTAGAAAGACGGAGAGACTTTACTTGCTTCTTTGAACAATAGCAGCGAGAACTTTAACCAACATCAATATTTGTTGTCGTTTTATAATGTGTATGTAGGACTAAGTTAATTTTTCTTTTCTCTCTCCATTATTCTGCTCTTTCTCTCTGTTATTCTTCTCATCATTTTCTTCTCTGTTTCTCTCTTCTTTTATACACGGTGCCTTTTTCTCAAATCATTTAAAATCTAAGGTAACTCTATGGCATAATTGACTATTTTTATAAAAAAAAATATATTTACTTAGAGTATGCAGTTATGTAGTAGACGACTATTTTCATAAAAACATTGCATCCACCTCAGACGAACACCCTCTCATTCTAAAATTATGAGACATTATGGACGATACTTTCTATGGTTGCACCAAGTTGATGGTAAATAGATATATACCAAGTAGTCAACTATCACTTCAGTATAGATGTTCTTTTCAATTCTAATTCTTTTATTGGTTGTGTTCATATATTTATAGTAAACAACTACTAATAGGTGACTATGTTTAAAATGTAGGTGGTTGTTGTCGACCACGATGAGTATGAAGTTTACAACAAAAAAAGAAGAGGAGTACATAACAAGTTATCAGCAACTTCTTCTTACAACAACATTGCAAACTAGAAGCTTATGGGAGAGGTGCACAACCAGTTTTTGAAGATCCCTTTATGAAACACCTTTCCACCTAATACCTACTCATGTATGTTCTGGTAATTCAGAACTACTTCTCCCATTAATGCGCTGACCACATGGTCAACCAAAAAAAATAAAGATCTTATCCTGAGGAGAAATGAAGGTAACATAGTCAACTATGTAGTGTTTGTAAAATAGTCAGCCTTTTTTATAATGAGTCATAGTTGACTACTTTGTGGTTGAAATGTGGTTGATCCAATTCGTTTGAATGACACAGAAAAATGTGAGGAATGCGGCAATTAGTTGACTACTTTGCAGCAGGTGTCTTGGAAGGGGCCACAATGGTAATTATATGACCATCGTTAACTATTTTCATAGAAAATCATTTTCTCAGAGTATGTGGTTATATAGTAGACAACTATTTTCATAAAAAAGTTGCATCTCCCTGAGACAAACATCCTTTCACTTCAAAAGTATGAGACATTATGGAAAATATTTTCTATAGTTGCACCAAGTAGAAAATAAATAGACATATACCAACTAGTCATCTATCACTTCAGTATAGATGTCCTTTTCATTCTAAATTTTTTGTTTGTTGTGTTCATATATTTCTAGTAGACGACTACTAGTAGGTGATTATGTTTAAAATGAAGGTTTGTTTGAATGACACAGAGACGTTTACTACTTTGTAATGTATTTCGATTAAATAGCTAGTACTCAAAGTCGATTATTAATAGTTGTCTATTTTCTCCATACAACTCAAAATTGATTCTAATACTTAAGTAAGAATTAATAATTGTCTATTTCGACTAGATAGCTACTACTCAAAGTCGATTATTGGTAGTTGTCTAGTTTCTCTGACTCAAAGACTTCAGGGTAGCGCTTCATTAAGCTGGGCCGTTTAATGAAGGCAGATAGGTTGAGCGCCTTGATGACAGATGGTTCCTTGAATTTTCGGTTTAAAACCTTACATGAACAAGCATCTTCTGCAGATTCTCTAGCAACCCTTTCAAAGACATCAACGAGTGCATCGTGAATCTGGTTCAGAATATTATTTGCGAACGGTGTGGGTTGACATTGTCGAAGAGAACACATATCCTTACAAAGAAAAATATCCTAAAGTTAGCTATTATAAACTGATTATTGTTGTAACGTAGTTAACTATCGATAGTTATATTAGTAGTTGGTTATATGTGTATAGTAGTTATGTAGACTAACTGAATATGGAGTAGCTATTTATTGCATCCATTTGACGAATAGAGTAGACGATTACTAATGATGATATTCAATGTAGTTACTACTTACTAGATATGCGTATAAAAATAGTTAACTACTCTAGATCTACAAAATGGAGAGAACCAGATATCGATAACAATGAAGAAGAAGACAGAACTAGGTGAATACAGTGAACAGAAATCAGAAGTACTATAAGTAAAGCTGATTATATATATAGAACCAAGAATCAAGAAGTGGGCCAAGAAAATAACCTTCTATAACTCACCGATGAAGAATACG